>NC_140602.1:187951-602951 GCF_057381915.1 Diplotaxodon limnothrissa
GTGTAGTAAGGTAGACGCCCACACACTTGCCTGTACAGTAACTCTATTGTGATTGTACTGTATTTTTATATAACCTTCAGACTCCACCCTTAATAACACGTTTGGTAATAGCTTAGTATTTTTTTCTCATGGCTGTACAGACACATGAAAGGGAGTCTTCAGCCTTTGTTTTGGTTAAAACAAATAGCAACTAGTTAACAACCATTGTATCCAACCACACCTAAAAATCATTGTGAAACCGAGATGGCCTGTTTAACATATCTGACAGACAGTGTGGCCAACTGCTTGTGGCTGTCTACTCCACAGTCCAACAATAAACTAATGAAAGCAAATGTCATGACATTTGACAAGATACCACTGCGTAAATATTGCGATATCATCTTATGAGCGTTATGAGTAGTGTTACTTTCATTAGCTATCTGGGCAAAATGAATAGGTCATATTTCATCATTCATATTTTCTGTGATGAAAGGATGAGATGCCATAAATGTTGTCTTTTACATTGCTCACTATTACGACTTTAAACTACCTATCCATCTGCACACCTGAAGAATATATTTAAACCCTAATATGTGATCTGCCAAATATAAGATTGTACAACTCAGACGTGTTTCTGAGCTGCACCAACACTGAGGGGCACAGTCAGAACTGTGTTTGATTTAAAAATAATAATGACAGCAGCTGACGGCTCTTAAAATAATAATGACAGCCTTGTTCTCAGACTGGTCTGCTGGCTTCGCCACAGAAATGCAAGCGAAAGCGTTTTTAAGATCCTACCTTTGCCTTCGACACGTCTTCTCTGTTGCCTCTGAGCTGCAGCCATATCTGCCGTAATGTTTTGTTGCCGTGCGACTGTCCTGTGTGGTCCAGCAAGCCGATAATGGTGAACGCTACTTTAAAAACCTGCTCCACTCTCGGTTTGGCGCATTTAAGCTCATCTTCTTTATCCTCCAGCACCGTAAACTCGTCCACGGTGGGGCTCTCTTGCTGCTGCTTGCCGGCGGACGCAGGCAGCCTGCTGCCTGGCTGCTCCGGGCACGTTAGCTCGGTGACTCGTCTCATTCCGAGGAGGGGCCGCGTTGTTGACATTCTGCCTCTCTCACACCGTCGTTCCTGGCGACGAAGTCTCAACAGTCACACTCTTTGTGGCTCTTAGGAGCCTTCGGGGTGTTCATGTTCTTCTTGCTGTGTACTCCAGACCGACGCAGCGACGTTTACACGGCTAAACGACATGAACACAGCGGCAGAGCTAGCTAAATAACTCGGAAGCCCCTAGTGACGTATCCGGAAAGTCCCAGTGATGGCGTCATCAAAACACGACAGTCAAGTGTGCTTGATGGTGCGAGCTCAAAGATGGTTATCGCTTGAAACGAGATATCAAAACAAGACGCAGAGTGACCTACATCCTTACGACTTTCACACCGTAGATGGAGATCCTGTGAGATGAGACTGTCACCACCCGTCAGTGCTTTGGTGGCGTGTGTGTGAGCGCCTGAGTTTTGCTTTGTTAGGTAATTTGCAGCACACCTGCGGGTCTACACAGGCCAACGAGCAAAAACGCCACAGCAGAACAAACGTCCAACGTTGCCCTCTTGTGGTCGTGAGACGTAATTGCTCGGCTTGTAGGGAGGCCATGTAAACATAAAATAAAATAATGAATCCATGTAATAATAATAATAATAATAATAATAATAATAATAATAAATCATTTACCACCTTCTGGGGTCCTCTGTCACACCAACCTTCTGCATGTTTTCCTTGACCACATTTATGAAGCTCTGGTGTCTTCCTCTTTTCCTGTTGTAGGCAGATTTATGTTCAACATCCTTTGCCTAATATATACACTATAGCACCTCTGGACATGTTCAGACTATTTTTTGTCTTGTCTTCTAGCTTTGAGTCCAAACAACTCAGCCTAAGCTCTCCCTTTCATGTACATTTCATTGCAATGAGAATCTTAACATCTTCAAATCTGCCACGTCCAGCTTTGCCACCATGTCCAAAGCATACATCACAACAGGTTTAAATGGTAAATGGCCTATATTTGTATAGCGCTTTACTAGCCTAAGAACCCCAAAGCCCTTTACACATTCAGTCATCCACACACACATTGGTGATGGCAGCTACATTGTAGGCACAGCCACCCTGGGGCGCACTGACAGAGACGAGGCTGCCGGACACTGGCGCCACCGGGCCCTCTGACCACCACCAGTAGGCAACGGGTGAAGTGTCTTGCCCAAGGACACAACGACCGAGACTGTCGGAGTCGGGGCTCGAACCGGCACCCTTCCAATTACAAGGCGAACTCCCAACTACTCCCAACTCCTGAGCCACGGTCGCCCTACATTTTCTAACCACTACATTTTCTAGACCTCCCCTTCCTTTTCCCTGTGTTAAATCCCCCTGACACTCATCTCCACTCCCTCCACCTTGCCTACACTCTTTGTTTGCAGCTTGTTCCTTGCAACCTGTAGTCAAATGTCAGCTTTTTGCAAGCTACCACATAGGTACAAGCTGACCAGTAATTTGTTTATTCTGTTCAGTATCCTCTTACACTTCATTTCTCTTGATATAAAACTTGAATAAGATAAGGTGTTAATATAAGATTTTGTTCAGTGTGTTATAAACTCATATGGAGTTAGCCTTCTAATGAACTCTCAATTATGCATAGAAAATACATACAAAAAGAACTGTAAGTAATAAATGCCATCCGATATAAATTTGTGTAAGTTTTTCCATGCTTGAAATTACTTAATGCAATTAATAATAATGTGTATGTGTTACCCAGGGAGCAATGTGTAGGGACGGTACCTTGCTCAAGGATACCTTGGGGTAGCCGTTCAGTGGAATCAAACCCCCGACCTTCCGATCATGGAGCAACGACTCTACCTACTGAGCTATCCCTACCCTTTGTGTTTCAAAATAGGAACACACATAAAAGTGTGCTTTCAAATATCTACAAAACAGTGGAAAAGTTGTTAAAAATCTAAAATAGTTGAAAATTACACATTTTTTTTGTCCCGTGTTCAGCGTCATTACAATTTTAAAAATAATATATTAGAAAAACTTTTACATTTAAAAAAGAATAAAGTACCTTTCAGACTCAAAAATGTCTTTGGTATTATTTTTTCAAAAAATGTGCCATTAAAATGGTTTTTTTTTAATGTATTGTAACTGTTATACGAAAAAAAAGGCCCTGTGGAAAAAATTGAAACACTTTGGGTGTGTGAGGTGTGATTACACAGCTTTAGCTAATTCTCGGATGGGGACTAGTCTGGACATGTGATGTGTATTGATGATGATTATCAAGACAGACTTGCTATTCTTTGAACCCATTGTGTGGTAAGTAATTAATACGTCACTCTCAAGGAAACAACATCTAAGCATAATACCTAACTGTTTACATGTCAGCGTATTAATCAGATGTAAACTGGAGAGTTTCCTGTTTTTGTCACCTCAGTGTTGTCTACCACACCCTTGACCTTTTTCCTTTTGTCATTCTTTAGCATCTACACGTAAATCACCCTCCACCTACTGGTCACTTCCTCCTCCCTTCCTTTTGTGCATCTAGATAAGTGACATGCTTTTCCAGCATTATTAATCTGACCACAGTTAAGAAGAACTTAACAAACTACAGGTTAGGGTTAGGGTTAGGTTAGGTTAGTTCTCCTCTGACACTCAGATTGTGCAACAATGTGCCACTTTTGCATTACAATAAACATTCAAAATACAAATTTGAAGAGAAACAATGTGAAAAGGAGACATAAATCTGATAAGGACAAATGCATTAGAAAAGCTCCTCACTATTCACAAGGGAAATTACTGACAGGGGAAATATACACTGAAAACAAGAACACAAGGAGACGGCTGTTGTTACTGTGTGTGACTTTGAGCTGGTTAAGAAGACAAAGGACTTACATCTTTACAGTCACTTCAGCATACACTTGGATTGTGTAAGTTGAATGCGCTGAGTTATTTATTTCCAGATCAACAACAGTTGATCAGTGAAGTTTACTCTATACTGCAAACCGGAGGCAGAGCCAGACATTTTATACCACCCGGGGCTTAGCCCTAAAGGGTAGTATGCATGTAAGGTGTGTGTGTGTGTGTGGGGGGGGTTACAAATTACTGAAAGATTTATTAGGCTGTGTTTTGAGTTCTGTTCAAAAAAGTTTAACTTCATGTTGGAAAAAAATGTATATATACAGGACACCTTAAACTACTTTTTTAATTAAGCAGCAAGGCAGAACAAAATCAGGGCTGTATCAAGACACGGGGACTAAACCCCAATTCAACCAAACCCAGAACTGATCCAGAATTAAAACAGAACTGTTCAAAATCAAGACTACTTTAGGACTTAACCAAGATGGAACCAGAACCAGACCTGCACTACACTTATTTTTTCTACCAAAGTACACTATTTAGATTCAGAAAAGTTTAGATAACTATTTAGCCTTGTTGTGCAAACAAGCCTGCATAACTTAATAAATATAGAATTTGAAAAATAGCAAACCTAAAAAGATATACTAGGTACTAGATACATGTTATTAATGAGTTTTGGCAAACAACTATTTAACTAACACGTCTGTCTCACCTGGCTCTTGTTCTATCTCCCTCTCTGTTCCTCTCTCTCCCTCTTTGTGCTGACAATCAAGCCAAACACCAACATCATCAAATATACAGTTGAAACCAGATATTTACTCTTCAGATAAAAACAATTTTTTAATTGTAAAACATCAAATCAGACTAAATGTTAATTTTTTTTAGACTGATAAATATAAAAAACATATTTGTTAACTTTAAGAGTAAAGAGAGAAACTATCTGTATTTCTTAATTGTAAATGGCACCAAATTGTATTCACTTATGGAGCTCCACAGTTCTTTTCCTGGTGTTTTGGTTGACATCTCTTGATTTTCCCATTTCAAAGAAACAGGCTCTGTGTTTTGCCTTATATGCATCCACAGCTGTGCCACCACTTTACTCACATGGACTTTACTAACCAATCAGAAGCTTCTTCAGCTCAGAATGGAATTGTCTGGAGTTTTCTTATTAATTAACAATAAATTTAGAGTATATGTGCTCCTACATTTGATGAAAGTGATAAAAAAAATAGAAAGCTCTGTCTCTCTTTATCCTGACATTTAACTAATTCAAAAGATATTTCAATATCTATTTATCTAAAACAAAAAAGTTTACTCTAAATTGATGTTCAACAGTAAAAAAAAAAGTTCTTGTGTTTTCCCCCTAAAGTGTAAATATCTGGTTTCAACTGTGAATATACTGCTGTGTATTGAAATTCCTCTTGTTTTGCATAGAAATATACTGAACAACATACAAAGCACAATATATAAAATAACATCTACCTGAGTTTTTTCTTTGAAGGAAGCCCCTTATGTACATCGTTGTGTTCATCAGTACATAACTGGTTTAGAGTGCTTTATTTAGCCGTGGAGGGTAACAACTGAAAATATGAAATAAACACATGTAAGCTAAGACTCTCTAATAAAACAGCAAGAGCAAATATCGTAATTTTTTTTAGTATTTAGTATTTATTTATTTATTGTCATTGTCAAGAACAATGAAATTGCGTTTGGGGCTTCCATACAACCCATAATATGGATTAAGTGATCAGTTTGATATCAATCTTTCGTGATACACCACCATATTTACATTATTTGTACAGTACGAATGATTTGCTTTGGTACCTGGTCAAACTTAAGCTCTCCTCTGTCTGCAGCAAACTCGCAGGCAGCAGCTTCTCCCCCCTCGCTCACAGGCGTAAGCGCTGTGCTCAGTCGCCTATAGTGCCTGAGCTCGGATCATACCAAAATTACGGGGGAATTTACGACTGTGCGCTATGTGCTTCGAATTTTGTGTGTCGTTTTTTGTTTTACAGTTGTCAGTCAGGGATCTAACTATGAAACAAATTGTACTCCAAAAGACCCTGGGCTTCTGAAAAAAATGACCCGGGCTTAAGGGTCATTTTGAGCCCCCCCCCGCCCGCTCCGCCTATGCTGTAAACCATAAAAACCATGCCTAATACATGCACAGTCATCCAGATAGGAAAATCCCAGGAAGTTGATGCTGTTCATCTGGACGTAGTGTTTTCAGTGGGAGAAACGTTTCGTCACTCATCCAGGTGTCTTCTTCAGTCTCAGCTGACTGCAGGCTTCCCCAACCTTATAACTGACTAACACTGGGCTGTGAGGTCAAGTTCAAGATCATTAACGTTCAAATTGTCATGAATTTTGATCAGTACCCTTCAGTGTTAAAATATAAAATACAAAAAGTCATTATTTCGGCATTAAATGTAACGTGATAAATCTTCTACAAAGAAACAATGTGATTTTAGTTTCTTGCATTAGTGCTGCAGGGTTAGCTTCACTAAAGAGAAGTTACTGTGCCTATAGTTGGTCAATGGTGAACTGTGACGGTAAAAGAGAAAATGAGGTCACGAAACTCAGTAGACCAACAGTTTCGGTTACAGGAGTATTTACCAAACATTTCCTAACATTGTGAAACATCATAGGGATCTAATATATATCTTTTCCACTAAATGTGCAGAATTGAGGAAGTGTGTGTTCTTTCTCATAACTTCTCATTTCTAAAATAAATCTTGTGTAATTTCTTCATTTAAGTTCAATTCAATTCAATTTTATTTATATAGCGTTAAATCACAACAAAAGTCGCCTCAAGGCGCTTCATAGATACAGAGAAAAACCCAACAATCATATGACCCCCTATGAGCAAGCACTTTGGTGTGGGAAGGAAAAACTCCCTTTTAACAGGAAGAAACCTCCAACAGAACCAGGCTCAGGGAGGGGCGGGGCCATCTGCTGTGATTGGTTGGGGTGAGAGAAGGAAGACAGGATAAAGACATGCTGTGGAAGAGAGACAGAGGTTAATAACAGATATGATTCAATGCAGAGAGGTCTGTTAATACATAGTGAGTGAGAAAGGTGACTGGAAAGGAAAAACTCAATGTATCATGGGAATCCCCCGGCAGCCTACGTCTATTGCAGCATAACTAAGGGAGGATTCAGGGTCACCTGGTCCAGCCCTAACTATATGCTTTAGCAAAAAGGAAAGTTTGAAGCCTAATCTTGAAAGTAGAGATAGTGTCTGTCTCCTGAATCCAAACTGGAAGCTGGTTCCACAGAAGAGGGGCCTGAAAACTGAAGGCTCTGCCTCCCATTCTACTTTTAAATACTCTAGGAACAACAAGTAGGCCTGCAGTGTGAGAGCGAAGTGCTCTAATAGGGTGATATGGTACTACAAGGTCATTAAGATAAGATGGGGCCTGATTATTTAAGACCTTGTGTGTGAGGAGCAGGATTTTGAATTCTGGATTTAACAGGAAGCCAAAACAGGAGAAATTTGCTCTCTCTTTCTAGTCCCTGTCAGGACTCTTGCTGTAGCATTTTGGATTAGCTGAAGGCTTTTCAGGGAGTTTTTAGGACTTCCTGATAATAATGAATTACAGTCGTCCAGCCTGGAAGTAATAAATGCATGAACTAGTTTTTCAGCGTCACTCTGAGACAGGATATTTCTAACTTTAGAGATGTTGCACAAATGGAAGAACGCAGTCTTACATATTTGTTTAATATGTGCGTTGAAGGACATGTCCTGGTCAAAAATGACTCCAAGGTTCCTCACAGTGTTACTGGAGGCCAAGGTAATGCCATCCAGAGTAAGAATCTG
The DNA here is from genome assembly GCF_057381915.1 of Diplotaxodon limnothrissa. Lineage (NCBI taxonomy): Eukaryota > Metazoa > Chordata > Actinopteri > Cichliformes > Cichlidae > Diplotaxodon > Diplotaxodon limnothrissa. The sequence continues at coordinate 195,654 of NC_140602.1, forward strand.
GTTAGATACCATATTTCTAAGCTTTTCAGGGCCAAGTACAATAACCTCAGTTTGATCTGAATTAAGAAGCAGAAAGTTAGCAGCCATCCAGGTCTTTATGTCTTTAAGACATTCCTGCAGTTTAACTCATTGGTGTGTGTTATCTGGCTTCATGGACAGATAGAGCTGGGTGTCATCTGCATAGCAGTGTAAATGTATGCTATGTCTTCTAATGATACTGCCTAAGGAAAGCATGTATAATGTAAACAGAATTGGTCCTAGCACTGAACCCTGTGGAACTCCATAATTAACCTCAGTGTGTGAAGAGGACTCTCCATTTACATAATAATAATGGATTGGATTTATATAGCGCTTTTCAAGGCACCCAAAGCGCTTTACAATGCCACTATTCATTCACTCTCACATTCACACACTGGTGGAGGCAGCTACGGTTGTAGCCACAGCTGCCCTGGGGCAGACTGACAGAAGCGAGGCTCCCATGTCACGCCATCGGCCCCTCTGGCCACCACCAGTAGGCGGTAGGTGAAGTGTCTTGCCCAAGGACACAACAACCAGGACAGAGAGCCCGGGGATCGAACCGGCGACCTTTGGGTTACAGATACGCTTCCCAACCCCCTGAGCCACGGTCGCACAAACTGGAGTTGAATAGATAGATATGATACAAACCACTGCAGCACAGCACCTGTAATACCTACAGCATGTTCTAATCGCTCTAATAGGATATTATGGTCGACAGTATCGAATGCTGCACTAAGGTCTAGCAGGACAAGCACAGAGATGAGTCCACTGTCAGAGGCCATAAGAAGATCATTTGTAACCTTCACTAAAGCTGTTTCTGTGCTGTGATGAGCTCTGAAACCTGACTGAAACTCTTCAAATAAACCATTCCTCTGCAGATGATCTGTTAGCTGTTTGACAACTTGACGGAGGGAGTGAAACCATCACGTTAGTGAGCTGAATAAAGAATTAACTTTTGTAAAACCAACCCCCACCCCCCCAATATATTAAAAATGTCTTCTTATTTTTGCATTATTTTCATAATATTTGACCAGCAGTGCACCTCACTTCCAAGTGTGACTGTCCTTTTGGTAATGAAACGATAGTAGTAGTATTTTATAAGTAGGTTTTTCATGTTTATCATGTAAGAACAAATTTTGTTAACCAGCTGAGCTTTCGTAGTCCATTTCCAGGATTCTGTAGTATAAGCAAAGCGGACCCATTTCAGCAATTTCAATTTCAATTTCAATTTTATTTCTATAGCACATTTAAAAGTCACAGGTACAACAAAGTGCTTCACAGACGAGCCATACTTGCAGGTTTACAGCAAAAGAAAACAATTAACAACAAAGAAATACAGTTATAGGATGGTAATATTGCAACAAGCACGAACCGGGAAGAAATTAAGCTAAGTAGTTTGAAAGGCGAGCTTAAACAAATGGGTTTTTAACTGTGATTTGAAAGATTGAATAGTTTCCGACGCACGGACATCAACCGGCAGGCTGTTCCAGAGTTTTGGTGCAGCAAAAGCAAAGGCACGATCCCCCTTCGTCTTTAGTCGAGACATTGGTTGCATTAGGAGCCCCTGATTAGAGGATCTGAGTGCCCTTGTAGGGATATATAAATTAAGAAGGTCAATCAAATAACTGGGTGCCAAGTTATTTAAGATTTTAAAAGTGTATAGAAGAATTTTAAAAACAATACGGTATTTGACAGGAAGCCAGTGGAGGTTAGCTAGAATAGGAGTGATATGATCCTGTCTTCTAGTGCCGCTTAAAATGCGTGCTGCGGCATTCTGGACTAATTGTAGGCGTTGGATGAGGGAGAGTTGGAGGCCTAAGTAAAGAGAATTACAATAGTCCAGTCTAGAGGTTATAAAAGCATGAATGAGCCTTTCAAGGTCCTTGTGTCGTAGGTAAGGCATTGCCTTCGAAATTTGGCGTAGTTGGTAGAAGCTGGTTTTTACCACTGCAGCCACTTGCTTATCCAATTTGAGGGAACTGTCCAGCACTACTCCAAGATTTCTGACAGTAGACGATAGGTGACTGGCATAAGAACCTAAGGTCCCCGATAGCTGTTTCAACGGCATGTGGCTACCAAAGACGATAATTTCTGTTTTGTTTTCATTGAGGGTGAGCGAATTATGCAGTAGCCACCACAGTATCCAGTGTCTAGTTTAAGAGCAGTGGGATTTTCTGACACTGCACTTCTCTCTCATAGGTCCTTTTGAATTCTCCCTCACATTTTTTGTCATGACAATTTCCATCAACATCAAGTCAAAATACATGCTGTTGTGTCATACACGTACTTGTTACTTTGTGCTAAGATTTTTAGGTAAAAGGATTAAACACAAATTAAAGGGGTATAGATTGGGGTCACAAATCTTTTACTAGTAAATAGCAGGTCACTATCTCTAGGTAGAAATTGTAGTTCATTGTTCATTTCCTTTATATATGAAAACCTTTGTAAAATGAGTTTTTCATTCATTTTATTTTTATGGATTACCTCTGATAGTGAAATAATTTTTTATACCACTATACTGTTTACTGCAATCTTATTATTGATTTATTTTATTATTTACTGGGTGTGCCCAAAGGAAAGAGTAAAACAATCTAATATAAAGACACTCTAGAATTTTCCCATAGTCCTTAGACATTTGCTTCTTAATGTGTGAATAATAGTTCTAACTTTAAATTTTATTAATTGTTGCCCATGTTTCCTGTGATCTGATGACAGCTTAAGGACTGCGGTTGCAAGATTGTCTCTGTGACCTCGAGTTTTACAAGAAGGTTCAACATAGAGTGGCCAGTATTTCTGTAATTTTAAAAATAATTGTTGATAAGTATAGTAATAAAATTAGGTGTTTTGTACTTTGACCAGTTAATAAACCTACATAGCTAAAAGAGCTGAACTGGATGGGTTCCCTTCCTTAAAAATCCCTGCAAGGCCTAATGTGGCACTTAAGTCCTAAAGGATCTTTGCCTGATGGGGAATTAAGGTTTGAGACATTTTCAGCTCTTTATCTAAATTATGAATAATCAATAATGAATTTCTACAAAGTCAAGAACACAAGCAAAAGAGGTTTATTTTTCCACAAACTCATCTTGTTTAGAGCTTGCTTCACTAACAGCCACTAGATGGTGATGTAAGCTTCATAATGGCAGCTCTACACTAAGCTTTCGTCTGCCTGTGCTCCCTGGTGACAGAGAATAATATCGACTTAAGGATGTTCCAAATCAATATTTTTCATTATTTGAGGTCTACACGCACACAACAAAAGAATATTGTCTTTATTAAAGTTCATTGTGTTGTGTTATGTAGGGAGATGTGGAGAATGAGACCGAGGTGCCAGTAATAGTGGCAGTGTTGTGGGAAGTCTGTGAAAGGGTTGTTACACAGTACATTACACTCTAATCAGCCACTTTGCAGATGTAGACACAAAAAATGACCCCAAAAATGTAATGATTCATCATACATCAGGAAATGGGCGTAAAGGAAATTTCACATCCTCAAAATCTATTAAATTTCAATGATAAAAACAGTGCAAATAATAAAACCTCACAATATAAAAACTGTATTGCCATCGAAACCTTGCGACACGCATCGGTGCTTCACCAGGGGGCTCCATACTCCGGTTATAGACTTGCGGGTGTGTGTAAATGTGTGTGTGAACAGCTGCGCCTGCCACCTGTGAGGTGAAAGGGAGTCTGACCTGGAACACATGCTCGTCTTTAGTTCTGCCTGACTTTATGTGTGTGTGATAAAGATGGAGAGGAACAGAGACAGACCACAGCGTTATGGGGAACCTTTATTTAATATGGCCTCCCCACGTGCAGTGTAACACCCAGCAGAACCCATACGAGCTGAATTTTGCAGTGATGCTCTGAGTATCCAAAGGAAGATGCAAGCAAACGGCTATGAGGCAGAATTAGGTCTTAGATCTTTATTAATAATTACTTGGATTCTGGTTGCACTTGAAAATGAATCAAAAAGCAAGAAATAACCCAAGAGAGGAGCATTAATGAGTGCCCAGAGGCTTGTGTATGAATCTAGTTATGAGAAAAACGCTCAGCACTCATGTCCACTAGGTGTGGCTGTGAAGCAGTCAAGTTCAACATCCCCATCATGTCTCTCTTTTCCAGTATTCTTAGCAAACGCATTTGTAGTTCATTAACCCTCTCAGGCTCAAATTAAACTTTTTGTTGCTAATGCACAACCAAGTCCTGCAGTAGTACTTCTGAGTAAAAAAACCCTCATAAAACATGTATGTGGGGTAATCAGGTTGTTAGTTTTTAACTGTTGCAAATCGGCAGCGCCTGCCTCGAGAGGGTTAATGATCAGTGTGGTCATGAAGGTCTTCTGGATGCACTTACTTTAATTACAGTATACATCATGCTGTCCTGTCCTTGTTGTGTGCACAGTATGTCAGCTGGGGGGAAATTTTAGCATGCAAATGTCCCTTTCACACTGACATTTGTGAAAAAGAGCCCAACAGGAAATAAAGCACAGCGTTATTTCAGGAAGTGTAATGGGCACTTGGTAATTTGTATGTTTTCGTTCATGATTAACAAATTTCCCACGTGTGGGACTAATAAAGGTTATCTTATCTTATTTGCAAATTTGATCGCTTTATAAAAAAAACAGTAACAGTACCCATCAAACTGAAAGTTTGGGGGCATTTTTTCATAGTCCTGGCAATTTATGAAAAAACCTTTTTTGTGCAGAGTGGTGTGTGTGCACGATGACTGAGCTAAATCTAAGTATGCATTGTTGCAGCGCTGTCAACAGACAAAAAACAACTGAGACGAGAGGGCTACAAAACTGATAAAAATACAGAGAAATAGATTCTTTATTAAACAAACCTGACCAAGGCAGAACGACATAACGTTGGCATCTCAAAGCAAAATGTAAATGTGTTTTGTAGCATTTTTCTCAAGCTTCTTCCTCAGGCATCTGTATGCAGTGAATCAGCACACAGAGAAAGTGATGAAGCTGAAATAGGTCTATCAGGTAAGTAAAGCAGATGTGAATTGATATGGTTTACTGGATACTACACTTGGCCTAAGACCAGGACATCATCAGCTAAAACAGGAGCTGCAATCTGCTGGAGGAAGCCTCTTTTGAAAGTGAGATGCATCTTGTGCTTGGCTGTGCTTTCTACTAGCTGGCTCATACATCATGTTAGTTTTGGTTTCGGTTGTTGAGGTTTTCTGTGTTTTATTGTAGGGTTGTAGCTTTACAGTACACTGTCACGTGCCTGGAGGCAACTGTTGTTGTGATTTGGCACTATACAAATAAAACCGAGGTGAACTGAATTGGAAATGCACACAGAGAAAGAACGTATACAGGTCTTGCAGGAGCATTTTAGTGGGCAGTTACTCATTGGTTACTCAGGAACTGTTTAGCCTGAATATATGTAATTTTAGGATTTTTTGTGTTTGTCTAAAGTTTTTCAGCAGTCAGAAAGTCTAAACGTTTCTGGGTGTGGTCCACTGCACCTATGGTGACAGAGGATTCACAGAATACAATTTTCCATCATTGCACCAAGGTCAGAAGTTAATGAGATTTTCATGAGGTATTAGGTTGCTCTTTGTGGGAGGATTAGTTCCCCTTCCCTGTGCTCAGTCTTTTTTAAGAGCTTCCTCAAAGACTTAGTTATTTGAGCATCTCTGACTGGAAGAGTTTCTAAAAAAAACTGGCAAGAACTCCAGCCATTAGCAAACATTCACAAGTGATATGCATGCTTCAGAGATGCAAGCTGCTCTGACAGAAATAGAAATAGTGAGTAAAGATGGGAGAACAGAGGAAAGAGCGATGAGTGAAAAAACTTGGCTCGCACGTTCACTGGACATTGGCACACTGGCCAGAAAGGCAGTGGATTAGCTTCCCCAGAAGATGAGTATGGCTGAGAATCCTCAGAAATTCAGTCCACATTGGAAACTTGTCCTTACCAATATTGTTCCCTATATTTAGGGGGAGGCAGTGTGTGGAATGAGGATGGGAGATGGGCATGTATGCAAGCTACCAGAGGTGTGGACTCGAGTCACATGACTTGGACTCGAGTCAGACTCGAGTCATTAATTTTATGACTTTAGACTTGACTTGAAAAAATGTTCTAAGACTTGTGACTTGACTTGGACTTTTACACCAATGACTTGGGACTTGAATTGGACTTGAACCGGTTTACTTGAAAAGACTTGATATTTTACCCCAAATATAAAATTTAACATGCATATTATATAGAGATTGAAAATGTGACGTCATTCACGGGTAGAACCGCAAAGGATTCTGGGAACTCGTGGCAAGCGGTACTAGCGCATGCAGGCTTTCAATTAAAATCAGTTATACAGCGATAAAAAGAAACACAAAAATGTCAAGAAGCTTTTGTATTATTAACTGCAATAGCCGGTCGCATGACAGCCACAGGAAGCCGACGGGTAAAGAGATCGGTTGTTATCGGATTACGTCGTTGAAGAGAAATTGTTCGAGCCATGTTTCCGAAGTAACAAAGACGCGACGGATGGCCTGGATTGCAGCCATTCAAAGATCAAATATAACGTCCCAGAACACTCCAGCTCACAGGTTAGTCTGCTCCAAGCATTTACACGAAGGTCAGAGTTTTGTAGTAGTTAATACGTCATTTTTCTTAACATAATTGGTGATATAGGTTACAAGTAAGTCTGGCGCTGAACAGAAATTGTCGCGCTATGCTCCTTTATTTATTGTGCATAAATAGTGAATTGTCCTGACACAATATTGCGTTTCGCTTCTGTTATTATGGTACATTGACAAAAACATATACTTTTATTCACAGGATAAAACAGGTTTTTTGTATCACTAATTGCCCAGTACGATTACAGCATACAGTATTATTGTCACTGCTACATTTCTGTGATGGGTACCAGAAATTATTTCCACTACTAATTAATTACCATTGAGCTCAAAGGTCCTATTAATAAACGGTTAAGGAATGTGTATTTATGACGACAATTTGTGAGACTGGTAAACTTATGATAGGTACGATGGTCTTTCGTTCTACACGGTGCATTTCAAGGTCCTGCACCCATCCGTCAGTAAACTGTACCTGGGCTTGTTGCAGTGACCTGAAGTTACTAAACTTCATGAGTGTATGCACTCACTCCAAGAACCGTGTAATTATAAATATGCATATAAATATGCTAGGATGAGATAGCTGACTTCATCTAACTAGCAAATGTTGTCCAGGCTACGTTGGTGATACAGTTTTTTTTTTATGTGTATGATATTTTTGTCATGCGATTTTAAAGCCGGTCCTACAACCGCATCCAAGAATAACATGCAGCTTATCTCAGAACTGTCGGTGAAAATTATTCTTGGAGCTAAGTTTAATTGAGCTGCATTTTAAAGAGGTGCAATTTCACAATTTGTGTATATTTTCTAAGTTCACTATTTTGTCATGTGTTGAGAAAAACACAGATTTTAAAATTACATGGTCTAATATTTACATTTAGCATAACTGCACCATTATTTTTTCGTTTGTTTTTTTTAAAGACTCGAAAGGACTTGAAATTCAAAGTTTCAGGCTTGTGACTTGACTCGGACTTTTACACCAGTGACTTGAGACTCGACTCTGACTTGCCTGACATTACTTGAGACTTGACTTGAGACTTGAGGATAAAGACTTGAGACTTACTTGAGACTTGCAAAACAATGACTTGGTCCCACCTCTGCAAGCTACTCTATAATGCAGTTTTTGCAATTACCATCTACAGAATTAGACTAAAACTTTTACCAGAAGATGGCGGTATTTTACCCATGGGTGTCTTGTGACGTTCTCCCGAGGCCTGCCGCATTTGACTCGGTATTCCTTTGCAGCTTCTCTCATTTTGTTCTGAGCTTTGCCTTTTGCCAACCCATCATTGTAAATTATTCTTAATGACTCACCTGGTTACAGTGATTACAGATTACAGGGACATCTACCTGCACTACGCTGCGGTAATAATGTGAAATGCACGAAAATACAACCATAAATACATAACTTAGAACAAAAAAGGTATGCGATATCCCTTCAGGACAACACATCACGAACATTTACGATAAGTACTTTTCACCCAAACTGTCAAAAGTAAAACTTTGACATCAGATGAAAAACTAAAACAGACATTTTTCCTGACCTGGGCTATGCGGTCACTGAAAATATAGATGTTATGTCATTATGTAAATAAGAAAGTCATAAAGTGGTGATCTTTTGCTTCATTAATATGACTTTAGAAAACATACTATTACAATAATAAAAAGAGTGATAACAAGGACTGAGAAAAGGGAAGGAGAGGAAAACGTGCTATGTAGGACTGTGGTGTGAGGTTTCTGGTCCTCATGGTGGGAGAATCGAAGGTAACACTCACAAAACACACATGCACGCACAAATACTCAACCACACCCGCCCACCTAACAAATGTATTTATGTACAGCTTCGCTAAGGCCTCCCACCCCCTACAAACACACAGTTTTTCCCTCCCTCTTTCCTTCTCTTCCTCTTTTCCTCCCTCCTTCTCTTGCAGGTCATGGGAGATAGCAAAGAGATAAATATCGCTGGCAATAAAAGGCCTGCATCATGAATAATAAAACAGCCGTAATCTCGACCAATGATTTATACATCTACAGGCTCCGATGGCCACACACACACACACACACACACACACACACACACACACACACACACACACACACACACACACACACACACACACACACACACACAGGCAGGGAGTCACACATTGAACACTGTTAAATTGAGATGAATGATGATGCAGAATGTGGGACTGGCATTGGACACACACCCAAACACACACAGACAGAGACACCCACCCACACGTGCTAAAGAAGAACACGACAGATCCTCGCTGAAAATATGGAGATGTGGAAAAACACGCTCACGCTCCTTCGGTTGTGGGTAAGAAGACAGAGGAAAGAAAAAGAGGACATTTTTCTTTTAAGAGTCAGAAGAAGTATAGTTGATGGAGACCACAAAAAGGCATAAATAACACGCTTCTCTAGTTGACCTGTGTACCACAGAGGGTGAGACGTTTACCAAAACACACTGGTGAATGAGTAAACCAGGGAATTTGACCTGTGAACTGATCTCAAATCTAAAAAATGTCTGGCTGAGACATTTCCTTTGACATTAAAAGTAAATCCGGGTAAAAGTCACTGATGGGCTGTGAAGACCCAGCGACTGATACTGGGACTTTGTAGCCATTAGTCCAACTGAAATGTTCTGCACTCACTGACTTTGTTTCAGTTTAAAGAAGCTGCAAACAATTTGGTGGAATTTGATGTCACTACCAAGACAAAGAGGGAGACCACACAGCTTTTAAACTAATTGAAACAAGAGCTTATCTATAAACAGATTTACCTGCAGAAGTCTGCTGCTACTGGAAAAACAGCAGGTGGAGCTTTAAAGCTGACATGGACTAGGCTTATTTTGGCTAACTAGCTACTAAATGCTTTGTTAAAAGTGTGCAGTGTTTGGTGACGGGCAGGAAGAAGCATAGAGTTTATTTTCTCTTTACTTATTTATTTGTTGGGGGACATAGCCAATAGTCCCTTGAGCAAACTGTCCAAGACATTATAGTTGGAGCTCTAAACAGAGCTGTAAGACACCTTTTATCTATTAACATGTTATATTTAAATCTATTATTATTTTATGACTGTTTTGTGTTATTCTGTTAAATTTACTTGTATATTTCTTGTAGATTTTTTGCCAGTGTGGTGCTGTAAGTGCTATATGTATAAGAAAAAGGTAGAGAAATAATTTATTTAATCATCTACTTATTTCCCCAGCTCTTATTTAAAATTTCAAAATTATTCAGAGTGCCAGAAGTAATGGATTAAACCTTTAAAAATGCATCTGTGCACAACAAACCTAAAATTAAAAGGACATTTATCAAGAACAAAAGCTCAATGCCCAGATTTACCTTTTCTTCAGACGAGCTCAAACTTGACTAGTTTTTTTTTTTTTCATTAGTTTCATTCAATAACCTTGTTGTTTTCTGTGCCAGCTCATGATGATATTTAATCTTGGCTTTAATACTCTAATAATAATATTTAGAGTATTCATGCTGCACTCAGCAGGTAGAGTACAAACAGTGCTGTGTAAATATGTATATCTCAGTCAAATTAAGTAATAATGCAAGCACTCTAAAAAAGCACATTATTAATAGGTTAAAGAAAAATGACTGAAAAAAGAAATATAGATTTATTTTAGCCAAGTTGAGCCAAGCAGACTGTGTTCTGGCTATGTATAAAAATGAATGATGAATATTCACTTTAATGCGTGTTTACGTTGTGTGCTAGGGCATTTTTATCTTTTTCGTGTTGCACCTACTACTAAAGATAGAATGAAAATATTAAATATGGCTCAGACACATTAAAACTGCCCTAATTTGACTTACAGCAAGATTCAAATTCTGCAAATATGTTAATGCATCAACACTGGCAGTCTTAACAAGCAGCCCAAACACTGTTTAGTATAGTAATATTTGTAAAACTTACTTATTAAATTAATCTATTTTTAACTATAAGTGGAAGAAAAAAAGAGCTTATTTACTTTGTTAAATGCAGTACTATTACTTTAATGGAGTGATAGTAACTTTTACTCTGTTGTAAGAGTTCCAGGAATTCATATACATCTAATCTCATTTGAACAGCTTTGGGTAAACACTTGGATAACATGAATGACATTTAATTAGGGTTTATATTAGAAATTGTAAACTCCAGTTGTTTATCTAATGTTTATTATTAGACACTTAATGTTGAATTCAAAATTGCTTGCATAGTCAAGCCTGAATGCTGCTGCAGTCATGCAAAAAAGAACATTTTCACATGACTCTGTGCAGACCCATGAATAACACTTTTTATTTTTCTAACACTTTCACTTTTTTTAATTTTATTTTTGATCTGTTTATCTTTTAGTTGTTCATTGTACACTGAGGGCTGTGGTAGCATTGCAACTTCAAATTCCTGTGTATGATCTGTACATGTGGTTTTTGACTTTGACTTGAATAACATCTTTTTTGCAAATGTACTTATTGATCATCAGACCATGTGGCCACCTCTATAAAAGCAGAACTTCTGGCAGTTTGCTGGTCTGGGTCTATCAAATGTGTTATAATGCCCCACCCCGTACTCTGAGCCACAGTAAGCATGTCTAATGAGATAAAGTTCAGCTAGAAATTACACATGAACAAGTATGGCTTGCAAACCAAAGCTGTGCTGCCATGTTCTTTTTATAAAGAATGAGCTTTTGCCCGGAAGTCCTTAAAAGCCACCTTTGGTGAAAACCAAACACAGCCAATCAGCATAAACACTGAATGCCAGTTGTTAAGCATGGTGGTGGAGGGGTGATGATTTGGGCTTGCAGCCACAGGACCTGAGCACCTTGCAGTCACTGAGTCAACCTTAAACTCTTCTGTAAACTAGAAGAGTTCATCTGAGGTCATCTGTCCAACAGCTAAAGCTTGGATGACACTGGGGCACACAATGTGACAATGATCCCAAGCACACCGGCAAGTCTATAGCAGACTGACTGAAAGAGAAAATAATCGAAGTGTTGCAATGTCCGAGTCAAAGTCCAGACTTCAACCTTACTGAAATAGACTCACGAGCCCAAACGAGAGCTGTTTATGAATGAATGTCCGCAAACCTCCAAGAACTTAAAGCAATATTGTAAAGAAGAGTGGACTATAATGTTTCCACAATGATATTAGAGACTGATAAAAAATCTCACAGAAGTTATTGCTTCTAAAAGAGGATCTACATGCTATTTTTATACAAGATGCCAGAGAGTCAAGTGAAAACTCACAACTGTATTAACTTCATCTGCTGTTGTGTATGATTTTGTGCATCTTGCTGGTAATCTATTTAAGCAATAGTTCGGCAGAGAGCTGTTTGTCTTCCACAAAGGTGTTGCTGACTCTTTTCCACTACGAAGCCTGCTCATCTACAAAATGTGCTGAATGGTGTAATTATTATGACTCATAGTGTTGAACAGTGTAATTATTGTGAATCATAGTATCCTCTTTTATATAATCTATTCAGCATTACACTGCCTTATATGTTTACTTGTTCAAGGGGGAAAAAACACATCAGTGGGAGTATAAACAGAAATGACTTCTTTCACACCCTGATGCTAAACAAGTCCAGCTCCAGGTCTTAAATGTTATTATAGGACTAATATCACTCTTTCTATTGTAGTGACGTAAAAAACATGTACACACAAATCAATATTTTCTAAGACCGAGTCCGTCAAAACAACATCGATTCTATAACAGAAACATCTGACAGCAATATGGCTCTAGTTTCTGCTGAGGACACCAGTAAATAATACTTTATTATTCATTCAAATTCTTTTCAGGGTGGAGACAGGAGATACAATAAAGTTCATAAGAATATGTTATATAAATAAATGTAGAAATACAATATATGTATGACATGACAAACCACCACAAAGATGAACAACTATCTCTTTGTGAGACCTGACAGGGAATAAATGTTGACTGTTAAACACAAAGTGCTTACAAAGGCACATGAAGCTACATCGCTTCATGAGTAACGACACAGTAAAGTATGAGAAAAAAAATCCGAGTTAGAAAGAAATGGTTATTCATGCTTTTATTTCTTCTCGCTTAGATTATTGTAACAGTCGTCATCTTTGTTTGAGCAAAAGGAATCTTGACCGTCTCCAGTTAGTCCAGAATGTTGCTGCAAGGCTTTTAACTAAGACACGAAAAAGAGAGCACATTACACCAGCTTTACATTCATTACACTGGCTTCCAGTACATTTCAGAATTCATTTTAAAATCTTGGTACCGACTTTTAAAGCTTTGAATTGTGATGCCCCTGCCTACATTTCTGATCTTTTAGAACCCCGCGCTCCCTCTCGCAGCCTGAGATCATCTCATCAAAGGCTGTTGGTAGTCTCATGAACACGTTTTAAGACCAGAGGAGATAGATCTTTAGAGCGGTGGCCCTCAGGTTGTGGAATGCTCTCCCTCCATCATTATGTTGCCTTGATTGTATTTATTCTTTTAAAAAGCAGTTTAAGACTCATTTATTTAGCTTTTAATTAGATTTGTGCTGAATGCTTGATTGTGCTGTTTTTTTTTTGTATATCTGCTTTTATATTGCTGTGAAGCACTTTGTGGATTTTATCCTGTGAAGAGCGCTATATAAATAACTTGAATTGAATCGAATTGAATATTTGAATCTTTGAATGAGTTCAGTGTGTTTTGGTTGTCACAGCTAAATTTTAACTGACCATGGGAGCTACGGGAACAGACCTTTAACTGAAGAGCATGCTTGTTACAGGAGGAGTTTCAACACCAGATGTTGTCAACATCAGGATGTTTCAGACATGTGTGAGCATTACATAATATGGCTATCAATAAAGGTATCAGAGCACACAGATATTCTAATGTATGTCTAATGTATTTATACAACAGATAATACATGACTAACACGATAACAGCACCCACCTTGAGAAGGTCTATGCCAGGATATTGAAGATGACTGTCTGCCTGTTAGGCTAACCTCAAATTCAGGAATAATATTATGGTTTTCGTCCTGGTCCTAAAACACTTGATCTTTATCCTCTGGAGGATACAGGAGGGTTCATGGGACAAAAACCATTCTTTGTGTGGTTTTGGACTAGAAGAAGTCATTCAACTGTGTATTTTGGGCTGTTGGAGGTGCTTGGGGAGTATGGGATATCGAGATATAGGTTGCCCTTCATCACAAGCTCTCTTCATAACTGTTACGGTCAGAATTTCTAGGCACAGCCAAGAGCCAGACGGTGCTCCTAACATCAAGTCTCTGATTTTTCTGGCTTATTTGAAGCTACAACGTGAGCTTCAATGAACAATGATGTGGGGCAGTCTGCAGCTAAATGTGTAGTGGCAGGAGAACCACGAGGACGTGGACATGGTTTTCAGAAAAAAGTGGAAAATGAAAATATTTCAGTTTTTCAAGTATCTTGGGTTCTCATTCACTAGTGGGGTTAATATTGGAACGGAAACTGACAGATGGGTTGGCATAGCCTCCACAGTCTGTTGTGGTAAGAAAAAGGTGAGTGTCAAAGCTGCTGAATTTACTGCTTCATCAACATTCTTGCCCACATTCTCAGATTGTGAATAAAACTGCGAATGGAATTTGGAAAATCAGCTTCCTAATTAAGTCTCAATTATATGTTTTGTGATTCCACTAGGGTCTATTTTTTGAGTGACATCAATTATGTCATCAGACGGGGAAGGTCAGTGTGCCTGCCTGTTTTCTTGGAACCTCGCAGACTTGTCTTCGGAGAAACAGTGTACCGACTATACACAATGGCCTCTGGCAGTGGGCTTCAAAGAAGAATGACTGCTCACCCGTCAGGTCTCCAGCTGTTTGTGTCCATCAGAATATAATCAAGGCATTAGGTATCTGGGCTCACCATCAGAGACAGGGAGAGGAACTCCGTCATTCAAGAGGAGATCAGAGTAGAGCAGATGCTCCTATACATTAGGCATTTGACTAGGATTCCTCCTGGTTGCCTCTTAGGTGAGGTGTTTCACCTAGGAGGCATGCTCAATAAAAGAATAGAATAGAATAGAATAGAATTCAACTTTATTGTCATTGCACATGCACAGGTACAGAGCAACGAAATGCAGTTTGCATCCATCCAGAAGTGCTTTAGTGATATAGATATATTACAATATATATTAGCAATAGTATAGATATGTAAGTATATTACAGAAATGGGTCTATTATGGTATGTTATAATGTACACGGTATGAAGTATGTTGTGAATATTCTATAACTATAAGTATGTACAGGCTGTAGTGAGTACAAGCTATGTACAGGCTATGAACAGGATATAAATATGAAAAACTATACAGAATATGAAATAAATAACTGTATAACTGTATATCTCAGATATACAGTTATACAGAAATGGGAACTATGCAAGTTGTAAACAGTTGTAGGGTTAAAAATTATCGTATGTACAGAATGATTATTTACACAGAGCTATACAGTAGTGCAGTTATGATAAGACATTATTACTATTGGCTAGCTAAGGAAATCCTTGGTATCCCCCAGAACAGCTAGAGGAGGTGGCTCGTGGGAGGATGCCAGTCTATTTCTTTGTAGACTGCTACTCCCCCGAGTGCTAGAAAATGGATGGAGTTGACATTAATGTGGCATTTCATATATTCATAATGTTTATGTATTATTACACTATATCTAATGATGTATTGATGTAAATATATTTAAAGATATAATTTTCATGGCGTGTAATGTGGTGGCTGGAGAAGTCTGGCTTTAAGCAGGCAGTCTTCCCACAGGATGGTTGGTGGTTTAAACCAGTCCCCACGTCGAGGTGACCGTGGGTAAGATACTGAACCCCAAACTGCCCTGATGCGTCCGTTAGAGTGCGAGCGTGTGTGACAGAAAGCACACAAATGGGCGAATGTGGCTTGTAGTCAAAAACACAATGTAATAACAATACAAAGTGTGTGACTGTTGACACACTACACTGATATATATCACTATGTGTATTAATATACAATTATCAATGTGATTGTGTGATGTTAAAGATTCAAAGTAAAGTGTTCCTGCATTTGTGTAATAAATGCAAGGCTGATTTTGCTTAATAGGACAGTATTGCTGTTCAAATAATGTTGTGTCAATAACGAATAATTTTCTATTTTTATGTGATTTCAAGCCAACATAAAGAGACAGAACAGCTACTCTCCTTCTGATTGTAGTAACATTGGCCATTAATTTTTGAAACACATTACTAAAGATAGAGATTTAAATAAAAATAAAAAGCTTTCGCTGCAGTTTTATTAAGACTGTTGAATGTATCCAGCAGGTTTTCATGATGTTTTTTGCTTTAATGTGGCAGTTTTGTTTTTGGATACAAAAATAGATAAATAATGCCAATTTGCTTTTATTTCTATTTTGTATAAATCACACAAATTGTATCGTGCATTAGGCTCAGTAAGATCATTTCTTAAGCTCTGTAGGAAATGACAGCTTCCTTTCATTCTCACCCACCTTTTATTCTCACCCACTCGTGGCCCTTATTCTGCTAGCTTTCCTTTTCCTCTGTCTCCTCCTCCTCCTCATTCTCTCCTCTTATCCTTCACGAGCTGAAACGAGACGGGAGGGATGAGAGGAGAAAAGGGGTATTACGGTAAAAGACGGGAGAGCAAAATACAGAGTGGGAATGATGACGATGACATAAAATACAGAGAGATTGAGAGAAACGGATTCACAAATCAACTATGTAACATGTACCTGCAAGTTATGGCTTTAAATTTGTATGACATGTCAAGTGGATTTAGCAAAATGGAGATAAATGTGCCTTCTTTTCTTGATCTTTACTTACTTTGCAATGAGGGACATTTCCTCCCTGTTCAGTCCAAATGCTTAGACAACCTCTTTTTCTTCTCTCTCTCGCCTCGTTTGTAGCCCAACTTTCTTGCTTACTCTCCCCTTGCTTTTTCGTCCTCCAGCTTCTTTCTAGCCCAGCAACCCCTCTTCCTCCTCGTCTCCCACTGAGCGATCCTTTGCAGACATGCCTGTTTGGTGCTACAATCTATTTAGGGGCCTACTGCTGCAGCCACCAGGTAATTGGAGCTGTAGCCAGGACCAGCACATGGGACATGGGGGGTCGTAAGTGTGTCTGTGTGTGTTTGTCTGTTGGTGCATGCAGAGCCAAAGGAAGACAGAAGAAAACAGAGGGCAGTTGCAAAAACAACAAAAAAAAAAGAAAGAGAGAAAGAAGGAGAGGGACAGAGGTAATGACACACACTGGCAACATGAACATTTACGCATGTCAAGACTGCCACGGGTGTGCCAACGTGCTTTTCACACAAAATGCAGCATTGAGGAGAGGGATGTTAAGTGGAAAGAGGCTGGGTGTGCTACACAATAGTCCGTTGCTAGAGATGTTTCTGGAAGAGCAAAATCACAGCAGCAAGAAAGCAAACAAACACATCTTCAATAACCATCACTGAGCACCTCTGACTAAGCGTTAGTAGGGGTAATATATAAGCTGTGTTCACATCACAGTAAATAGTCATAATGCAAAATATGGGACAGAAGCACTAGGTCACCTACATATTACACTTAAAAACTCCAGGTGTAGTTTTTGTGCTGATGTTAGTGGTAGAGATTTGCTTCTCTGCAGTTAGGCAGGAGAGCATCGAAGGCTTTTATGCTCCATGTGCTCAGCAGCTCGGGTGAATGCTTTGTTTTCTTTTCTACATCTAACCATCAAAAAAGCTGTTGTGATTTATCTTGGTTAATGAAAAATGCTTAATAAAAAATACATGTTTATGACACTAAAGTGTGTTTCAAAATATGTATTTATTTTACTGATTTATTTTTAACTGATCACTTGATTCATACAAGATTTATTTATTCTTTATTTCATCTCCATAATGACTTGAAATGTCATTATAATGTGAAATAGGGTGGCTGTAGCTCAGGAGGTACAACAGGTCATCTACGATCTCAAATCTCCCATTTTTAAGTAAGATCATTGAAAAAGCAGTTTCTCAACAGCTCAGTTACTTCTTAAAACAGAATAATTGCTACGATGCCTTCCAGTCAGGTTTTAGACAGAACCACAGCACTGAAACCGCTCTGACCAAAGTGTTCAATGACATATGTCTGAATACAGACAGTGGAACAATGTCAGTCTTAGTTTTACTGGATCTCAGTGCAGCATTTGATACAGTTGACCACAACATATTACTCAAACGACTGGAGAACTGGGCAGGTCTTTCAGGAACTGTACTAAACTGGTTCAAAACATACTTAGAAAACAGGAAATACTTTGTATCAATAGGTAACTTCACATCTGAGCAGACAAGTAACACATGTGGAGTTCCCCAAGGTTCCATCTTGGGACCCCTTCTGTTTAACATTTACATGCTCCCACTGGCACAGATTATAAAGAACAACAAAATAAACTACCACAGCTATGCAGATGACACACAAATATATATCACAATGTCACCAGGAGACCGAGGCCCTGTACAGGCTCTTGGTAAATGCATTGAGGAAATTAATGACTGGCTGTGCCACAATTTTCTCCAGCTAAACAAAAACAAAACTGAGGTAATAGTCTTTGGCACCAAAGAAAAACGATTACAGGTCACCAGAGAACATCCACATAAATAAAAAAAATAACATGGCGGCGTGAAGAGGAGTTTTTTTTCGAGCTCTCGGCACTAGAAGGATATAAAGCATTTTTACAACACCTATTTGACGTCTTTCTAACTTTCGAGACTTTTTTGAAGATCAGCGTACTAAACCTGTGGTGGCTCGTCATTTGCGACCTCTCGAAAACTCATAAGTTGATGTTTTTGAACCGTAACGGTGAGTGAGAGGAAGGACGCTAGCATCAACTAGCTAGCCGGTCGTCACGGCAAAGCTACAAGAGCGTCTCTCAGCATGGGCCCGAAAAAAGTTCTGTCAGCCGAGGAAGGAGACGATATTAAGAAGTTGCTGGAGTTTATGACAGAGGAGATTTCTACTGTCAAACTGCAGCAGAAAGCCATCCTGGACCTGGTCGCTGAAGTTAAGGCTCTCCGCATCCAGAACGCTGAGAAGGATCGGCGGCTGGCGTACCTGGAGAACAGAGTGGCGGATTTGGAGCAGTACACCCGGATGAACGATGTTATCATCACGGGGCTTCGCATCAAACCCCGGTCATACGCCCGGGCGGTCGCCACTGACAATGTAGGAGGGCCAGGAGAGGAAGATGTCAACTCCACGGAGCATCAAGTGGTTACCTTTCTACGGTCCAAAGGTGTGGAAGTGGATTATAACAACATTGAGGCTTGCCACCCTCTACCCCGAAAAAATGACAGTGACAAACCAGCCATCATTGTGAGATTTGCAAACAGAAAACAGAAAACAGCACTGTTAAAACAAGGAAAGAAACTGAAAGGATCCGATGTCTTCATGAACGAACATCTGATAAAAAGAAATGCGGACATTGCCAGGAAAGCACGTTACTTGAAGAAACAGGGAAAAATTCAAAATACATGGACCACCAACTGCAAAGTATTCATTAAACTCAATGGAACACCGGAACAAGCCAAAGTGTTGGTCATCAGAAATATGGAGGAGCTGGACAAATACTGAGGTAAACTTACTCTGGAGGTATGAATACACATGTGACGTGACACACAACACAACACATGGCACAGTCCAAAAGAACTTCATCTGCATCCGGCAACAATATCAACATAACTCATTGGAATTCTCTTTATGATAATCTGGAACTGAGAACATTTCGATACACAGACCATAATGTTCTAGACTTAGAAAAGGATATAGACCCGGAAAATAATTTCTTCTACAACATCAGCTGTAACTGCTGCTACTTCACTGATGAACAGTTTAAGCACACCATCAACACGGAAAATAAATTATCAACTAGAAAAATTTGCATTTCCTGCGAAAATGCAGTGTGGATGCTTAAAGCTGAAGCTGTATGCAAAAAGTAGCTGAAAAAGCTGAAAAGATGCAGAAATTGTAAAAACTTTGCAGAAGCAAAGGAACTTTGCTAAAATGGAATAACTTAGCAGAACTGCAATCACTTAGAGGAAACTGTAAAGCTGAAGCTGTCTGCTGAAAATAGTTGAAAATAGCTGAAGAAGCTGAAGAAATCAAAGTCAGTGTTTAAAAAGTTGTTGAAATTTTAATAACTTTGCAGAAGAACATCAAGTTAGCAAAAATGTAATAACTTAGCAGAACTGCAATATCTTAGAGGAAACATAATACTTGGCAGAAATACAATAGCATAGCAGAATTTAGCAGAAATATTGTAACTTACCAGAAACATGATAACTTCTCAAAAATACAAGAATTTAGAAGAAATAGTATAAGATAACAGAAAGAATATATTTAGCCAAAAATACTTAAACATTACAGAAACACTATGATTTAGAAAAATAGTACAACAGAGCAGAAATATTGTGATTTACCAGAGACACTGTGATGAACTATGAATATTGTAATTTTAAATTAAGACTATGTTTTAGCACAAATATTATAATTTGGCAGAAATACTATAATTTAGCAGAAATACTATATTAGGCACAAATACTATGAAAAGCAGAAATAATATGATTAAGCATAAATACTACATTTAGCAGAAATACTATATTAAGCACAAATCTTATAAAAAGCAGAAATACTATATTAAGCACAAATCCTATAAAAGCAGAAATAGTATATTAAGCACAAATCTTATAAAATAGCAGAAATAGTATGATTTAGCACAATAGTAATAAGTTAAACAGAAAAATTGGAAAAGCAAAATGGACAGTTGAAAAAATGCTGAACATGCTGAGGTTCCCTCAAATATACTTGTTAAATGACAAAAATCTGCAAAAAAATGCACAGGGAGAGAGAAGTAAGTTTCTAGGTCAGCCTGGGAGCTGCTGAATTTGAATCCACCAATCAGAGAGCCTGTTTACGTTTTCCCGCCAAAACAGGTGCATCTTTTTACACACGCAGAACAGAGAGGCACAGGATTATTGCAGCCTATTTCTCATAGTGAGGACTCCCCTCAAACAAATGACCATAATTTCCTAACCGTAGGGGCTAGAGCGGTCATTCTTACACCGTTTTGTTCAGAAGAGATGGGGGAATCTTCCAGTGTTAACAATTTATCATTAAAATATGAATTATTAAAGATATTTGACTTCTAATGCACCATAACTGAGCAGAGCGAAGCAAAAACTGCCTTGACTTGCCCTCAAACAACGCTTTCTAACTCTAAATCTATTTGGAGTATCGATATCATTCTTTCACCGTAAGAGACAGCAGGCTTTGGTGAACAATCATGGAAATTTTCAGGTCTCTGTGGAAATCCAACAAAAAGTTATGACAAGAGAAAAAAGTGGTTCATTTCCACAGTTTGAAATCTGAAGAAATCTGAGCGAAGGACAAATTTCCTACCCTCAAACAAGTCCAACTCATTTCAGAACGGTAATAGGTGAGAAAGAAATTCTTGAATTGTGAGCGTCACGAGTGTCTGAAGATATACCGGGACAAGCCTCATGTCTTAACTTTGCTTCGTTAAGGAGATATGACGATTCGAATATGCCTCTCATTACAGAAATCCAGCGGTGATTTTGAACAAACTCTCCATTCACTTTATATGGAGAGTTTTCTGACCTTGTGTTAGTCTGAGGAGATTTGCCAAAATTCTATAAATCCCACAACAATGATGGTGACATTTTCTGAAAGCCAGCAAAAATACCTACGTTTTGATGTATAATTTGTGGAAGTTGAGTGAAAATTGAGCAAGTAGCAGGAAGTTGTTCGGACATGAAGTGAAAATTGCAAAACCTTCAGTGGCACACTGGAAGCCAAGAGCATAGCAACCATAACAACACATGTATTTTGTGAAAAATCAAAAAAATGAAACTCAAAACTTTAAGAGGCATAAAAGTAAAACGGTATAAGATTTGAAAAAGCTGAATCATACCTGAATAGCCCAATAATTTGTGAACATTTTAAAATTTGAATGGTTGTTCTAGCTGAAAATATGAGGAAGTAGTTAAGTTTCAAAAACAAGCAAAATTTAGCAGAATTGCAGAAGTTTCCCATTCATTTCAATGGGACAAATTAAAGGAAAAAAGTGGAATATTTTAAAAAGTATAATAGTTAAAAATAGCAAAAGTCATAGCCGGAAAGAGCAAAAATAGCTGAATAGTTTAAAATTTGAACGGTGAAAATCGGCTGAAAATTGTGGAAGTAGTTTAACGGCGAAAAGTGTACGGAAGTCCTAAGAATAACTAGAAAAATTTGCATTTCCTGCGAAAATGCAGTGTGGATGCTTAAAGCTGAAGCTGTATGCAAAAACTAGCTGAAAAAGCTGAAAAGTTGCAGAAATTGTAAAAACTTTGCAGAAGCAAAAGAACTTTGCTAAAATGGAATAACTTAGCAGAACTGCAATATCTTAGAGGAAACATAATACTTGGCAGAAATACAATAGCATAGCAGAATTTAGCAGAAATATTGTAACTTACCAGAAACATGATAACTTCTCAAAAATACAAGAATTTAGGAGAAATAGTATAAGATAACAGAAAGAATATATTTAGCCAAAAATACTTAAACATTACAGAAACACTATGATTTAGAAAAATAGTACAACAGAGCAGAAATATTGTGATTTACCAGAGACACTGTGATGAACTATGAATATTGTAATTTTAAATTGAGACTATGTTTTAGCACAAATATTATAATTTGGCAGAAATACTATAATTTAGCAGAAATACTATATTAAGCACAAATCCTATAAAAAGCAGAAATGGTATGATTTAGCAGAAATACTGTATTTAGCACAAGTACCGAAAAGTACCAGAAATACTATGATTTAGCAGAATAGTAATAACTTATTGAAACACAAATGCACAGAGGGACACACAAACACAGGCTCTAATCCAGTCAACCAGTTTAACTATGTTCAATTTAAATCCTACAATGACATGCTGTCAAATAAGGGCAGGATCCTCTCTCTCCCACTAAACACACACACACACACACACACACACACACACACACACACACACACACACACACACACACACACACACACAGGGAGAGAGGACTAAGTTTCTAGGTCAGCCTGGGAGCTGCTGAATTTGAATCCACCAATCAGAGAGGCTGTTTACGTTTTCCCGCCAAAACAGGTGCATCTTTTTACACACGCAGCACAGAGACATAGACCTGCTTCTTTCAGTTTATTTCACATAGTGAGGATTCCCCTCAAACAAATGACCATAATTTCCTAACCATAGGGGCTAGAGCGGTCATTCTTACACCGTTTTGTTCAGAAGAGATGGGGGAATCTTCAAGTGTTAACAATTTATCATTAAAATATGAATTTTTAGAGATATATGACATGGATGACTTGTTTACTTAGAAGCCACGAATTCCCCAATATGCAAATTTGAATACGTGGAGCCCACATACATGATTGGCTGGCTGGGAAGCTGTGCAGGCCCTGATTTGTGGATTTGAATTCCTCAGCCCTCAGATATGATTGGCTGGCTTAGAAGCCATGAAGGCCCCAATATGCAAATTTGAATGCCTCAGGACACATATATGATTGGCTGGGAAGCCGTGCAGGCCCTGATTTGAAAATTTGAATTTCTCAGTCCTCACAGAGGATTGGCTGCCTGGGGACCTGGCAGAAATATATAGAAATACTATGATTAAGCATAAATACTACATTTAGTAGAAATACTATGTTTTAGCACAAATACTATAAAAAGCAGAAATACTATAATTTAGCAGAAATACTATATTAAGCACAAATCCTATAAAAAGCAGAAATACTATATTAGGTACAAATCCTATAAAAAGCAGAAATACTATATTAGGCACAAATCCTATAAAAAGCAGAAATACTATATTAGGCACAAATAGTATAAAAAGCAGAAATACTATAATTTAGCAGAAATACTATGTTAGGCACAAATCCTATAAAAATAATAAATACTATAATTTAGCAGAAATACTATATTAGGCACAAATCTTATGAAAAGCAGAAATAGTATGATTTAGCAGAAATACTGTATTTAGCACAAGTACCGAAAAGTACCAGAAATACTATGATTTAGCAGAATAGTAATAACTTACAAAATGACAAATATGGAGGCATATTGAAACACAAATGCACAGAGGGACACACAAACACAGGCTCTAATCCAGTCAACCAGTCTAACTATATTCAATTTAAATCCTACAATGACATGCTGCCAAATAAGGGCAGGGTCCTCTCTCTCCCACTAAACACACACACACACACACACACACACACACACACACACACACACACAGAGGGAGAGAGCTGCCGAATTTAAATCCACCAATCAGAGTGGCTGTTTACGTTTTCCCGCCAAAACAGGTGCATCTTTTTACACACGCAGCAGCACAGAGAGGCACAGGATTATTGCAGCCTATTTCTCATAGTGAGGACTCCCCTCAAACAAATGACCATAATTTCCTAACCGTAGGGGCTAGAGCGGTCATTCTTACACTGTTTTGTTCAGAAGAGATGGGGGAATCTTCAAGTGTTAACAATTTATCATTAAAATGTGAATTTTTAGAGATATATGACATGGATGACTTGTTGACTTAGAAGCCACGAATTCCCCAATATGCAAATATGAATGCCTGAGACCACATATATGATTGGCTGGCTGGGAAGCCGTGCAGGCCCTGATTTGTGGATTTGAATTCCTCAGCCCTCAGATATGATTGGCTGGCTTAGAAGCCATGAAGGCCCCAATATGCAAATTTGAATGCCTCAGGACACATATATGATTGGCTGGGAAGCCGTGCAGGCCCTGATTTGAAAATTTGAATTTCTCAGTCCTCACAGAGGATTGGCTGCCTGGGGACCTGGCAGAAATATATAGAAATACTATGATTAAGCATAAATACTACATTTAGTAGAAATACTATGTTTTAGCACAAATACTATAAAAAGCAGAAATACTATAATTTAGCAGAAATACTATATTAAGCACAAATCCTATAAAAAGCAGAAATAGGATGATTAAGCATAAACACTACATTTAGTAGAAATACTATGTTTGAGCACAAATAGTATAAAAAGCAGAAATATTATAATTTAGCACAAATAGTATAAAAAGCAGAAATATTATAATTTAGCACAAATAGTATAAAAAGCAGAAATACTACATTTAGTAGAAATACTATGTTTTAGCACAAATAGTATAATAAAGCAGAAATACTATAATTTAGCAGAAATACTGTATTTAGCACAAGTACCGAAAAGTACCAGAAATACTATGATTTAGCAGAATAGCAATAACTTACAAAATTACAAATATGGAGGCATATTGAAACAGAAATGCAGAGAGGGACACACAAACACAGGCTCTAATCCAGTCAATCAGTCTAACTATATTCAATTTAAATCCTACAATGACATGCTGCCAAATAAGGGTAGGGTTCTCTCTCTCCCACTAAACACACACACACACACACACACACACACACACACACACACACACACACACACACACACACACACAGAGGGAGAGAGCTGCCGAATTTAAATCCACCAATCAGAGTGGCTGTTTACGTTTTCCCGCCAAAACAGGTGCATCTTTTTACACACGCAGGACAGAGAGGCACAGGATTATTGCAGCCTATTTCTCATAGTGAGGACTCCCCTCAAACAAATGACCATAATTTCCTAACCGTAGGGGCTAGAGCGGTCATTCTTACACCGTTTTGTTCAGAAGAGATGGGGGAATCTTCCAGTGTTAACAATTTATCATTAAAATATGAATTATTAAAGATATTAGACTTCTAATGCACCATAACTGAGCAGAGCGAAGCAAAAACTGCCTTGACTTGCCCTCAAACAACGCTTTCTAACTCTAAATCTATTTGGAGTATCGATATCATTCTTTCACCGTAAGAGACAGCAGGCTGTGGTGAACAGTCATAGAAATTTTCAGGTCTCTGTGGAAATCCAACAAAAAGTTATGACGAGAGAAAAAAGTGGTTCATTTCCACAGTTTGAAATCTGAAGAAATCTGAGCGAAGGACAAATTTCCTACCCTCAAACAAGTCCAACTCATTTCAGAACGGTAATAGGTGAGAAAGAAATTCTTGAATTGTGAGCGTCAGGAGTGTCTGAAGATATACGGGGACAAGCCTCATGTCTTAACTTTGCTTCGTTAAGGAGATATGACGATTCGAATATGCCTCTCATTACAGAAATGCAGCGATGATTTTGGACAAGCTCTCCATTCACTTTATATGGAGAGTTTTCTGACCTTGTGTTAGTCTGAGGAGATTTGCCAAAATTCTATAAATCCCACAACAATGATGGTGACATTTTCTGAAAGCCAGCAAAAATACCTACGTTTTGATGTATAATTTGTGGAAGTTGAGTGAAAATTGAGCAAGTAGCAGGAAGTTGTTCGGACATGAAGTGAAAATTGCAAAACCTTCAGTGGCACACTGGAAGCCAAGAGCATAGCAACCATAACAACACATGTATTTTGTGAAAAATCACAATTTTGCAACTCAAAACTTTAAGAGGCATAAAAGTAAAACAGTAAAACATTTGAAAAAGCTGAATCATACCTGAATAGCCCAATAATTTGTGAACATTTTAAAATTTGAATGGTTGTTCTAGGTGAAAGTATGAGGAAGTAGTTAAGTTTCAAAAACAAGCAAAATTTAGCAGAATTGCAGAAGTTTCCCATTCATTTCAATGGGACAAATTAAAGGAAAAAAGCTTAATATTTTAAAAAGTATAATAGCAAAAAATAGCAAAAGTCATAGCAGGAATTAGCAAAAATAGCAGAATAGTTTAAAATTTGAACGGTGAAAATCGGCTGAAAATTGTGGAAGTAGTTTAACGGCGAAAAGTGTACGGAAGCAACTAGAATAAAGTATAAAGAATAAAGAGAAACAGGAACTCAATAGTGTGGATGCTTAAAGCATCCACACAATAATAACTAGAAAAATTTGCATTTCCTGCGAAAATGCAGTGTGGATGCTTAAAGCTGAAGCTGTATGCAAAAAGTAGCTGAAAAAGCTGAAAAGTTGCAGAAATTGTAAAAACTTTGCAGAAGCAAAAGAAGTTTGCCAAAATGTAATAACTTAGCAGAACTGCAATATCTTAGAGGAAACATAATACTTGGCAGAAATACAATAGCATAGCAGAATTTAGCAGAAATATTGTAACTTACCAGAAACATGATAACTTCTCAAAAATACAAGAATTTAGGAGAAATAGTATAAGATAACAGAAAGAATATATTTAGCCAAAAATACTTAAACATTACAGAAACACTATGATTTAGAAAAATAGTACAACAGAGCAGAAATATTGTGATTTACCAGAGACACTGTGATGAACTATGAATATTGTAATTTTAAATTAAGACTATGTTTTAGCACAAATATTATAATTTGGCAGAAATACTATATTAAGCACAAATCCTATAAAAAGCAGAAATACTATATTAAGCACAAATTCTATAAAAAGCAGAAATACTATATTAAGCACAAATCCTATTAAAAGCAGAAATACTATATTAAGCACAAATCTTATGAAATAGCAGAAACAGTATGATTTAGCACAATAGTAATAAGTTAAACAGAAAAATTGGAAAAGCAAAATGGACAGCTGAAAAAATGCTGAACATGCTGAGGGTCCCTCAAATATACTTGTTAAATGAAAAAATCAGCAAAAAAATGCACAGGGAGAGAGAAGTAAGTTTCTAGGTCAGCCTGGGAGCTGCTGAATTTGAATCCACCAATCAGAGAGCCTGTGTACTTTTTCCCGCCAAAACAGGTGCATCTTTTTACACACGCAGCAGAGAGAGGCACAGGATTATTGCAGCCTATTTCTCATAGTGAGGACTCCCCTCAAACAAATGACCATAATTTCCAAACCGTAGGGGCTAGAGCGGTCATTCTTACACCGTTTTGTTCAGAAGAGATGGGGGAATCTTCCAGTGTTAACAATTTATCATTAAAATGTGAATTTTTAGAGATATACGACACGGATGACTTGTTGACTTAGAAGCCACGAATTCCCCCAATATGCAAATTTGAATGCCTGAGGCCACATATATGATTGGCTGCCTGGGAAGCCGTGCAGGCCCTGATTTGTGGATTTGAATTCCTCAGCCCTCAGATATGATTGGCTGGCTTAGAAGCCATGAAGGCCCCAATATGCAAATTTGAATGCCTCAGGACACATATATGATTGGCTGGGAAACCGTGCAGGCCCTGATTTGAAAATTTGAATGTCTAAGTCCTCACAGAGGATTGGCTGCCTGGGGACCTGGCAGAAATATATAGAAATACTATGATTAAGCATAAATACTACATTTAGTAGAAATACTATGTTTTAGCACAAATACTATAAAAAGCAGAAATACTATAATTTAGCAGAAATACTATATTAAGCACAAATCCTATAATAAGCAGAAATACTATATTAGGCACAAATCCTATAAAAAGCAGAAATACTATATTAGGCACAAATCCTATAAAAAGCAGAAATAGTATGATTAAGCATAAATACTACATTTAGTAGAAATACTATGTTTTAGCACAAATAGTATAAAAAGCAGAAATATTATAATTTAGCACAAATAGTATAAAAAGCAGAAATATTATAATTTAGCACAAATAGTATAAAAAGCAGAAATACTACATTTAGTAGAAATACTATGTTTTAGCACAAATAGTATAATAAAGCAGAAATACTATAATTTAGCAGAAATACTGTATTTAGCACAAGTACCGAAAAGTACCAGAAATACTATGATTTAGCAGAATAGCAATACCGTATTTTCACGACCATAAGACGCACTGTACTAAAAGGCGCAGTCTCAGTTATGTGTGCCATTACTGTATTTAACACACACATAAGGCGCACTGGATCATAGGGCGCATAAAAGTACCGTATGCGTATTTAAAAATAAAGCGGGAGCAAACCTGAGTTCGATACCTTACTCACATTTTTATTACCAGTAATCGTCATCATCAACAACACACAAGCATACAAGTGTGCGTATTTAAAAATAAAGCAGGAGCAAAACGAAGTTTGGTACTCACATTTTTATCATCAAACCCATGGAAGTCCTCATCCTCTGTGTCTGAATTGAACAGCTGCGCTAAATCTCCATCAAACATGCCAGGTTCACTTTCTTCACCGTCAGAGTCACTTTCCGTGCCGTGCGGCTCCTCGGAAATGATGCCGGCTTTTGCGAAAGCTTGAACAACAGTGCCAGCAGACATGTTAGCCCAAGCATCTACAATCCATTCGCAAATTGTGGCGTAACTCGCCCGGCGCTGCCTTCCACTCTTGGTGAAACTGTGGTCTCCATCGGTCATCCATCGCTCCCAGGCCGCTCGCAGCCTTACTTTGAACGGGCGGTTCACACCGATGTCCAGCGGTTGGAGTTCCTTTGTCAGGCCTCCCGGAATGACAGCAAGCTCACAGTTCATTTGTTTCACTAGTTTTTTCACATCGGCTGTGAGATGGGCACGCATAGAGTCACAGATTAAGAGCGATGGTGATGCGTGGAAAAAAAAAAAAAACACCTGGTCTCCTTACATACACCTCCCTCAGCCACTCTTTCATCATTTCCTCATCCATCCAGCCCTTTTCATTTGCCTTAATGATGATTCCTGCTGGAAACTTCTCTTTAGGCAAAGTCTTTCTCTTAAAAATCACCATAGGCGGCAGTTTCTGTCCATTAGCATGGCAGCCAAGCACAACAGTAAAAGAAGACTTTTCGTGCCCCGTTGTGCGTATCGCTAGCGTGCTGGTCCCCTTCTTCTCCACAGTGTGACTCACCGGGATGTCAAAAGTGAGCGGGACCTCGTCCATGTTTGTGATGTGGCTGGGCTGGATGTTTTTGTCCCCGATGTGTTTGCTGCAGTAGGAGCGGAAGATGGCCAGCTTTTCCTTATAATCCGCTGGAAGTTGCTGCGCTACCGTAGTCCTGGTCCGGATGGAAAAATGGCACAGTTTCATGAAAAGTGAAAGTGAAACTGCTTTTAGCCGAATGGTGACCGTCGAAACGCTTCTCCCGCTCGTTCTTTGCTCGATGATCCACCGCTCGAGTCTTTCCTCCAACTCGGGCCACCTCGCCTTATGTCCGCGGAAACTCAGCTGCGTTTTCTTGACCTGCCGGAGCTTGTTTTCTAGCTTCCTCCATTTGCGAACCATCGATTCGTTAATCTTAAATTCTCTCGCCGCTGCTCGATTTCCATGTTCCTCCGCGTAGCTGATGGCCTTCAGTTTAAACTGTGCTTCATAAGCGTGTCTCTTTGCCATTTTCAGGGTTGCGCCCACACTTCACCCTTTAGCGTTCTCATGGTGTTCTCTACTACGTCCTCCTTACAACACACAGGGCGCACTGCGCTATAGGGCGCGCTGTACTTTTTGAAGAAAATCTAAGACTTTTAAGTGCGCCTTATGGTCGTGAAAATACGGTAACTTACAAAATTACAAATATGGAGGCATATTGAAACAGAAATGCAGAGAGGGACACACAAACACAGGCTCTAATCCAGTCAATCAGTCTAACTATATTCAATTTAAATCCTACAATGACATGCTGCCAAATAAGGGTAGGGTTCTCTCTCTCCCACTAAACACACACACACACACACACACACACACACACACACACATACACACACAGACAGACACAGAGGGAGAGAGCTGCCGAATTTAAATCCACCAATCAGAGTGGCTGTTTACGTTTTCCCGCCAAAAAAGGTGCATCTTTTTACACACGCAGCAGAGAGAGGCACAGGATTATTGCAGTCTATTTCTCATAGTGACGACTCCCCTCAAACAAATGACCATAATTTCCTAACCGTAGGGGCTAGAACGGTCATTCTTACACCGTTTTGTTCAGAAGACATGGGGGAATCTTCCAGTGTTTACAATTTATCATTAAAATATGAATTATTAAAGATATTTGACTTCTAATGCACCATAACTGAGTAGAGCGAAGCAAAAACTGCCTTGACTTGCCCTCAAACAACGCTTTGTAACTTGAAATCTATTTGGAGTATCAATATCATTCTTTCACCGTAAGAGACAGCAGGCTTTGGTGAACAATCATGGAAATTTTCAGGTCTCTGTGGAAATCCAACAAAAAGTTATGACGAGAGAAAAAAGTGGTTCATTTCCAGACTTTGAAATCTGAAGAAATCTGAGCGAAGGACAAATTTCCTACCCTCAAACAAGTCCAACTCATTTCAGAACGGTAATAGTTGAGAAAGAAATTCTTGAATTGTGAGCGTCAGGAGTGTCTGAAGATATGCCGGGACAAGCCTCATGTCTTAACTTTGCTTCGTTAAGGAGATATGACGATTCGAATATGCCTCTCATTACAGAAATGCAGCGGTGATTTTGAACAAACTCTCCATTGACTTTATATGGAGAGTTTTCTGACCTTGTGTTAGTCTGAGGAGATTTGCGAAAGTTCTATGAATACCACAACAATGATAGTGACATTTTCTGAAAGCCAGCAAAAATACCTACGTTTTGATGTATAATTTGTGGAAGTTGAGTGAATATTGAGCAAGTAGCAAACAGTTGTTCGGACATGAAGAGAAGACTGCAAAAGCTTCAGTGGCACACTGGAAGCCAAGAGCATAGCAACCATAACAACGCATGTATTTTGTGAAAAATCACAATTTTGCAACTCAAAACTTTAAGAGGCATAAAAGTAAAACAGTAAAAGATTTGAAAAAGCTGAATCATACCTGAATAGCCCAATAATTTGTGAACATTTTAAAATTTGAATGGTTGCTCTAGGTGAAAGTATGAGGAAGTAGTTAAGTTTCAAAAACAAGCAAATTTTAGCAGAATTGCTGAAGTTTCCCATTCATTTCAATGGGACAAATTAAAGGAAAAAAGTGGAATATTTTAAAAAGTATAATAGTTAAAAATAGCAAAAGTCATAGCCGGAAAGAGCAAAAATAGCTGAATAGTTTAAAATTTGAACGGTGAAAATCGGCTGAAAATTGTGGAAGTAGTTTAACGGCGAAAAGTGTACGGAAGTCCTAAGAATAATAATAATAACTAGAAAAATTTGCATTTCCTGCGAAAATGCAGTGTGGATGCTTAAAGCTGAAGCTGTATGCAAAAAGTAGCTGAAAAAGCTGAAAAGTTGCAGAAATTGTAAAAACTTTGCAGAAGCAAAAGAAGTTTGCTAAAATGGAATAACTTAGCAGAACTGCAATATCTTAGAGGAAACATAATACTTGGCAGAAATACAATAGCATAGCAGAATTTAGCAGAAATATTGTAACTTACCAGAAACATGATAACTTCTCAAAAATACAAGAATTTAGGAGAAATAGTATAAGATAACAGAAAGAATATATTTAGCCAAAAATACTTAAACATTACAGAAACACTATGATTTAGAAAAATAGTACAACAGAGCAGAAATATTGTGATTTACCAGAGACACTGTGATGAACTATGAATATTGTAATTTTAAATTAAGACTATGTTTTAGCACAAATATTATAATTTGGCAGAAATACTATAATTTAGCAGAAATACTATATTAAGCACAAATCCTATAAAAAGCAGAAATGGTATGATTAAGCATAAATTCTACATTTAGTAGAAATACTTTGTTTTAGCACAAATCCCATAAAAAGCAGAAATACTGTACTATGATTTAGTAGAAAAACTATAATTAATCAGAAATACTAAATTTAGCAGAAATACTATATTAAGCACAAATCCTATGAAAAGCAGAAATAGTATGATTAAGCATAAATACTACATTTAGCAGAAATACTATATTAAGCACAAATCCTATAAAAGCAGAAATAGTATATTAAGCACAAATCTTATAAAATAGCAGAAATAGTATGATTTAGCACAATAGTAATAAGTTAAACAGAAAAATTGGAAAAGCAAAATGGACAGCTGAAAAAATGCTGAACATGCTGAGGTTCCCTCAAATATACTTGTTAAATGACAAAAATCTGCGAAAAAATTTATGACAGCCACACAATTACAAATATGTACACATGAGGAAACACACATGCACAGAGAGACACACACACAAGATCCAATTCAGTCAACCAGTCTAAATATATTGAATTTGAATCTTACAATGAGATCATCCCATTAAAAGGCTTTCTCTCTCTCTCTCTCTCTCTCTCTCTCTCTCTCCCTGTCACACACAGACACACACACACACACACACACACACACACACACACACACACACACAGGGAGAGAGAAGTAAGTTTCTAGGTCAGCCTGGGAGCTGCTGAATTTGAATCCACCAATCAGAGAGCCTGTGTACTTTTTCCCGCCAAAACAGGTGCATCTTTTTACACACGCAGCAGAGAGAGGCACAGGATTATTGCAGTCTATTTCTCATAGTGAGGACTCCCCTCAAACAAATGACCATAATTTCCTAACCGTAGGGGCTAGAGCGGTCATTCTTACACCATTTTGTTCAGAAGAGATGGGGGAATCTTCCAGTGTTAACAATTTATCATTAAAATGTGAATTTTTAGAGATATACGACATGGATGACTTGTTGACTTAGAAGCCACGAATTCCCCCAATATGCAAATTTGAATGCCTGAGGCCACATATATGATTGGCTGCCTGGGAAGCCGTGCAGGCCCTGATTTGTGGATTTGAATTCCTCAGCCCTCAGATATGATTGGCTGGCTTAGAAGCCATGAAGGCCCCAATATGCAAATTTGAATGCCTCAGGACACATATATGATTGGCTGGGAAACCGTGCAGGCCCTGATTTGAAAATTTGAATGTCTAAGTCCTCACAGAGGATTGGCTGCCTGGGGACCTGGCAGAAATATATAGAAATACTATGATTAAGCATAAATACTACATTTAGTAGAAATACTATGTTTTAGCACAAATACTATAAAAAGCATAAATACTATAATTTAGCAGAAATACTATATTAAGCACAAATACTATAAAAAGCAGAAATACTATATTAAGCACAAATTCTATAAAAAGCAGAAATACTATATTAAGCACAAATTCTATAAAAAGCAGAAATACTATATTAAGCACAAATCCTATTAAAAGCAGAAATACTATATTAAGCACAAATCTTATGAAATAGCAGAAACAGTATGATTTAGCACAATAGTAATAAGTTAAACAGAAAAATTGGAAAAGCAAAATGGACAGCTGAAAAAATGCTGAACATGCTGAGGGTCCCTCAAATATACTTGTTAAATGAAAAAATCAG
Source organism: Diplotaxodon limnothrissa (assembly GCF_057381915.1). Taxonomy (NCBI): domain Eukaryota; kingdom Metazoa; phylum Chordata; class Actinopteri; order Cichliformes; family Cichlidae; genus Diplotaxodon; species Diplotaxodon limnothrissa. The sequence continues at coordinate 229,505 of NC_140602.1, forward strand.
CAAAAAAATGCACAGGGAGAGAGAAGTAAGTTTCTAGGTCAGCCTGGGAGCTGCTGAATTTGAATCCACCAATCAGAGAGCCTGTGTACTTTTTCCCGCCAAAACAGGTGCATCTTTTTACACACGCAGCAGAGAGAGGCACAGGATTATTGCAGCCTATTTCTCATAGTGAGGACTCCCCTCAAACAAATGACCATAATTTCCAAACCGTAGGGGCTAGAGCGGTCATTCTTACACCGTTTTGTTCAGAAGAGATGGGGGAATCTTCCAGTGTTAACAATTTATCATTAAAATGTGAATTTTTAGAGATATACGACATGGATGACTTGTTGACTTAGAAGCCACGAATTCCCCCAATATGCAAATTTGAATGCCTGAGGCCACATATATGATTGGCTGCCTGGGAAGCCGTGCAGGCCCTGATTTGTGGATTTGAATTCCTCAGCCCTCAGATATGATTGGCTGGCTTAGAAGCCATGAAGGCCCCAATATGCAAATTTGAATGCCTCAGGACACATATATGATTGGCTGGGAAACCGTGCAGGCCCTGATTTGAAAATTTGGATGTCTAAGTCCTCACAGAGGATTGGCTGCCTGGGGACCTAGCAGAAATATATAGAAATACTATGATTAAGCATAAATACTACATTTAGTAGAAATACTATGTTTTAGCACAAATACTATAAAAAGCAGAAATACTATAATTTAGCAGAAATACTATATTAAGCACAAATCCTATAAAAAGCAGAAATACTATATTAGGCACAAATCCTATAAAAAGCAGAAATAGTATAAAAAGCAGAAATACTACATTTAGTAGAAATACTATGTTTTAGCACAAATAGTATAAAAAGCAGAAATATTATAATTTAGCACAAATAGTATAAAAAGCAGAAATATTATAATTTAGCACAAATAGTATAAAAAGCAGAAATATTATAATTTAGCACAAATAGTATAAAAAGCAGAAATACTACATTTAGTAGAAATACTATGTTTTAACACAAATAGTATAATAAAGCAGAAATACTATAATTTAGCAGAAATATTGTATTTAGCACAAGTACCAAAAAGTACCAGAAATACTATGATTTAGCAGAATAGCAATAACTTACAAAATTACAAATATGGAGGCATATTGAAACAGAAATGCAGAGAGGGACACACAAACACAGGCTCTAATCCAGTCAATCAGTCTAACTATATTCAATTTAAATCCTACAATGACATGCTGCCAAATAAGGGCAGGGTCCTCTCTCTCCCACTAAACACACACACACACACACACACACACACACACAGACAGACACAGAGGGAGAGAGCTGCCGAATTTAAATCCACCAATCAGAGTGGCTGTTTACGTTTTCCCGCCAAAAAAGGTGCATCTTTTTACACACGCAGCAGAGAGAGGCACAGGATTATTGCAGTCTATTTCTCATAGTGACGACTCCCCTCAAACAAATGACCATAATTTCCTAACCATAGGGGCTAGAGCGGTCATTCTTACACCGTTTTGTTCAGAAGAGATGGGGGAATCTTCAAGTGTTGACAATTTATCATTAAAATATGAATTTTTAGAGATATATGACATGGATGACTTGTTGACTTAGAAGCCACGAATTCCCCAATATGCAAATTTGAATACCTGGAGCCCACATACATGATTGGCTGGCTGGGAAGCTGTGCAGGCCCTGATTTGTGGATTTGAATTCCTCAGCCCTCAGATATGATTGGCTGGCTTAGAAGCCATGAAGGCCCCAATATGCAAATTTGAATGCCTCAGGACACATATATGATTGGCTGGGAAGCCGTGCAGGCCCTGATTTGAAAATTTGAATTTCTCAGTCCTCACAGAGGATTGGCTGCCTGGGGACCTGACAGATATATATATAGAAATACTATGATTAAGCATAAATACTACATTTAGTAGAAATACTATGTTTTAGCACAAATACTATAAAAAGCAGAAATACTATAATTTAGCAGAAATACTATATTAAGCACAAATCCTATAAAAAGCAGAAATAGGATGATTAAGCATAAACACTACATTTAGTAGAAATACTATGTTTGAGCAAAAATCCTATAAAAAGCAGAAATACTATATTAGGCACAAATCCCATAAAAAGCAGAAATAGTATGATTAAGCATAAATACTACATTTAGTATAAATACTATGTTTTAGCACAAATAGTATAAAAAGCAGAAATATTGTAATTTAGCAGAAATACTATATTAGGCACAAATCTTATAAAATAGCAGAAATAGTATTATTTAGCACAATAGTAATAAGTTAAACAGAAAAATTGGAAAAGCAAAATGGACAGCTGAAAAAATGCTGAACATGCTGAGGGTCCCTCAAATATACTTGTTAAATGAAAAAATCAGCAAAAAAATGCACAGGGAGAGAGAAGTAAGTTTCTAGGTCAGCCTGGGAGCTGCTGAATTTGAATCCACCAATCAGAGAGCCTGTGTACTTTTTCCCGCCAAAACATGTGCCTCTTTTTACACACAGCACAGAGGCGCACAGGATTATTGCAGCCTATTTCTCATAGTGAGGACTCCCCTCAAACAAATGACCATAATTTCCAAACCGTAGGGGCTAGAGCGGTCATTCTTACACCGTTTTGTTCAGAAGAGATGGGGGAATCTTCCAGTGTTTACAATTTATCATTAAAATATGAATTATTAAAGATATTTGACTTGTAATGCACCATAACTGAGTAGAGCGAAGCAAAAACTGCCTTGACTTGCCCTCAAACAACGCTTTCTAACTCGAAATCTATTTGGAGTATCGATATCATTCTTTCACCGTAAGAGACAGCAGGCTTTGGTGAACAATCATGGAAATTTTCAGGTCTCTGTGGAAATCCAACAAAAAGTTATGACGAGAGAAAAAAGTGGTTCATTTCCACAGTTTGAAATCTGAAGAAATCTGAGCGAAGGACGAATTTCCTACCCTCAAACAAGTCCAACTCATTTCAGAACGGTAATAGGTGAGATAGAAATTCTTGAATTGTGAGCGTCAGGGGTGTCTGAAGATATTCGGGGACAAGCCTCATGTCTTAACTTTGCTTCGTTAAGGAGATATGACGATTCGAATATGCCTCTCATTACAGAAATCCAGCGGTGATTTTGAACAAGCTCTCCATTCACTTTATATGGAGAGTTTTCTGACCTTGTGTTAGTCTGAGGAGATTTGCAAAAATTCTATAAATCCCACAACAATGATGGTGACATTTTCTGAAAGCCAGCAAAAATACCTACGTTTTGATGTATAATTTGTGGAAGTTGAGTGAAAATTGAGCAAGTAGCAGGAAGTTGTTCGGACATGAAGTGAAAATTGCAAAACCTTCAGTGGCACACTGGAAGCCAAGAGCATAGCAACCATAACAACACATGTATTTTGTGAAAAATCAAAAAAATGAAACTCAAAACTTTAAGAGGCATAAAAGTAAAACGGTATAAGATTTGAAAAAGCTGAATCATACCTGAATAGCCCAATAATTTGTGAACATTTTAAAATTTGAATGGTTGTTCTAGGTGAAAGTATGAGGAAGTAGTTAAGTTTCAAAAACAAGCAAATTTTAGCAGAATTGCTGAAGTTTCCCATTCATTTCAATGGGACAAATTAAAGGAAAAAAGTGGAATATTTTAAAAAGTATAATAGTTAAAAATAGCAAAAGTCATAGCCGGAAAGAGCAAAAATAGCTGAATAGTTTAAAATTTGAACGGTGAAAATCGGCTGAAAATTGTGGAAGTAGTTCTACGGCGAAAAGTGTACGGAAGTCCTAAGAATAATAATAATAAAGAATAAAGAGAAACAGGAACTCAATAGTGTGGATGCTTAAAGCATCCACACAATAATAAAGAATAAAGAGAAACAGGAACTCTATAGTGTGGATGCTTAAGCATCCACACAATAATAATAATAATAATAAAGAATAAAGAGAAACAGGAACTCTATAGTGTGGATGCTTAAAGCATCCACACAATAATAATAATAATAATAAAGAATAAAGAGAAACAGGAACTCTATAGTGTGGATGCTTAAGCATCCACACAATAATAATAATAATAATAAAGAATAAAGAGAAACAGGAACTCTATAGTGTGGATGCTTAAGCATCCACACAATAATCCATTTTAATAGCAGAAGTCTGTATGCCAACTTCAACAATATAAAGGAATATCTAAATGAGTTGACAAATCCATTTGGAATTATTGCCATTTCTGAAACATGGATCAATGCGGAGAAAGGAATGGACTTTGGACTGGAGGGATATGAAGTGAATTTTGTAAATAGAAGGAACAAGAGTGGAGGGGGAGTAGCTGTGTATGTGGATAAAAACCTAAACTACAAGGTGGTAGAAAGTATGACAACTGTAATTGATAATTTACTAGAATGTATAACAATTGAAATTTATAAGGAAAAAGAAAAAAATGTAATAATTAGCTGTATATATAGAACACCTGGCTCTAGTATTCAAGTATTTAATGACTTCATAGAGGAAATATTCTCTAAAACAAATCAAAAAGTTATGTTTATCTGTGGTGATTTTAATATTGACCTGTTGAATCCAAAAAAGCATAAAATGACCGACGAATTCCTAAACACTATGTACAGTTTGAGTTTACATCCTAAAATAACCAGGCCTAGCAGAATTACACCACATTGTGCCACCTTACTTGACAATATTTTCACTAACAATATGGAAAACAACATTGTGAGCGGAATATTAATTAATGACATCAGTGATCACCTACCAGTTTTTGCAGTTTATGACACTAATTATAAGAAAAATCAGCATGAAGAACAACTGAGATACAGACGTGTAAGGACAGAAGAAACTATGACTGCATTTAAGAACGATCTATTAAATCAGGACTGGGACAAGGTGTACAAAGAAGCTGATATTGATATTGCATATGGCATATTTTTAAGAATATTCATGGAGTTGTACGATAAAAACTGTCCAACAATAAAATACAACAGAAAGCACAAATATTCAGATAGACCATGGCTCACTAAGGGTTTACAAAATACATGTAAAAAGAAAAATACACTCTATAGGGAATACCTAAAACAAAGAACAAAAGATGCTGAAAATAAATATAAAAAATACAAAAATAAGTTGACCAATATTTTACGTGTATGTAGAAAGGAGTATTATAGTAAAATATTGAACAACAATAAACATAATATGAAAGGAATATGGGATGTTTTAAACGGTATCATTAAAAATAATTCTGGACAACAAAGTTATCCACAATACTTTATCGATAATGGCAATATTATGGAAAACACTGCTGATAAGGTCAACAGCTTTAATCATTATTTTGTAAATATTGGACCAAAACTGGCAGAACAAATTCCTGAGTCACTGCCATCAGTAGACTGTAGTGAAAACCTGATTGATAGGAACCCTAACTCAATGTTCCTCACATCAGTGGAGGAAAAAGAAATAATTGACATTGTACACATGTGTAAATATAAAACATCTACTGATTGTAATGATATTGACATGAAAATCGTCAAGAAGGTCATTGAAGGAATTGTAGGACCTCTAACATATATTTGCAACTTATCATTTCAGACGGGAAAAGTGCCAAACAAAATGAAAATAGCTAAAGTTGTGCCGCTGTATAAAACCGGGGATAGACGCCACTTCACAAATTACAGGCCTGTTTCTTTACTACCACAATTCTCCAAAATCCTAGAAAACCTGTTTAATAAACGATTAGACAAATTCTTAGATAAATATAAATTACTCTCTGACAGTCAATATGGATTCAGATCAAAAAGATCAACATCTCTGGCATTAATCGAATCAATTGAGGAGATTACGAATGCTATAGATCAGAAACAGTATGCAGCTGGAGTATTTCTGGATCTCAAGAAAGCATTCGACACAATCAATCATGACATATTAATTAATAAACTGGAACGGTATGGGATTAGGGGGGTTGTACTGCAATGGGTGAAAAATTATTTAAGTGACCGGAAACAATTTGTGAACAATTTGCTTCTCAGGATAATAAGAATGGCAATGATGATTTTCTTTTCTACACAGGAAGCAAAAGAAGAATATTTAAGGCTATGACACACTGAGGTTTCCAAACAGCAGCTGTCTGTGTCCATCCTGGGCTTCCTTCACCTGATCAGATCGACAAATCCCAGCCAGTTGGTTGGTTGGTGAATGTTTGGTTCATCCAATCTGAAAGAAGGGCTAAAATGACTTTCCACTTGTTGGTTTACCTTTCTTCTTTCACTGAAGAAATACTCATCTTTTTTCTTGGTTGTTTTCAGACACTACTACTACAGATAGACTTTAAAGTTCTGATGCTGGCCTATAAAGCTCTGAATGGTTTAGGACCAAAATACATCAGTGACCTCCTGACCCAGTATGAACCTTCCAGATCCCTCAGGTCATCTGGATCCGGTCTTTTATCAGTTCCCAGAGTCAGAACCAGACACGGAGAAGCTGCATTCAGCTTTTATGCTCCTTATATCTGGAACAAACTCTCAGAAAGCTTCAGATCAGCTGAAACACTCAGTTTATTTAAATCCAGGTTGAAGACTCACCTATTCTCAGCTGCATTTGAATAAAGCACCAAATCCACACTTTTAAGCTTAAATTTCAAAACTTACATTTAACTACTGATTTTATCTATTGTTCTGATTTTATCTGTTTTGATTTTATATACCGTTTTGTTTGTTTGTTAATTAGTTAGTTTGTTTGCTTGTTTTAATCAATTTTAAATCATCCTTTTTATTTGTTTTTGTTTCTAATGTCTCTGTAAAGCACTTTGAATCACCTTGTTGTTGAATTGTGCTATACAAATAAACTTGCCTTGCCTTACTGATTGAAACTGGCTCCCCTAGTCTGCATGCCAAGTACCCTTGGGCAGGATACTAACCCCATGGTGCTCTCTGGAGCATCCATTAGAGTGCAGATGTGGGTGAATGTTAGTTAGGAAGCACTGAAAAACGCAGAAGAAAGCGCTTGTGAATGTGGCATATTGTATAAGTAGAAGTGAGTAGAAAAGCGTTACATAAGAATCAGTTCATTTACCAAATGTGAAAAATTACATTGCTTATAAATAGGGCGAAATGTAAATCCATGTGAGTTTAATGGTTTTATAACCTCCCGAATTTTGATTAATTGACATCTACTGTAACAGCATACACTTGTCATTAGTTGTTACAAAAGTTAACTTTCTCATGTTAATGTTAACGTACATTTTAAAACCACATAAAGAGACATTTTTAGTGCCATGGAAGGTATTTTTTGTTCATTATCCTAACTTATATATAAGTCTTTATGCTTCCGCAAGTCTGACTCCGTGCTATGAACCTCAAAGTTACTTTTAATGGTCAGATGTTGCATGGTAGCTTGATGTGCCAATTAGCAATGGGATGGTAATCTCAGAGCACTTAAAGTGCCTGAAATGTGTCTCCCATTGATCAGACACTGATCTTTATATTTATATGTGAGTTCCAGAAGGTTTGTGCCTGAGGAGTTATTATGTTTCTGTAACCCAGTGAGTTTACACGACTCAGTAATGCACTACAACATGTTGTCTGTGAAGGTTCTCAGTCATCCAGGTCATTGTAGTAAAAGGAGCTTGCAAAGAAAAGCGTCTGGACTTCTTTAAGTTGCTTGAAGACGTTTCACCTCTCATCCGAGAAGCTTCTTCGGTTCTAAGGTCAAATGGTGGAGAGTCCCAGATATAAGCCTAGTGGGAGTGACCCCCCACAGAGGGACAAAAGGACCCCCTGATGATCCTCTAATCGGGTGTGTTCATCGTGAAACCTGGCCCCACCTTATCATGCGAATTCCTGAGGTCAGATGGCCCAGGATGTGAGTGGGCGTTAAGGCGTCTGGGAAGGGATCTCAAAACTGGATTATAGATGGCAGAGAGTTGGTGTCGTAAACCCCGCCTCTGTTCAAAGATGGTCGCTCACAGTGGACATAGATGGCTTCTTTCACTCCTCTCCATCTGTCCTCTCTGTCCAAAATGTGAACATTGGCATCCTCGAAAGAGTGTCCTTTATCCTTAAGATGCAGATGGACTGCTGAGTCTTGTCCTGTGGAGGTGGCTCTTCTGTGTTGTGCCACGCGCAGTTTCACACCTTGGCTCAGGCGATTAGAGGATCATCAGGGGGTCCTTTTGTCCCTCTGTGGGGGGTTACTCCCACTAGGTTTATATCTGGGACTCTCCACCATTTGACCTTAGAACTGAAGAAGCTTCTCGGATGAGAGGTGAAACGTCTTCAAGCAACTTAAAGAAGTCCAGACGCTTTTCTTTGCAAGCTCCTTTGACTACAACATGTTATTGTTAATTGGGATTTATCATTACTCTGTTAATCACTGAGTTGATCAAAAAATAAATCAATAATAAAAGATAAATACTATAAATATAAGAATAAAACCCCAAAGAGTATATTTAACACCCCTACTGGTTAGGAAGGAACAATCTGCATGGACCTTGGAGAAACGGACCTGATTTGTGAACATTTTGGACCTTGAAACCATCGCGGTGAGTCAGAAGCTGTTAAGCTAACCTTGAAGCTAAAAAGCTAACAAGAAGTTAACGGGGAATATAATGGCCCAATTTCAATGTTGTAGATCTGCACGGGAGCGGATGAAGTGGACAAGATCCTCTCTGAGAGTTGAACATTAGAAGTGTGCTGGTGAGTTAAACTGGGGCTGGGCGAATCAGGCTAATTCAAAAGCTAACTAGCCTAATGCTCATAGCTGCAGCTGTAGCTGACCACGTTTTCACTGTGGGAGAACACACGGGGTTTCTCACGGAGTTCAGCCATTTTGAGCACTCAGCTTGTGTGCTGATGATGTTCTAGTATTACTTGTTGAATATTAAATGCACTAAAATTAGATGATGGAATAAGTTAATGTTGATCTTAAAGGTCATGAATCTACTTTATTTTGTTACATTTGATGCTCGAGCGGCACTGGATAGATGTCCGTGTGTATTCTTACTGTGCTGATATGTTACCACATACTGTAAAACTATAGCCTGTGGGTTTTTGTATATTCTTTTGGTAATTTTATTCTGTACATTGAGTGTAAATAATATATTGCTTCATTGATGTGCAGTGTAAAGCAAGGCTCCTGTAATTCAGTTAAAGGGCAATGCTGTAAGTAAAAAAAAAAATCTACCATAGTTTATGGTTTATTTCTGATCTCTGATAGAAATGTGCACATTGATGATAGAATAAGCTGATTGTGATTTAAAGATTGCATTCATGATTAAGATGCACTGTATATACTATAGTTAGAAATTAGAATTAATGTTTTGTGCTTGTTTTGTTATAGCACTTACATTATTTGCATATGGCCATGTATATCATTAGAGTGTGAACTGAATTAGTAATAGTCCTGTTGTTTACAGGCTAGGTTTTTTTTATGGGATCGTGAGACCTGGATCTCTTCCTGACGAGGAAGATGGCGAGCCTTTCCCTTTGAACCGAACCACAGCCATTCCGAGTTGGCCCAGAAGGGCAGGATGCTCTTCTCTCACGAACAATTGCAACAATGCGGTAGGACGAAATCGCACCAATCACAAACTTTTGACCTATTGAATTTGACTTGACTGAACACTGACTGTTAAGCCGGCAAGACTGACATATCTGAGCTCAGATAGGATTCTGATTATTATTATTATTATTGCTGTCACTGTATTTTATTTTATGATTTCATTCCTGTTCATGAAATGCTGTTAAATTGTTGCTAAATAGTGTAATACAATTCATAGCAACTTTACCTGTGGCTCCAGTCATTCTTCTCCACGCAACTCACTTTATCCCTCCTACGAATCTAGCTATTGGCCCATTCTCTCCATCTTACTTTAATTTCCCCTACCCTATCCTGTACTTGGCTACATTTCCCAATACATGTGTAATCTATGTTCTGTGAAAGATATTGTCCAACTCCAGTGACACGGTGACAGTGTTTAACAAATTAGAAGTGAACTGGTATTTCCAGTTAGCTTTGGCTCACTTACACCTGGCTTCTACCTGTGAAGGGTTCTTTCTGAGTTGACTTCAATAATTACTTCCTCCAAACCATCAACGTGTCTTTTAGACCCAATTCCTAGAAAACTGCTCAAAGAAGTCCTGCCATTAATTAATTCTTCGATCTTAAATATGATCAACCTATCTCTAATGATCGGCTATGTAGCACAGGCCTTCAAGCTGTCTGTAGTTAAACCTTTACTTAAAAAGCATCTCTAGACCCAGCAGTCTTAGCTAATTATAGGCCAATCTCCAACCTTCCTTTCATATCAAACATCCTTGAAAGAGTAGTTGTCAAACAGCTAACAGATCATCTGCAGAGGAATGGCTTATTTGAAGAGGTTAATTATGGAGTTCCACAGGGTTCAGTGCTAGGACCAGTTCTGTTTACATTATACATGCTTCCCTTAGGCAGCATCATTAGAAGACAGAGCATACATTTACACTGCTATGCAGATGACACCCAGCTCTATCTGTCCATGAAGCCAGATAACACACACCAATGAGTTAAACTGCAGGAATGTCTTAAAGACATAAAGACCTGGATGGCCGCTAACTTTCTGCTTCTTAATTCAGATCAAACTGAGGTTATTGTACTCGGCCCTGAAAGTCTTAGAAATATGGTATCTAAGCAGATTCTTACTCTGGATGGCATTACCTTGGCCTCCAGTAATGCTGTGAGGAACCTTGGAGTCATTTTTGACCAGGACATGTCCTTCAACACACATATTAAACAAATATGTAAGACTGCTTTCTTCCATTTGTGCAACATCTCTAAAATTAGAAATATCCTGTCTCAGAGTGACGCTGAAAAACTAGTTCATGCATTTATTACTTCCAGGCTGGACGACTGCAATTCATTATTATCAGGAAGTCCTAAAAAAAAAGCCTTCAGCAAATCCAAAATGCTGCAGCAAGAGTCCTGACAGGGACTAGAAAGAGAGAGCAGATTTCTCCTGTTTTGGCTTCCCTTCATTGGCTTCCTGTTAAATCCAGAATTCAAAATCCTGCTCCTCACATACAAGGTCTTAAATAATCAGGCCCCATCTTATCTTAATGACCTTGTAGTACCATATCACCCTATTAGAGCACTTCGCTCTCGCTCTGCAGGCCTACTTGTTGTTCCTAGAGTATTTAAAAGTAGAATGGGAGGGAGAGCCTTCAGTTTTCAGGCCCCTCTTCTGTGGAACCAGCTTCCAGTTTGGATTCAGGAGACAGACACTATCTCTACTTTCAAGATTAGGCTTCAAACTTTCCTTTTTGCTAAAGCATATAGTTAGGGCTGGACCAGGTGACCCTGAATCCTCCCTTAGTTATGCTGCAATAGACGTAGGCTGCCGGGGATTCCCATGATGCATTGAGTTTTTCCTTTCCAGTCACCTTTCTCACTCACTATGTATTAACAGACCTCTCTGCATTGAATCATATCTGTTATTAACCTCTGTCTCTCTTCCACAGCATGTCTTTATCCTGTCTTCCTTCTCTCACCCCAACCAATCACAGCAGATGGCCCCGCCCCTCCCTGAGCCTGGTTCTGTTGGAGGTTTCTTCCTGTTAAAAGGGAGTTTTTGCTTCCCACTGTCACCAAAGTGCTTGCTCATAGGGGGTCATATGATTGTTGGGTTGTTCTCTGTATGCATAATTGTAGGATCTACACTACAATATAAAGCGCCTCGAGGCGACTCTTGTTGTGATTTGGCGCTGTATAAATAACATTGAATTGAAAGGGTGTGTGAGCCCAGATGGAAACTGCATGTTTTCACCAATGCGTATTTATTTATATTTAAATAAAAGCAACATGAGTACGGTACATGTTGAGCTTCCCTTTTAGATCCAGATTTGTGTTAGAAGTTCAAACTGAATGGAAAGAATCATTTTAACAGTACAAAATAGCACAACACAAAGACCAACAAATACAAATAAGGTGATAACTCATCCAGACACATCCCTCTCTCTCTGTGCCACCTACTTCAATTTTCCTCATCTACACCTCCTTTCTGTCTGCCCTTCCCTCCTTCCCCATTTTGCTCCCCTCCTTTCCTCATCTCCTCTCTAATGCGTCCATCTTTCTCTCCCTGTTCAGCACAGTAGGGGAGAGCAGCTTTTGAAACTCATTAAGTAAAGACCTACAGAGCACTGTGGTGTGCATGTGTGTTGTGGATGTCTGGTTTTTCTGTACATATTAAGAATTTATGACTTATAACCCTTACTATGTGTCTACTTGTGGACGTACTAATAGCAAGAAAAATGGATGAAAGTTGTGCTCATGTACCTTTTGAAGATTCTTGTCTTTGTTTTAACCATCTGGTTGTGTGTAAGAAAAAAAAAAGGCATAATTTCTGGTATCAGATTTCATTTTTGTCAAAAATGTTGGGAGCCATTTTACTATTTCACAAAAATATTCCCTTATTTTGAATTTGATGGCAGCAGCACATCTCAAAAATGTTGGGACAGTGCCATGTTGTTATAACAGAGGCAGTATGTAGTTTAGTGTTGTCTTGCTGAAATATGGAAGACCTTCCCTAAAAAAGACATTTCTAGGCTGTTGTTCTTAAACCTGTATATGCCTTTTAGCGTTGATGGTGTCTTTCCAGATTTGCACACTGCCAATTCGATAGGTTCTAATCCACTGCCATACTACCAGAGATGCAGTCTTTTAAATTGATTGCTGATAAGAAAGCAGATTGTCCTTCTCCACATTAGTCTCGAGGACACACTGTCTATGTTTTTAAAAAAGGCATTTCAAATTAGGATTCATCTGACAGTTTTCCACAGTTTTCCTCATATCCATTCTAAATGAGCTTTGGCCCACAAACAGCAGTGTTTCTGCATTCATGTCCCTTACATTTCTCCAGAACCTTTTGAAAATATGTACTGTAGGTGAAGAGAGATTCAACATTATTATCACTGCACCAAACTACATTACATTATTCTGAATTGGAGATAAATTATCTGAATTTCAGGAGCGGGGCCATGCTTCCAAACACGCCCCTTCTGCATCTTATGTATATATGACCTCCCCAGTTCTACAAGCTGCTCGTTCTCATTTCCATGCCCCACCCTCACTCCCTTCTTCTCATTAGTACACAGGAATCTGCCAGGTCCGAGAGCCGCCGCCAGTCCCCATCGAGGTTTTCCCCAAACCACAGCTCATTTCTCAATTAAGCTGTGGTGGGGCGTGGTCTGCGGTGCCGTGCAGGGAGGGCGGACGCACCTGCACGGGATCCTTAATCACACCCGCCTAGAAACACAGGGACTCAGGGGTTGGTGTGTGTTGTGGTGTGACAAATATTGAATAAAATTGCTCAAACCTATGATCCCTGGACCCGCCGTGTCTCATTCACACCACACAAGCCATTCGCCTTTATCTACTAGAAACACTACAAAACCTAAAATGAGGACGAGGGCCCAGCGAGTGAAATGATTCCATGTTGATGTTGAAAGATTTTTGCAGAGTGGTGAACCTCTGTCCGTCTTTACTTTGGAGAAACTCTGCCTCTCTGAGATGCTGTTTTTACACACAGTCATGTTACAGAACTGTTGCCACTTAACCTAATTAGTTGTAAAATGTTCCTCCAGCTGTTTCTTTTTGTGCCGCATTTCCAGCATTTTGTTGCCCCATCACATTTGTGTAGATGTGTTGCTGCCATCAAATTCCAAATGAGCTGATATTTTACTGACTTAGCAAAATGTGCGTTACCACATCACAGCAGCCCTACCCAGCAGCCTTGACCCACACCAGTTTGCCTACAGAGCAAACCGATCGACAGAGGACGCCATAGCAACAGCACTCAATGTAGCATTAACACATCTGGAGAGGCAAGGAAACTATGTGCGTATGCTCTTTGTGGATTATAGCTCGGCATTTAATACCATTCTTCCATACAAACTGGACGCCAAGCTAAAAGACCTAGGGCTTCCTCACAGCACCTGTAAGTGGATCAATAGCTTCCTCACCGACCGCAGACAGAGAGTGAGAGTGGGACGTTACACATCTCCAGCCCTAAATCTAAGCACTGGGTCACCACAGGGCTGCGTGCTTAGTCCACTGCTCTACTCGCTTTATACACACGACTGCACCCCCGCCCACCAGAGCAACGCCATTGTAAAGTTCGCAGATGACACTACTGTGGTGGGGCTCATATCTGGGGGAGATGAGTCTGCCTACAGAGATGAGGTGGAGCGGCTGTCTTAATGGTGCAAGGATAACAACCTTCTCCTAAACACGAAAAAGACCAAAGAACTCATAATTGACTACAGAAGACACAAGACAGAAATCCAACCACTAATCATCAGCGACGACTATGTGGAGAGGGTGGCAGACTTCCGCTTCTTGGGAGTCAGCATAGAGGGAAACCTATCCTGGAGTGTGAATACCTCTGAGCTACTGAAAAAGACACAACAGAGACTGTACTTTCTGAGAGTGCTTAGGAAGAACAACATCACACAGAGACTGCTGGTGTCTTTCTACAGAGCCTCCATCGAAAGCATACTAACGTACTGCATAGGCATATGGTACGCTAGCTGCACAGTGGCTCAGAGGAAAGCACTCCAGGGAGTAATCAACGCTGCCCAAAGGACAATCGGCTGCCCTCTCCTCAAACTGAAAGACCTACACAGTTCCCGCTGCCTCAAAAGAGCCCATAACATCATAAAGGACACCTCACACCCTGGACACTCCATGTTCGAACTGCTGCCTTCAGGTAAACGGTATAGAACAACATACACAAGGACTAACAGACTCAAACACAGTTTCTACCCAATTGCAATATCATGTCTCAATGCTACTAAAAGTAGATGACTTTCATTGCCCCTGTTGTCATTTGTGCCCTTGATGTTGGAATGCTTTCAGACATGTTTTGTTGGATGCGCTAACAAATTGACTGAGTGATTGATTGTTTGAGTGATATATCAACTAGGTCGTATGTTGAGTGTCTGTATGGGGCCTTAGGCCTGGATTGCTTGGGTGTATTTACTGTATGAGAACACTGTATTTTATATGTATTTCTATCTTTTATATCATATCTATTATAGTTTTTAAGTATTTATCTTTCGTGATGTTGCACTGACCGGAGACATCTTTCAATTTCATTGTACTTGTGACAATAAAGAATATTCTATTCTATTCTATTCTATTCTATTCTATGTCCCAGTTTAAACACTTTTCTATGTCCTGTTGTAAACATTTGCATTTTTTTTTATTTAAAGAGCATTTTACACAGCATCCCAACTAAATGGAATTGGTTTATAGAACAAACCATTTTGTCAGAAATCTATGAGATCTTCACTCAGACCACAAATAACACTAAGTAATCAAAAATCAGTACTGTGCAATAGTGTGCATTTTTCAAATGCGCCTCTTTTTTGCATCGATAGTGGCTTGATGTTTGCAGTTTCATTTTCCTGGATTCTGAATATGAAATCCACATTTGCTTCAAGTCTTTTTCCTAGTCCCAATATTAAGCTCATTAAACCCCTGCAGACTTTGTTTCTGTTGTACAATATTCTTCACTGAACAACTGGTAGGGAAGAAATTACAAAGTTAGGAATGTGATTTTTACACTGACTATGATGTGCATTACACAAAGACTGAAAAAACTCACAGAAAATAAAATCACATGAGTTGCTTTAGTAATCAGAGACATCTGTGAAATTTAAACTTGTGTCTGTAACCACTTCATTTTCTTTTTGTAATTTACAAAACACTGCAGTGTAGTGAGCAATGACTACTTAATGTTTAACAGATGCATGTAGAAATATAGTCAAAGAATTCTGTGGCACTGCTAACGACTGTGTGTTTAATGTGGCGCTGAAGAGCAGCTGAATGTGTGCAGCTAAAACTAAACGCAGATCCAGACAGCACAGCATCTGTCGAGTCCCGTAGTTTCATTTCATTTATCCTTGCGTTCTCATTTTCATATCTTGCTCCACATTTATGAGCTGAGCTGTCCTTTGTGCCTGTCGCTGCGCACATGTGGGTCTGTGTGTGTGTGTGAGCAGGTGAGAAGCTAAGCTGACAGAGATGGACCACTTCACTTTACTGAGATGACGGTTCCATTGTTAATGATGTTATGTACATCCGGGGGCCAGTGAGACACACACACACACACACACACACACACACACACACACACACACACACACACACACACACACGCCTACAGTACATGCTCACCAACGCTGCAGATGGCAGACAAATAAAGACAAATAAATATGTGCACGCACATATGGCACCAAGATTAAGGTTTGTTATTAATAACTTAAAGCGACAAGAATCGCTCCACTTCAGGAGGTTGATCTGCACTCCGATCACACCTACACACACAGCTACACCTGCACTACAAACTGCTCATATATGAAAGGAGAGGCAGTAAGGGAAAGCATAGCTTAAGGTTTTGTATGCTACTGTGCTTTGAGGAAGTAATGGGACAATCTGCTGGGAAAGAGATGAATTCACTGGGTGCTGCATCCAAGAGTCAATGCACAGAGTGCAAACTGCAGATGTGGACACTGCACTGAGGGTGTGGCCGTGCTCTTTACCAGTGTCTTTGTGGTAGAAGACATGGCGTTAACTGCAAGGAAAGAGTGATTTTTTAAAATTGTTTTTATTATGTTTATTATTTTATCGGATTTATTATTCTTATTGTATTTCTTATATTTCTGTTGTTCAGCACTTTGGTCAGCCTTGTATGTTTTTAAAGTGCTATATAAATAAACTATGATGATGATGATGATGATGATGATTTGCACCACTCTCATACCGGCAGCTGTTGGTCATTTGTTTGGTACATTTCACTATTTATTTATTTCATTTATAACGTGAACTACCACTATTTTACCCCTATATATTTCCTTGTCTTTTTTTATTTTTTATACTAATGTGAGAGAGAAACAGCATTACGATTCTCCTGTATGCCCTCTACATGTAGCGAAGTGACAATTAAAACAACAAATTTTTAAAATCTTTGAAAAAAAAGGTTAGCAACTGTTGGGTCTGCGCTTCCACATACGTGCATGTGTGCATGTATGTGCGAGCATCTGCATGTGTGTGCGTAGGTGCACGTGAGTATGTGTGTTTGTGTTTGGGGGTGCGTTTGTGTGAACTCCTGCCCACAAAAGGGTCATAAAAGCAGGAAGCTTACTAAACAAGAAAACAGAACCCTCACATGACCTTTGATCATGCTGCTTGAACTAAGACTTACAAATTTAAGTAACACAATGACAACATTTAACAATTTGTGTCCAACAGCAACATCTTTCTACTATGAAGATTTTGGAGAAGTACTGAAAAAAAAAGAACTTAAATGTGCTGATGAACAAATAATGAACAAAATAATTTAGTAGCAAAAGTTATGGAGGAATGAAACACAAAGACAAAAATACACAATGTGTATATGCAGTGTTCGGTAAGTTACTTTAAATTAGTAACTTAGTTACATTACTAGTTACTTAAAGTAACTCAGTTACTTCAAGTTACTCGTGTTACACCCCGGCATCAAAACACCAAACTATTTACAACCGGGGGGGAAGATCGCGACCATGACAAACTGAAACACAGGGCTTAAATACATAGAGGGAGCAATCAGGGAATGGACAACAGGAGGGAAACACAGCTGGGGCAAATCAGAACTGACGAGACAAGGAAGCGTAAACTGAACACACTGAGATAAGACAGACCTTCAAAGTAAAACAGGAAACACATAACAGTCACGCCTAAAACAAAACACTGACAACACCGAATCGTAACAGTTCCCCCCACCCAAAAGTCAAACATTTAAAACATGTAACCCCAAAGAAAATGTTTGATTCATGCCCAGCGCATACGGCACCGGCTGCTGTTCTGCAGGCGACGCTGATGGCTGGACGAGCCCCTTGGATCCCCCAGTGGAAACGGAAGGCTGGAGCGGTCCCTCGAACCCTCCAGCGAAGGCGGACGAAGGCTGGGGCGGTGCCTCGGACCCCCCAGCGAAGACGACGAAGGCTGGGGCGGTCCCTTGGACCCTCCAGCGAAGGCGGATGAAGGCTGGAGCGGTCCCTCGGACCCTCCAGCGGATCCCGGACGAGCCCCCATTATGTTACACCCCGGCATCAAAACACCAAACTATTTACAACTGGGGGGGAAGATCGCGACCATGACAAACTGAAACACAGGGCTTAAATACATAGAGGGAGCAATCAGGGAATGGACAACAGGAGGGAAACACAGCTGGGGCAAATCAGAACTGACGAGACAAGGAAGCGTAAACTGAACACACGGAGATAAGACAGACTTTCAAAGTAAAGCAGGAAACACAACCGTCACGCCTAAAACAAAACACTGACAACACCGAATCGTAACACTCGTTACTTTCAAAGTAACTAGTTACTAGGGTGGCAGCACGGTGGCACGGTGGTTAGCACTGTTGCCGCATAGCAAGAAGTTCCTGAGTTCAATTCCACCATCAGGCCGGGGTCTTTCTGTGTGGAGTTTGCATGTTCTCCCCGTGTTTGCGTGGGTTCCCTCCGGGTACTCCGGCTTCCTCCCACCGTCCAAAGACATGCAGCTTGTGGGGATAGGTTAATTGGATAATCCAAATTGTCACTAGGTGTGAATGTGAGCGCGAATGGTTGTTTGTCCCTGTGTGTTGGCCCTGCGACAGACTGGCGACCTGTCCAGGGTGTACCCCACCTCTCGCCCTATGACAGCTGGGATAGGCTCCAGCGCCCCCTGCGACCCTGAAAAGGATAAGCGGAAGTGAATGGAATGGATGGATAGTTACTAGGGAAAGTAACTTTGGTTTTACTCAGACTTCTCTTGTTAATGTGTTGCTTCCATAACTGGATACCCAGCCAGACTGCCAGTCTTCTAGCTTGCTTACTTGCCACAGTGCACTGTGCCACCTACCAACAGAAAGGAAAAGATAATGTGCACATTTCCACGAGAGAAATCCCACGCCTGGACCGTCATTGACTGCTGACATGATTCTAGCCTACGTCACAGCGTGATGTGCGCTTTTTACATCCAACACAAAAACTGCAGTCGTGGTGCTTTGATTGTACTCAGAACTCGGAAATTCTGCCTTCTGAATAGGAAGATGTAGGTAACACCAGACTGCAGATGAGCTGCATACAGGGCTGATATTTTCTCTGAATACCAGACGATTCTGTTTTTTACGGGACGGTTGGCAACTCTAATAATTAACCTTATGAACAAAATAAAGTTCAACATCATTAACTTCATAGCACCCACCCAGCTGTATAGAAACTCCGTCATGCTAGCTAGCACGCAGTACGAAAAAGTCAGAATAATGAAAATAAACTCCACCTAAACTTGGTTTATATCTGACCCAGATGGACTGCAGGTCATAACTTCTTACCTGAAGTGCAGTTCACACTTGGACCGGCGGCCGCCTCAGGTCTCTTTTCCTTCTGCGTCCCTTTTCCCTCATCCACCTGCTGGCCTCCACCACTTGCTAATGTTACTGAATCTGTGGAAGCTCCGCGATGCCACCACACGAAGTAACGAATAACGAGCCTATCTAAATCCCAGTAACGACTAACGTGTTCCTGATTTTGGCATAATAACTAGTTACCGTGCTCGTTACCACAATAATAACGTAGTTACTGTAATGTGTTACTTAATAACGCATTAGTCCCAACACTGTGTATATGTAGGCAACACACTGCAAAAACAGCTATACTTGAAACAAGCCAAATATTCTTAAATCTGACAAATTTTTCTTGTTTTGAGCAAAAAAATCTGCCAATGGGGTAAGCAAAAGTTGCTTGACTAGAATTCTTAAAACTAGCAAATTAATCTAACTGCCATATGCCTTTTAACTAGACAAAATTGTCTAAAATGTATGCTTATTTGAAGAAAATGTGACTTATTATAAGTAAAAGACACTTTGATATTTAGAAAATCTGCACCTAAAATGAGTATTATGCTTTCTTGAACAAGCTGTTTTCAAGAATTATTTGCTTACTTTAAGATTCTACACCTTAATTTAGATTTTTCACATTAAAAAAACACCTTACTATAGGACAAATTTTCTTAAAACTGAATTGTTTCTTTCTTGATTGAGCTAACTATAAGAATTATGTTTCGATTCTGAGAACAATAATCAGCAAAAATTCCTGAGAATAAGACACCATCTCTTCAAAAAGCTACTAAAAATAAGGGAATTCATCTTAAATTAAGACAGCAAAAGCACTCTTAGATTTTGCGCTTTTATTGACACAGCAATGGGTCAGTAACTCACTGAGGTCTGTTCCAGGAGAATCATGCCTAAAATTATACATTTCAGCAGGGTACTGTGTAACATGGCCAATATAAGAAGTGCATATTCCAGATACTCTTAAAATGAATAATAACAGTATAACACACTCATGGCTGGTATCAAAAATAAATTTTGCTGAAGCTTAAAACAATCACTATTTCAAATCCTATATTACATAACATTTTAGAAGAACAAGTTTAACGACCACACAAACAAACATGTGTTTTACATTTGAACAACTTTTCTATAGAAAAAAAAACAACCTCACTGACTAACACTGAGTCTGATAAACAAGGCAGATGGAGTCTGTCATCTGGGAGACTCACTCAATGAATGACTTCCACTCACCAAGCGCCTTCTTGTAAGAGGGGGTTGAATCTCGGTCATGGATGGAGTCTTTGAGTATTTCAGTTTGCAAGACAGACAGCAGCGTGGAAATGCACTATGGATATGTGAGGTGGAGGGCATAGTAATATGCCATCAGATAGAGCAGTCCCTCATTAAGATCCTTCCGGTCAAAAGTGCTCACCGGTGTGGTTCCAACAGCTATCATGCAGTTGCCTTCAGAGACAAGCAGAACTGGACAAGCCAGGGGTCGCTGACGCAGGTAGCCTTCAGGGTCTTCTGAAGTCTACATGACAGAAAAAAAGAGTATTAGAACAAGACTGTAAGAAACACAATTTTTGAGTTGCATTACAGTTTAAAATAGATCAACTTTTTTTGTAGGTTTTATTAACATCAACATGTTATGGGGATCTGAACTTTAAGAATATTTGACTGACTCCACAGTAAAATATATAAAATGAAAACATGAGTAACTGCAAAATTCAACAATATATACACATAGAATATTGCAGCCTTACCTTTAGGACATGGAAAAAAGCCTCACTACAGATGCCCAGCTTCTTAGGTGGTACTGTGCTGGAAGGGAAAAGCATGGGAAGGGCTCTGAACACAGCTGCTGCATGTTCCACTGGTTTGAAAAAAGAAAAATAAGACAGGGCAACACCATTAAACATTGCAAATAATGTAATCTGCAAAGCATAAATGTAGACAAATCAAGATACTGTAGCATTACCTCCATCCAAAGTTTTTGGATGGAGGTAAGTGCTGGGTTCCTCTCTGAAGAAGTCACCATCTCCAGTAGTTGTTAGCGTTTTTTCAGCAGCAGTCTTGTTCTAAAATACAGTGTACATAGGGCTAATTTCACATAAAATTGCACAAGAACTTTAGGTCTCTAAATATGAAAGATAGTACAACAAAATATCAGTAAAGTGTTGAACAATAAAAAATATGTATATTTAATAAATGGGTAGGCCACTTGATTTAAATCAAAACTAAAGAAGATTCTACTGTCTATCTGTTAAGTGAGTATTGGTGGAATTATTTGAAACTGGATAAAACAAGCTGGTGTGTTCTCAGTTTTGTCACACAGCGATAGGACAGAACTTACTTCTTCACATTTGTGCACTGCAAGCCATAGAGCCCGACGCCTGAGGCAATGTTCTGGACCAGGAAACAGATCTTTGATGTCATCTTGTGAAAGTGATGTGAGCAGGTCTTCTCCAACATTTGCTTCTGCAATAGGAGTTTCCAATTATCACTACATTGCATTATCCTCATGTGCAAGCCAGCTGACAGCTTTGCTTGGGTAACAGACAGGATACATAGGAAACATAATTTAATATTTACCATTTAAAACCATGACTCTATTCCATTATTCTCCCTCCTCACTGCTCCACAGGTTCTAAATTACCTTCCTCCTATTGACTGGTAAAAGTAATATATTTGTGATACATCAATTAAATGCATGTATACATATAAATGTATTTTTTTTTTTTTGCTTCCTGGGCTAAAGTATATAATGAAATAACTTCACTAATAGAAATTTGAAACTCCCACAATTTCTGTAAAACTGGCATTAACTTATGGCACTTTGCACACTTGTTGAATAAATTCACAGACACTGAAACTAATAACTGGACATGAATTCTTTCATAACTTTCTGCACTAGCATATTTAAAAATGCTAATGCAACTAAGCTAACCGCACAGCTAAGCTAAGCTAACAACCGGGTATAGCCTGCCATGCTAGCGACTTAACATGCAACATACCAGAACACAAAACATAGAAAAAACAAAACAGTCACATACCTTTCAGGTTGGCAATTGTTATTTCGTCCAGTTTTTCCATAGCGTGCCTTAATTTCTTCACACTGTACCAACTGTATCGCATCTACACCCAGACCCCAAAATCCTGCAATCCAACCGCTTAGGCACGGAGCTAGAGGCGGGAAGGTGGGCTGTACCAACTCAGGAGTATGGGGTTGTGTACGGAAATGGTTTAGTTCGCTCTTTTATACCTATAAAATGATATATATTTAAATATTTGACTATTTAGTTAGATTATGTTCTGTAAATACTGACGTGTGGGTGCTGTTACTTACTACAGCTGTTATAAGGCACTGAATTAGGATAGCCATTCCTACCCCATAATGGAATAATCCTGGTTATCTTGACTTTATGGGAAAAGTAGTTCACAGACCAGTAAAACAAAATGATTTGGCGCTGTGTTATCTACATCGTTTTTGTGGGTCTGACCCTCAAATCCCTACTGAGTCATATTAATTCTGCACATAGCCATAGTCCAGATTTCCGTGAAGATTGTGGCATAGATGGATGTGTCAAAGAATATCGTGTTTACAGCTAATTTTGGTATCACATTCTTCGAACACACTCCGACCACCTTGCCAATGGACGATGCAGCTGATCGATTAGGACACAAAAATCTGTAAGGTGAGACTGACTATATACTTTAATATCTTTGAAAATAATCATATAAAATATTCATGTTAGATGTCTACTTGTTTTTACAGCTTAACAGTAGATATGTTAATGCTTATTCCTTATAATCCACAACAATGCTATCTATTTATAAAGAATATTCTGATAGTGTTTAATTTCTTCTACTAGAGAAAACAACATTTTGTATTTTTTTAAACTTTTGTTTTAAATAAACCAATTGTCATGGTCCGCAGTCTCCTTGGTTGTTTGTGTTTATTAATATTCATTGTGTCAGTTAGTTTCCTAGTTATTTGTTAATTATTTCCAGTGTTTAGGTGTTCTCTGTACCTCCCTTGTCTTCAGTGTATTGTCCCTGGTTCGATATTCGTGTTTATTCCTGTTTTACTTTGATAGTCCCTGCCCTGCATCGGTGTATTCTCCTCCTGGTCTCTTCTCATCTGATTAGTGTCAGCTGTGTTTCGTGCCTGTCTGCCAATTCCTCGTTTCCTTTTGTGTGTGTATATTTAGTGTGTTCTTTGTCGGATCGTCTGTATTCTCTCCTGTGTTATCATCTGTGTTCCCTCCCTGATGTTTTCATGTCTTATGTTCCTTGTTCAAGGTTGTAAGGTTTTTGCAACATTTTCCATGTTTCCTGTGTTCTTTAGTTTAGCTTTCCCATTTTAGGTTTTTGAGGATTTTTCAAGGCTTTTAAACTACAGTTAAGCTGCCAAATAGCAATGAGCATTAAATGAATATCCATTTATTAAACTCAGCTTGAAAACATGCATATTTTAGAGTAAATTATAAAATGCAGTATATTTCTGACATTAAAATTTTTTAGAAATTATCAGTGTACCTTGTATTTAATTTCCTTATCCGCAACTAGTCAATTAATCAACCAATCTCAATTGCAGTTCTAGGAGGGAACCCTCATCAGCAGTGAACAGAAATCTGAGTAACATGTGGGCATACAGGACCGATTCAGTGGTGGAAAGCCAGCCAACAATGATATGATATGAGATTCCATTCCATATTACAGTTTCACACACAAAGATATGACATGTGCGGTCATGAAATATTACCTGGGTGATGTAATTGGACTACACGTGAGCTCAACATATGTTTTATAAAAGGTACACTGCTTTACATGCATGAACTGTATTTTCAGGTTATTGTTTTGGACAGTTTTGTGACAATTTTTAAAATGAAGTTGTTGTTTTCCTATAAATTCTGACAGTTGAATGCGATTTTAGCATTGCCATAGTATAGATATACTGATGCTGATCTATTATTCTGTTTGACATGGCCTAAAGTGAATGAGTTGTGCTGTTTCTGTTTTTCAAATGGGCCTGTATTTCATGTTTACCATGTGCTTTTAGTTCCTGCCTTTGTTCATATACTGCATATTGTGTCAAACTTGACAGCAATTATATTAAACTTTAGTGTCAATAAATACATTTCTTAAACTGAGCAGCTGTTTAAATGCCCTTACTCTTGAAATGAGAAAAATAATCTTATTTTTATTCTGGAAATTCAACCAAACCATTGTCATGCCTTGTAACTGGTAAATAAAGCTCAAGATGAGCTGAAATATCCTTTTAAGGAAAAGTTAGACATATTTTCCTAGAATAAGCTTTATTTTCTTGTCCAAAACTTGCTTGTTAAGAATATATTTTCTTTTTAGGCAAAAAATAAGAAAAAATGTCCATAAACAAGGTTTTTTTTACTTTCTTGAAAATTGTTTTTTGCAGTGCATAAAATGGGTAAAAAAGTTTTCATGTACCTGTGGTGAAGCTACAGCATGTAAATCTGAAAATGTTGAGATGTAGGAGGGGGACTAAAATTAAGGCCCCTAGACCAGTACACTGTGCAACACGAGTGTCTTTAACACTTATCAGGCCTCCTGTTGGGGGTGTGACAGTTGCACAGTAACAGTTTAGTAAATGATTATAGTCCAGAACAGCTTCTCCTCAAAGGGGAATTATCTTCTAGCATGTTCAATTTCACTCAACAAGGAAAGAAGATTTGCTCCTTAGCGTGCTTTGTGACAATCCAAAGAGCTGAAAGAAAAAATATATTTTGCTTTCATTTTCTTTCCTGAAGAAATGTATGTGGGCTTTAAAATAAAGAGCAGACAGGAACACGTAGCATTTAATAAGATCATGATGACAGATCAGATTTTGAGTGGCTGTTGCGATAGAACGCTTAATTATGTTGGGGGGATTGGAGATTACACATACTTTTTAACCAGGAAAAACTCCAGAGGCACTCGGAGTAATCAGACCTCCATCTCTTTAAAATAGCTTTTGAATGCATTTATATTTCAGGCTTTTTTGATATCATATATCTTTCTGTGCTAGAAGAGTAAAGTCACTAGTGGCAGTAATGTTTGATAGAAGCAAAGCTCACAAATAGGAGAGACAGATGCATCTGCACCTTTGCAACAACTTGCTAAACTCATTTCAAAAATGTCAAAAGAGTCTCAGTACAGCTAATGCTTGGATCTGGTGGTTCTGTTATGCTCTGACTGGCATTTTTCATTTTTTCTTTCTTTTTGGTTACAATTGTTGTCTAAGACAGACAGATGAGTCGCTCGAAATCAATAGAAAGTTGTTCTGAATCATTGCCTTTCTGTCACGAAGGAACTGGCTTCTTCCAGGATGCCAGAAGTGTGAGGATTCACTGCAGGTTTCGATTAGGATGAAAATGACGTAAATCACAGGCTATAATCCTTGTAGTCAACAGATCCAAGCTCATTTGATCACCTGTTTGAGATTTTGGACTTGCCACCACTCTCGTTTACATAAGAAAACATAAGAATGAGTATAGTATGATAGAACTGAAGAATCAGTGGCATTACATTTTAGTTTATGAGATAAGATAAGAGAAGAGAAGATGACCTTTATTAGTCCCACGAGTGGGAAATTTGTTTTGTTAGAGCAGTGGACAGTACAAAGTTGCACAGAAAAATTAGAGAAAAACACCGGAATAAGATATCAATAAGATACTGTACACAATAGAATAGAATAAAATAAAACAAAATACTATATATAATCGAATAAAATAGAATACAACTGCTGAGCCCCTGACCGTGGCTCAGGGGTTTGGGAAGCGTATCTGTAACCGGAAGGTCGCCTGTTCGATCCCCGGGCTCTCTGTCCTGGTCGTTGTGTCCTTGGGCAAGACACTTTACCCTACTGCCTACTGGTGTTGGCCAGAGGGGCCGATGGCGCGATATGGCAGCCTCGCTTCTGTCAGTCTGTCCCAGGGCAGCTGTGGCTACACCTGTAGCTGCCTCCACCAGTGTATGAATGTGAGAGTGAATGAATAGTGGCATTGTAAAGCGCTTTGGGTGCCTTAAAAAGCGCTATATAAATCCAATCCATTATTATTATATACAATATGAGTATAATACAACGATGCCAGAAAGAGTATTGCGCTTAGTCTTATTACACATGTGGATGTGTGTGTTTGATCAGTTGAAGTCTTTGTTGTGGAGTCTGACAGCAGTGGGGAGGAAAGACCTGCGAAATCTCTCCGTCCCACATCGTGGGTGCCTCAGCCTGCCACTGAAGGGGCTTCTCAGTGCTGTCAGAGTCTCCTGCATGGGGTGGGAGATGTTGTCCAACAGGGATGACAGCTTAGCCACCATTCTCCTGTCACTCACCACCTCCACTGTGTCCAGAGGGCATCCTAGAACAGAGCTGGCCCTTCTGACCAGCCTGTTCAGTCTCTTCCTGTCCTTCCTGTGTTATTTAATTAAAAAAACTAATTGATGCGTTTTCATTAGCTTAAGAGTTAATCCACTGAAAACACATAAACCTGCCACATACAGAGTGCTCCAAAAGCAGAGAATTTGTAACCATTCACGTGCCATGGATGCAAATTTTAAACTCAAGATATGAAGGATCATTCCTGTCCTAGACAGCATCCTAGTCTAAAAGAACATCCTAGTTCTTCCTTGGGGTAAACAGCCTGCACTCATTACAGATGAGCTGGTTGTCCTACAGTGGCCACGCCCATTATGATTATGCACTTGATTTGGGAGGAGTAAGAAAAACAGAGCTCAGTTGGCTGCAATCTCCTAACATTTCCCTTCAACCATGCACCAATTTATTTTACTCATTTCAGACTCATAATGTCTAAATTCAATCTAAAGTGAGGGTCTGTGTTCAGGAAGACCTAACCGGGGTGGTGGATTATACACAAAGATTGTCAGGTTTCGTAGATCGGACTCACGCACAGACCACTAGTGTCTTCAAAAGGTGCATTTATTTACAGTGTTCCTCTACAGTGGAATTCATATATACATATAATGGTGTCAAGGAAAAGGGGCCGGGGTTCCAGGGTCCAGGAGCGAAAAAGGCAGGAGTCCAGGAAGGGAAGGTTTTCATTCAGCCCTCACATATCTCCTCTCCTTTCCTCTATCTCTCTTGCTTCCATTCAGTCGCCAGGCACAGGGAAAGAACAGGTCCAGAGGCGATCTATACACAGGCAGAGAAAACCATTAGTTTCCTGGTTCAGACAGGCTCACAAACTGACTTAACAAAATACAGGATGACTGACGCTGATGGCTCAACGATCCAGCGACGAGTAGAGCAGACTCGCCCTCTTAAGAAGGGTTCCAATCTCTTCTGATCAGCAACAGATGTGCTGATCACCTCCAGGTGTGTAGGCCAGGAGCAGGAGCCCATACTGAGCTCCGCCCCGGCAGGAGAAAGAGAGAAAGGAAGAGGGCGAGAGAGAAAGGAAAACAAAAACAAATCACCTGACAGCTGTCAGCTGTCGAGGAGCGGAGACCATGACAGTACCCCCCCCTCAACGGGAGCCTCCCGGCGACCCACCAGGCTTGTCCGGATGCAGGCGGTGAAACTCCCGGAGCATGGGCACGTCCAGAACGGCCGCCCGAGGGACCCAGGAGCGCTCCTCCACGCCATAGCCCTCCCAGTCAACCAGGTACTGACAGCCACGTCCCCGGCGCCGAGAGTCCATAATGCGAGAGATGGAGTAAGCCGGCAACCCATCCACGAGCCGGGCGGGAGGAGGGGGCCTGGAAGGAGGGCACAGAGGACTGGACCGGACAGGTTTGAGTTGTGAAACATGAAAAACGTCATGAATCCTCATATTGCGAGGAAGTTTCAACTTCACAGAAACTGGGTCGACCAAGGCGGAGATTTCAAAAGGGCCAATGAAGGTGGGTGTAAGTTTCTTAGATTCAGTCCTGACCGGAACAAAGCGGGTAGAGAGCCATACCTTCTGGCCGACAGAGTACTCGGGTGCTGGAGTCCGGTGCCGGTCTGCGATGCGTTTGTTGTTCTCCTTCGTGCGTAGCAGGGCCGCTCGAGTTGCCCGCCAAACTCTGCGGCACCTGTGCAGATGAGCCTGGACGGAAGGTACAGAGTGCTCACCTTCCACAGCAGGAAAAAGAGGGGGCTGATATCCCATGGAGGCTTCGAATGGAGACCGGCCGGTGGCAGAGGCAGTCAAGCTGTTATGGGCGTACTCGATCCACGGCAACTCCTCACTCCAGATGGTTTGATTGGTGGAGGCGACACAGCGCAGGGCGGTCTCCAGTTCTTGGTTGGCCCGCTCGGACTGGCCGTTGCTCTGAGGATGATAACCCGAGGATAGACTGACCTTTGCGCCCAGGGAGTTGCAGAACTCTTTCCAGACCCGAGAAGTGAATTGAGGCCCTCTGTCGGACACTATATCTTCCGGGATCCCATGCAGGCGGAAGACGTGAGTGGCGAGCAGGCGTGCAGTCTCTAGAGCTGTGGGAAGCTTAGGCAGAGCAATGAAGTGAGCCGCTTTAGAGAAACGATCGATTATGGTGAGAACGACAGTGTTACCTGCTGATGGAGGTAGTCCGGTGATGAAGTCCAGTGCTATGTGAGACCAGGGCCTGGAAGGAGTGGATAACGGATGTAGCTGACCCGCCGGGGAACGGTTCGATGGTTTGTTTCGGGCACAGACCGTACAAGCAGTGACGTAATCCCGAGTGTCTTGGGTGAGTGAGGGCCACCAGAAGCACTGCTGGAGAAACTTAATGGTGCGATGTATCCCTGGGTGGCATGAGAACCGGGCCGTGTGAGCCCATTGTAAAACCTGGGATCTGACAGAGCGCGGAACATAGAGTCGGTGGGCGGGCCCCCCTCCCGGATCCGGTTCGGCTACCTGAGCCGCCCGGACGGCCGCCTCGATCTCCCAGGTGATGGCCCCGATAGTACAGGTTGCTGGCAGGATGGAATCCGGATCCGCCTTTTCATCAGCAGCGGAGAACTGACGGGAGAGAGCGTCCGGCTTGACGTTTCGGGAACCGGGTCTGTAGGTGATGGAGAAGTGGAAACGGGTGAAAAACAGGGCCCATCTGGCCTGTCGAGCGTTAAGACGTTTCGCCGTTTGAAGGTAGGCCAGGTTTTTGTGATCGGTCCAGACCACGAAGGGTTGAGTGGTGCCCTCCAGCCAATGCCGCCATTCTTCCAGGGCGAGCTTAATCGCCAAGAGCTCCCGATCGCCCACGTCGTAGTTACGTTCTGCAGGGGTGAGACGACGGGAAAAATAGGCACAAGGATGCATCTTACCCTCCCTCTGTTGGGAAAGGACGGCCCCCACCCCTGAGTCGGATGCGTCGACCTCCACCACGAACTGAAGAGTGGTGTCAGGTTGGACCAGGATGGGCGCTGAAGCAAACCGTTTCTTGAGCTCCTGAAAGGCTGATTGGGCAGCGTCACTCCACTGAAAAGCAAGCTTGGGAGAGGTTAACTGGGTTAATGGTAAAGCAATCCTGCTGAAGTCCCGTATGAATCTCCTGTAGAAGTTAGCGAAGCCAAGGAAGCGTTGCAACTGGTGACGATTGTTTGGTTCGGGCCAGTTTACTACGGCCTTGACTTTCACAGGGTCGGGTCGGAGATCTCCACGCTCGATTATGTACCCTAGGAAGGCAACTGAGGGCACATGAAACTCACATTTCTCGCTTTTGACGAACAGCCGGTTCTCCAGAAGGCGTTGCAGTACCAGCCGGACCTGGGTCTCGTGTTCAGCCTGGGAGGAAGAGAAGATCAGAATGTCGTCTAGGTAGACAAACACAAATTGGTTAATAAAGTCCCTTAGTACATCGTTGACCAGAGCCTGGAATACTGCAGGTGCGTTAGTGAGGCCGAATGGCATTACCAGATACTCGAAATGTCCAAGGTGGGTATTGAACGCCGTCTTCCATTCATCGCCATCCCGAATCCGAACCAGGTGGTAAGCGTTTCTCAAGTCCAGCTTGCTGAATATGACGGCTCCCTGGAGAAGTTCGAAAGCGGAGGTGAGCAGGGGCAGTGGATATTTATTCTTGACCGTAATGTTATTGAGTCCCCGAAAGTCAATACAGGGTCGGAGGGTCTTATCCTTCTTTTCCACAAAGAAGAAACCTGCTGCGACGGGTGAGGAGGAGGCACGGATGATGCCGGCAGCGAGGGATTCAGTTATATATTTCTCCATGGCCTCCCGCTCCGGCAGCGAGAGGCTATAGAGGCGGCTGGTCGGCAAGGGAGCTCCTGGCAG
Source organism: Diplotaxodon limnothrissa (assembly GCF_057381915.1). Taxonomy (NCBI): domain Eukaryota; kingdom Metazoa; phylum Chordata; class Actinopteri; order Cichliformes; family Cichlidae; genus Diplotaxodon; species Diplotaxodon limnothrissa. The sequence continues at coordinate 260,134 of NC_140602.1, forward strand.
CAGGTCTATGGCGCAGTCATAGGGCCGATGGGGTGGCAGCAACTGGGCTCGGTCTTTCCGAAACACCTCAGCGAGATCGTGGTAAACAGACGGCACATCTGCTAGGTCGGAAGACCGCGGTGGCTCTGGGCCGGTGACCGATTTGTTAGGAGGAACAGCAGCCTTAAGGCAAGTCATATGACACTCCTCCCCCCAGCCCGTGATGCCTCCCTTCTGCCAATTAATCGTGGGGTTGTGTTGCTGGAGCCAGGGATGACCGAGAACTAACGGCGTCTGAGTGGAGTGAAAAACAAAAAAGCTAATCTCCTCCGAATGATTACCAGACAGTGTGAGGGTGAGTGGCTCAGTGATGTGTGTGATGTCGGGGAGGCGCTGCCCTGATAAAGCCGTGACGCGTAAGGCGTGGGGTAGTGACTCCACAGTCACACAGAGTTGTTTTGCTAGTTCAGAGTCAATGAAATTTTGTTCTGCTCCTGAATCAATAAGCACAGAAAGTGAATGACACTCGGAGTGGACCAAAAGCTTAGCCGGCAGGGCTAAACGTGGAGGAGATTTATCCTGATTCAAACCGCCCACCAGTACTCCTACCATCACTGGCGGGCACGGCCTTTTGCTCGCGACGGACAGGAGGCAATCATGTGTCCCTTATTACCACAATACAGACACTCACCGGCCGTGATGCGTCGCTGACGTTCTGCAGCAGTTAGGTGAGAGCTGCCGATTTGCATGGGCTGTACCTCTCCGTCGGCGCCCCCTGATGTCCGGGAGGACCGGTAATCGGCCGAAGCCTCCGCCCCTCGTGGCCCTGCGGCTTCCTGGGAACTAGAGTTCCGTGCTTGCCGACGAGCTCGTAGCCGCTCATCCACCTTAATACATAACGACATCAATTCGTCAAAAGCAGTGGGTAGGTCCCGCATAATCAGTTCATCTTTCAAATCTTCCCGGATGTTATTTAACAAGGTGCTCCTGAGCGCATCCGGTCCCCAGCCGGTTTCTTCTGCCAAAATCCAAAAGTCAATTGAATAGTCTGCCATACTCCGCTTACCTTGCCGGTCACGAAGCATCTGTACCAAAAAAGCAATCTTCGCACCGTCATTGTTATGAAAACGCCGCTGTTCGCGGAAAATCAATGAACACTGGGCCAGAAATCCAGGGCACTTCTCTGTCTCCCCCGAAAAGGGCTCAGGCGAAGGCAGGGGACCGTCAGAGGATGGGGTGACTGCCGATGAGTGACCTGCCGTAGCCGCCGCGAGTGTCTCCTGCGGGGCAGGGTGAGCCGGCTGGGGAGTCCCTGGCTGTACTCCTCCTGGCGTAGTCAAACCGGAAACAGCTTGAGTTAGTGCGGCGATCTCACCTCGCAGCTGGTGCAGCATTTGTTCGTGGCGAGTCAGCGCCGCTTCTTGGGCAGCCAGTGCCTGACCGATGGTATTCTGATCTGCTGAGTCCATGTTGTGGCTGGATCGTTCTGTCAGGTTTCGTAGATCGGACTCACGCGCAGACCACTAGTGTCTTCAAAAGGTGCATTTATTTACAGTGTTCCTCTACAGTGGAATTCATATATACATATAATGGTGTCAAGGAAAAGGGGCCGGGGTTCCAGGGTCCAGGAGCGAAAAAGGCAGGAGTCCAGGAAGGGAAGGTTTTCATTCAGCCCTCACATATCTCCTCTCCTTTCCTCTATCTCTCTTGCTTCCATTCAGTCGCCAGGCACAGGGAAAGAACAGGTCCAGAGGCGATCTATACACAGGCAGAGAAAACCATTAGTTTCCTGGTTCAGACAGGCTCACAAACTGACTTAACAAAATACAGGATGACTGACGCTGATGGCTCAACGATCCAGCGACGAGTAGAGCAGACTCGCCCTCTTAAGAAGGGTTCCAATCTCTTCTGATCAGCAACAGATGTGCTGATCACCTCCAGGTGTGTAGGCCAGGAGCAGGAGCCCATACTGAGCTCCGCCCCGGCAGGAGAAAGAGAGAAAGGAAGAGGGCGAGAGAGAAAGGAAAACAAAAACAAATCACCTGACAGCTGTCAGCTGTCGAGGAGCGGAGACCATGACAAAGATGACCCTAATTCCTTAACAGTTAATTCCATACTCATGAAAGTCTGCACACTATGACTGAACATCCACTGTACTCATGCACACATTGTGCAAACAATGATGGGCCCAGCTTCACATCAGCTTCTTGGTTAATTTAAAGAAGTTGTCAGAGGTTAATATTTCTGCATATTTATGTTCACAGACAGATTTTGACTGTATTTGACTAAAAACTATCCTCAAACAGAAAAATGTCCAACATTTTACTGGAGGTCAGTAAGGGTTCCCTCAGCTCAGGCTCCTCTAGACTTCTAGACTCCTCTAGTCTCCAGTGAGGAGTATGTTTTACGCTACTACAGGAAATATGCGTCCAGTCTTAACCTCTGGCTGGCCTCTGGCTCCCATGGCTTCTGAGTCTCAGTCTTTTCCCAGTTTTCTGTGTTCGTCTCACCGTTTTACTCCTCGCCCTTCTGTGATTCAAACTGCTTCCATCCACAGACTTCTTTTCATTCCACACAAAGTTCTCATGTTCAGCTCCTGTTATTACTTTCCTGTTTGTTTAGCAGTATCTATCCCCCCACTCACCTTCACCCTTCTTTCTCTTTCCTCTTACACATTTATTCCAGCTGCTGCCCCTGCTCTCTTCTTCAGATGAACACATCAGTGTGTTCACATCCCTCCTTCTCAATCTTCTTCTTCTTCCCTCCCCTCCTCCTCTGTTGCCCCATACCCCCAGTGCTACACGGATTTCATATTTTCAAAGTCAAATAGCAGTCGCTGGAATGCCAAATAGGACCAGAGACACATGCGGGTCGACTCTCGCAGGTTGCCATCTCACTTCAAATGAGAAAAGAAGAAACAAAAGACACAGGCTGCGAGGCAGATAACAGGAGATGGGATGCAAACAGGATATCAAATACAGTATATCTTCCTATTCTCTATCCTATTTCCCTCCCCCTCCCTTTCTTCTCTACAGTTGGAGACCAGGTGCTAGAGGGGGAGATGAGAAGGGAGGGTGGGAGGGTGTGTTTTTGTGTGTCTGCATGTGTGTGTACTTAGGAGAGGCAGCAGTAGCAGATAATTGGAGAGGCACACCTGGATGCTGGTCACCTATCAACCCTGACCCTCTGCCCTTCAAACCAGCATAATTCACTCTGGGTGCATACTGTGAGTGTGTGTGTGGTGAACTTTTCCTGCCCAGCCAGCATGCTATTGTGCGTGTATGCCCGTCTTTACTGACTGTCCATGTCCAGCAGTCAGTATGTGGGCAGGTGTGTGTGTCTGTCCATCTTCAGTGTGTGTGTGAGAGAGGGAGATGGTGCTGGTGAGCCTTAGGTCATGCAAGTCTGCTATAAAAGATTCAGGAATGACTGATGACCTCGACCAAGTGAAAAAGCTCTCACTTTCTCAAACAGTCTTCTATGGGAGACAGTTATTTTCTTTTTAATGTAACCTTTGCTTTGGCAAAGAAAACACATCAAAAATTCCCTTTCAGCGCTGCACCCTGTGCAGAGGCTGTCCACTGGTTTAGTGAAAAAGCTTGGTTGCATTGTTCATGGCCCAGGATTTCAGACTGGTGTCAAAGATGCAAAATCATTTTGTAACAGACCAAAAACTAGAAGGTGAACTAAAGTTACTTTACAGATCCAGTCAGTGAAGAATTCAAAGCAGTGCTACTAGTCGTGGTTGTTATTGGGCTTTCATCAAGGAAAAGAAGATTCAAAGCTTCTTATTAAATCATTACATCTCAGACTAGTATCACTTTTTACTTTGTATTATTAACCAAATGTATTTTTACACTAGTTGCTGAACGTGTTCATAATTATTCATATTTTTGCTGAGACTGCAGATTAATATCACTGCTGGTAATCAGGAATACTGTCATCAGTGTGAGGTTAGTTTTCAGCAACAAGTCAAATGTGATTCACTCAGGTTAACTGATACTCATTAGAGCTGATTGTATATTTCTGTTTTCCCACCTGTGATATTTTCACTTTGCCTGCTTAATCACAAAGCCCACTAATCTGTGACAGTGTTATGACTATCAACCCTGGTGCTGCGTCCAGGCTTCTACTGAGGCGCTTGTCTTTTCAGCATGCTGCAGCACTGCGGTCCTTGTTTTCTTCAATAGGCATGAGTCCTAACATACTACATAATCATCATTCATCTCCTGTATTTCTTTGTTCCTAACAAAGTTAATGTGTATCACTCCTTTAAGCTAAGCTTTAAAATCTCACACTCTACAATTCAGCCTTCAGCCTTTTTTTTTTTGGTAGCAATTAATTCATACTCTGCAGAAAAAATAACAATCATTAAGTCACTGTGGTTGTGTCAGAGACTCTTTTATGTACTGTTTAGTCCATTTTTCGACTAATGGACCGTATCTCTGCCTGTCAGGCAACTACAGGAGCTGTGGCCACACTGACTGACCCACAATGTGTACTTAAACTGACAGCATTTACCCGTCAAATCCCCCCAAAACATTCTTCTTGCTCAAGGTTCAAGGTTCAAGGTTCTTTATTTGTCACATGCATAGTTATACAAGTATAATGTTAGATTTGTATTGTTGATTGTCATTTATGCTTAGAAATATTTACTTATATATGCTTAGAGTTTTATAATTAGTTGTAGATTGGTAGAGGTTGAGCAGGCAGGTACGTTGCAGGTCAGAATTCCTTTGACAGGAGTTAGCTGGTTAGCTATTTGAGTGAGAGCAGATTTGGATTGAGGAAAGTCCACAAGAACACAGGAATGTCAAAGAGGAAACGTCAGCCCACTTTTTCCTGGAAGAGTTACTGGAAACAGGCGAGAGGGCAAAGTTAAACAGGTCAGCAAGCAAGAGCTAGTTCTGAGCATAGAATAGAATAGAATAGAATAGCCTTTATTGTCATTGTACAGAGTACAACGAAATTGGAGTGCCACTCCCTTGGTGCAAGTTTCAATAATAAATATAAATGTAAAATATAAAAAGTACAAAAAAAACAATCGTAAGTACTCAAACAATAGTATGTACAATATATACAGGATAGCAGCATTAATATAATGACAGTATGAATAGCAGCATAATATAATGACAGTGACGGTATGGAATAGGTTCAATTGTTTTTGTGCTTATTTACTACGGTGATAGCTCTGGGAAAGAAGCTATCCCTGAATCTGTTTGTCCTGGTTTTATGTGACCTGTACCGTCGGCCTGACGGTAATAGTTCAAACAGTTGGTTGCTGGGGTGAGAGTGGTCCTTGATGATATTGCCAGCTCTGCTGAGGTACCGAGAGTTTGCAGTGACCTCCAGGCTGGGCAGAGAGCAGGTGATCTTCTGGGCTGTGTTGGGCATGAAGGAGCACCAGTGAGAATGCAGAGGGGAAAAAGCCCCAGTCTGGGGGGTTAGCCATATTATTTGTCAGATAATTCCATTAATAAGGAGCCCACAGCACAAACATAACTGACTGGTCCACACTGAAAAAAATAAGCAGTGGGATAAACATAAAAATATTATTGTAATCGGTTGCACGAAATTAAGTTATGTTTGGTTAACCTTAGTTTTTTATGTTATACCTGCACACATTTTTCTGGTAACATGAACATGACTTTTTTATGTTGTTGTTATGTTTTTCATTCCGGTCGAATATTTATAGAAACCACTTGTTTATCAGACATGAACATTTTGTGTTAATTGTATTGGACTACTATATGTTATATTGACAAGATTATTTTATGGTAAGCTTATTTTATTTTATAACAAATTTCTAATATATAATATATAATATAATATAGTATATAATTGAGTGTTCAATAAATAAAACTAAATTAAGGCTGATCTTACTGTATGTACTGTACACTTTCTCTTCAATCAAAGAAATAAGCAAAACATTTTTGAACAATGACCTGTGTATTTTTGAAAATACTACACAGTTGTAACAATGGACTTTCAATTCAGGCTTCCAAAATATACATGGGTCATATTTGTACAATGCATCTCTTGAAAAACATTCCATAACATTCCTCAAAGTTATCTGCTGTAACCTGAATTCAACATTGTGGGGCCTTATGACATCACGCTTATGTAAAAAATAGTTTTTTAAATGTAAGAGCCATAAAGTAATATGGCAACAGGGGTGTAATTATTAAAATGACACAAAGAAGAGACTTAAAATAACATCATAACCCACAGGCACACAACCAAGAAACCTAAACTGATTAGTATTGGCTTGCTTCTATCACTAAACATCACAATCACTAATACTAGACGATGCAATCTGTTTGTAGTGGTGCACCTTGGGAAAAAAAATTGCAAACTGGTGAAATTGGTGCAAGGCACCATTTCCATTGAGAAAAATGGACATTCAAAGTTTGAATTTCTTTTTTAAAAGAGCCATGGCTTGAAAAGTGAAAACTGCAGTAATAAAGGCCCCAAGTTGAAAAGTGCCAGAAAAATAAGTTTCACTATGTCCTGCAACTTTACCAGTGCTGGCTTAAAAGAAAGGATAGTACATATTCGAAGAGGTAAACATGTTGTTCCCACATCATAACTGGAAAACTGTTCAATTGTACAGTCTGGTCCTGAAAACCTGGGCCTTCTTTGAAAGGCTGTTCCTTTTGAGCTCCATAACCAGTTTCTATACCTCGAAGGTATACTTTTCCAGTGGGTAGGTGAGGTTCAAAGTGTACATTAGTCCAAACAGCATTGCTGCTGCTAGGGTATAGTTATCCAAATCCTGCCAGACTCTCTGGCCTTCAAGGACTATCCCGATGTCTTCAGGGCTGCCATTGGCATCTCTTGACTTTATGATGTAAATTCCCATGGTTGTTTCCTTATTAGATCGTTGGATAATGGCTTCATCTGTGGCCTAGAAAATGCAGAATTCCAAAATTTAATTAAACAGAACACTGGTCAAAGAACATTATACCAAATCTTATTTTAATCTGTGTCACTATTCCAAAAAATGTTAACATTAACACATTAGGTGAAAAAAAAAAATGGATTCGTTACAGCATGTGATTTGAGTCCTCAGAATGCTTAAAAAGGTAATGCATGAAGTGAAATCTCCATGCAAAGAAGCAGAATACTGTCAGAGCATAGAAAGGTGTTCAACTATGAACTCCACACATCGTTCTGATGCAGGTAAAAGAAAAAACAAAAACAAAAAACGCACCCATGGTAAATTGTGAAAATCCCAGGTGATTTTCAACATACTCCTGGCATAGAGTGACAAGCAGCATTTTGTTAAAATTATTATTTTCCCTAAAGTGTATACACAAATTATTTTTTTCTTACCTGGGCCGTGGGCTCCAGAATGTTCTTAAGTCTTCTTCCTATTTGTCCTCCTCGCCTTTTGAAGACCTTTATTAGTTTGTCAGATAGCACATCTATCTGCGAGAGTAATCTGGACTGCAGTGGCATGGTGGTAATGCGCTTAAACTCTGCATTTATCAAAAAAGAGAAGTTGTCACATAAAAATGATGTCAAAATCTCAAATCTCACAAGGTTACATCCACACAAAGTTGTTATTTTTTGTCATATTACTATTTATTAGCTATGGGTCCCATGTTGCTGAGCAGTTCCATAGTTGCCCTTACTTCCATACCACCCAAAGCCTGTTTGCAACCATAGCAGTTGCCTCCTTCTGGCCATTTTGCAGTTCTGCCAAATGACCCAGAAACTACATCTATTATTGTCATATACACATCAAGGTCTTTCATTAATACTTAGTTAAATTAGTTAATTTGACCTTTCCAGAAAATTTACCTTACAGAATGTGAGATAACATATGCAAATCTTCACTAGTAAATAAAATAATGTTATTAAAACCTTAACTCATTCACTGCCAGCCATTTTCAAATCAGGTAACTCCCCACTGCCAGGGTTTTTGGGCATTTTTACTCATTTTTGAAGAGCCACAGAAAACTGTGTGTTATGATCATATAAACGCTGAACCTACCAAAATGAAGAACAGACTCTCTTCTTTCATCCAAAAAAAAAAGCTTGTTTCTACCATTTTCCATTCTTTAGTAATCAGCTGTAGAAGAGAGGTGGGTTCCACCAAAAATGCCTGTTTTGACCAAAAAAAGGGAGAAAACGAGCTTTTTGTGAAAAATAAATTTCAAGCAGAAAAGTGCCTTTGACACTAATATTTCTTGCTTTGTGACACCTCTAACATATAAAATAGTTTTTCACTTCTATAAAACAGAAATAACACTGAGAAAGGTTATGTTTTATCAAAACAATTTATTTACAAATATATGAAAAAATAAAATTCACTGACAAGCTGCCCGAGGTTGTATTCTAGCCCCTCCCATTGAAAAACGTAATTGACGTCTATCCGATTGTTCAGTCTGACGTCACTAGCCGTGTCTGGGTCTAAACTCCGCTGCAGGTCCATATATCAAACGATCACTATGGCATTACTGAGAGTTGAAAAACTGTCTAAAGTCTTTCATCTTTAATAAAATGATCAGTGTCTGCTCTACCAGGCGTAACAATTGAGTTTAACATCCAGGCATCCATGAAAACGGAATTTATGACATTTAAAGGAGTTAGAAGTTAGCAGGGAGTTAGCTCGCTAGCTTCTATCTAAATACAATATAGCATGTCCTGACTGCGGGGTTTTGGAAACAAATTAAAACGTACAGCTCTGTTATCACTTCCAGCATAAATGAAGACAGAAAACTAAACAGCAGTGACGTTTGTAGGGTTACTGAAGTTGGGCTAGCTGGTATATAATGATGTGCTACGTGACCGCTAGCGACACAGGTATGTTAGCATAATATAAACAAGCTAACTTTTTTTCCACTAGATAAAAGTTAACGTGAGTGTTCTCGGTGGTCAGAAACAAATGTAATCGCATGGCAGGATGCAGTAAAAGGACCAAACTTCAACCAGGAGAACAACTGAGATAATCCATCCACAATACGAGGTTAGTCATTCATATACTGCTGCATGGGCTGGACTGTAGTTACATCCTAAGGTTTTAAAAACTGAGCTTAAATAAATGATTAGCGGTAATAAAAGCCGAGGGAGGTCAACAGTGATCACTGACTGTTTTAGGAGCTTTTTGAGATCAAATAGAAGAAAATACATAACATTAAACATGTTAACAACACAAAAGCCATATTAAACGCAGACAACTTTAGACCCGGAAGTAGGATTTGTGGCGTCATCACTGAACAACCGGATAGACGTCAATGGCAGTGAATGAGTTAACTGTAGCACCTCTACGTAACAGCGCTAGAGAATTGTTCTGAAGCAACACCAATCTGCCCTTCAGCAGGGATAAGCACCATATATCGATACAGAAAAAATAAATTTAACATATTTATATTGTCATTATTTTTTTATCTCTTTAAGCCCTCCTCTCAGTCTCTCTATAAATCAGTTAAAACAATTTGTTGGGTTTTTGTGTGTCTTTAACATGTTATCAGTACATTACATTCACTGCCCCAGAACATGAAATAAAGCCCCACGTCATGCACTTCCTCTCCTAATGAGTACTGCATAGGTGTCATGCTCTAAATAAACTGACTTTAGTGAAGACACCCCCCCCAACACACACACACACAGAGCCCACCCCATGGCAAACTAGCTTATCTAACTGTTTAACTAAAACATTTTAGGTACAACCAGTTAACTAAATGGACACAAGTTTGTTAGTTTGTATTCACTGAGAAAAAACAAGCGAATGTGACTGGGCACACACTGAAAAAAAGCTAATGCACATAATATTGTCCCGCAGCTTAAGCTAGCATTATCGTTAGTTAACTTAAGGAATGACTTGTTTTTTCCATTATGTTGCTCAACAGCAATCCATGAGAAAAACTTCCCCATCTAATGGATGCTCTCTTCGTTTCCTCTCAAACATGTAGTTTTCAGTTTACCTCGACAAAGTAAAGCTCAGCACCAAACGTAAACGAAGCGAAGACAAAAAATGGCGGACCGCCACAGTGAATTTTCCCTCGCAGAACACACCCTGGGGGTGGAGTTTCAACAGAAAACATAACTATTTTCTGTTATTTTGATATGACTGGTTTTAAAAGACTGAACATCCTTCTAAAACAAGTGAAAGGCGTGAGACTTAATTATTTTTAGACCAAAAATATAAATGATTCATGTTGGATATATTTACTGTATTTTTACTAATTTAACAACCTCATCATTGCATTAGTCACTTTATGCTATAGCATTACGCTTACATTAGCTTGAAGCTCAAGGTCGTCATTTTATTTAATTTCTTTTTCTGGGCTTACAAACAGGACACACAACATTTAGATAACCGTTAGACTGAATCTTGGGTCTGTGTTGAGTCTTCCAGCTGTTGACTACAGAAGCTAGATTGACCTTTCAGCATGTTTATAGCGGCTGTGGCTATGTGCTGGTAATGTTACCATGTGTGAGCAGTCACATTGGCAGCAGACATGTTTCAACAAACTAGTCATATCCCAGCCCTACATTAGCTTGTTTAATGGTTAAGACACTGCAGGTACCACCACTTACTAAGATAAGATAAGATAAGATAAGATAAGATAACCTTTATTAGTCCCACACGTGGGAAATTTGTTTTGTCACAGCAGGAAGTGGACAGTGCAAAAGTTATGAGGCAAAAATTAGAATACAATAAGAATAAATACAGTACACAACTGTACAGAATAGAATAAAATAAAATACTATATACAGTAGAATAAAATAAAATAAATATACAATAAGATAAAAATAGAATACAAATACAAATACTATATACAACTGAGACAGACACCGATGCAAGTTTGTAATAGATTGTTAATTTAGACTGAAAGAATATACAAACAATATTAACTCACATTATATATGTTAATTACTAATTTGCTTATCGCATAATTTCGGTTACCATTAGCTAACTGGAGCCTAACATTAGCCTTTCATGGTTTTCGATAAACAGCCCACATACCTGTAAAATAACAACACCCCAGTAAAAGTCCACATATATAAAGGGTCTACACTGTTTCTCACTGGTGTATTAGCTTTAAAATCTTCTTTACCTTCAAGTGTAAAACTCCAGATGGTAGTAGATTTTCCAAAGCGAGAGACAAAAATGGCGGACAGTGCAGCCGATTTTTCCTTTCCAGGGGGCGGAGCTTGAGGATAAAACACGACTAACTTGTTTCTTTTCAACATGATTTGTTCTAAAAGAATGAATATTCTTAAAGAATATGTGAAAATTAAAAGACAAAAATATGTTTAGATGTGAAATTTAAATTAGTCATGCTGGATATATGAAGTAATTCTATGCAAATTCAACAACCACCCTATTGCATTTTTTTCAGTGCAGTCTCATGTCTCTGATTAACAAGTAAATCCAAGCAGACAGCAGCTGGCAGCAGCTGCCTGTGTTTAAACACGCCCTGTGTCCAAAAAAGTGGGTTTTATTTTTTCATGTATACAGGGAGTGCAGAATTATTAGGCAAGTTGTATTTTTGAGGAATAATTTTATTATTGAACAACAACCATGTTCTCAATGAACCCAAAAAACTCATTAATATCAAAGCTGAATGTTTGTGGAATTAGTTTTTAGTTTGTTTTTAGTTTTAGCTATTTTAGGGGGATATCTGTGTGTGCAGGTGACTATTACTGTGCATAATTATTAGGTATCTTAACAAAAAACAAATATATACACATTTCAATTATTTATTTTTACCAGTGACACCAATATAACATCTCCACATTCACAAATATACATTTCTGACATTCAAAAACAAAACAAAAACAAATCAGCGACCAATATAGCCACCTTTCTTTGCAAGGACACTCAAAAGCCTGCCATCCATGGATTCTGTCAGTGTTTTGATCTGTTCACCATCAACATTGCGTGCAGCAGCAACCACAGCCTCCCAGACACTGTTCAGAGAGGTGTACTGTTTTCCCTCCTTGTAAATCTCACATTTGATGATGAACCACAGGTTCTCAATGGGGTTCAGATCAGGTGAACAAGGAGGCCATGTCATTAGTTTTTCTTCTTTTATACCCGTTCTTGCCAGCCACGCTGTGGAGTACTTGGACGCGTGTGATGGAGCATTGTCCTGCATGAAAATCATGTTTTGCTTGAAGGATGCAGACTTCTTCCTGTACCACTGCTTGAAGAAGGTGTCTTCCAGAAACTGGCAGTAGGACTGGGAGTTGAGCTTGACTCCATCCTCAACCCGAAAAGGCCCCACAAGCTCATCTTTGATGATACCAGCCCAAACCAGTACTCCACCTCCACCTTGCTGGCGTCTGAGTCGGACTGGAGCTCTCTGCCCTTTACCAATCCAGCCACGGGCCCATCCATCTGGCCCATCAAGACTCACTCTCATTTCATCAGTCCATAAAACCTTAGAAAAACCAGTCTTGAGATATTTCTTGGCCCAGTCTTGACGTTTCAGCTTGTGTGTCTTGTTCAGTGGTGGTCGTCTTTCAGCCTTTCTTACCTTGGCCATGTCTCTGAGTATTGCACACCTTGTGCTTTTGGGCACTCCAGTGATGTTGCAGCTCTGAAATATGGCCAAACTGGTGGCAAGTGGCATCTTGGCAGCTGCACGCTTGACTTTTCTCAGTTCATGGGCAGTTATTTTGCACCTTGGTTTTTCCACACGCTTCTTGCGACCCTGTTGACTATTTTGAATGAAACGCTTGATTGTTCGATGATCACGCTTCAGAAGCTTTGCAATTTTGAGACTGCTGCATCCCTCTGCAAGATATCTCACTATTTTTGACTTTTCTGAGCCTGTCAAGTCCTTCTTTTGACCCATTTTGCCAAAGGAAAGGACGTTGCCTAATAATTATGCACACCTGATATAGGGTGTTGATGTCATTAGACCACACCCCTTCTCATTACAGAGATGCACATCACCTAATATGCTTAATTGGTAGTAGGCTCTCGAGCCTATACAGCTTGGAGTAAGACAACATGCATGAAGAGGATGATGTGGACAAAATACTCATTTGCCTAATAATTCTGCACTCCCTGTACATGTCTCCATATAGGCAAACTAAAAAACTGCATGATATCATTATCATTCACTACTGCACAGAGAGTGTGAGAGTGTGAGGAAAGCGGGGAGGATCATCAAGGACTCCAGTCACCCCAGCCATAAACTGTTCAGACTGCTTCCATCAGGAAGGAGGTTCTGCAGCATCCGGTCCCGTACCAGCAGACTGAGAGACAGCTTCTTCCATCAGGCCATCAGACTGCTGAACACGTCATAGACACCTCAGCTTCACTACTGGAACTTTAACATTATGCACTCCACACTGTATATAAATGCCACTTGTTTTGCACATATTCAACTCTGTATATTTTATATATTTTATTATTATTATTATCATTATTATTATTATTATTATTTTATTTTTTTTACTATTTAATTTGTAAAAATGTGTATACACACACACACACACACACACACACACACACACACACACGTAGGAAAATATTTAGTATACACATCCAGAAATGCATACACTATTATATATTGTACATATATTTATTAGTTTCAGGTTGGCCATTCTTGTATTTTGCTCGTTTGTGTTGTTGTGTTTGCACATCTCTGTTGCTTGTGGGGCTCGCACACAAGAATTTCACTCGCATGTGCTGTGCCAGTGTGCCTGCACATGTGATGTGACAATAAAAGTGATTTGATTTTGATTTGATTTGATTTTCAAACCTAATGTAAATCCCAGCACTTTTTAGAAGGAATAAATCAGAGAATTAAAAAAACCACGAGTTCAGTTTTGATTTGCATCTCTTTGTTGTTGTGTTTTAATACCTAAATAAGTGACAATAATTAAAATAATTTCATTGTAAATATGGAATAATGCTCCAGAAGGCAGACATGTAACATTCTGACAGTATGGCAGTGAGAGCTCTCCTCTGCAGCTTCTATGCTTAAAGTCAACAAGGAGGAGACTTACTGACAGCATAATTTTTGCTGTAGTTTTACAGTCCTACTTGTGGTGAAAGAGTCTTGTCTACAACATGTAATCTAATTTTCTGTTGTTCTCGTGAGCTAAATTCAAACTAGAGGCAGTGCGGGATCTGTTTTGTGGGTGTTTTACAACACAGTCTTTGCAGTGCTACAGTGACTTCATTTCCATCCTGCCTCAGTGTCTTTTAATCCTGTAGTGTGTGCCCCTAGCTTTAACCTTATTACCCTGCACACCCAGGGGACATGTAATGAAACAGTTCCTTCATTCAGGAGGTCAATTTGCTCGCTTTTCTTTATGAAGTCTAAAGTCTTCTTCATCCCATTGGCATACCTGCCTGTCTGGTTTTCCTCCACTCTAGCTCTCCCTTAATTAGCTCATACACTTGCGTGTAAGCGTTAGAGTAATCAAGACAGAGAATTCCTGTCTCATACTGACTTCATTGAGTCTAGGTTTGATATATCAGTTGCAATATTCCCTCTTCTTACTCCTTACATCTTAAAAAAAACTCATGTTGATGGCTTGACTGTTTGCCTGTGCACAGACAGATTGTTGCTCTGGTTTTCTGCCTCTGAAACAGGAAAATCAAGCGTTACCAATTACAGATGACACACACAGAGCATTGCAGGCCCCGAGCTGTCATCACATTCAATCCAGCTGTCAAGGAATCAAAACAGATCAAATGCAGAAACACAAAGGAAAAAGTATGCTCATTTGACAAACAAAAAACTATTTGTTCTTCAGCAGCCCTCCGTGAAGTCACTCTTGCAATCAGTTACATCATGATCAACATTTTGTCCTTGGGTAATTCATCAGTCAGTCAGTGGTTAGTGTTAGGTTTATATTGTAGATTGTCATTTATGCTTAGAAATATATAATCATATATGCTTAGAGGTGTACAGTATAATCGATTGTGTAGTGATAGGATGTGTGATCCTTAGTAGTCTGCAAAGACTCTGTGTGCATTCCAGAGTGCTCTGGCAAACATATCCTAAGGTCATGAGAGAGGTCGTACCTTCTCTTACTATTTCATGGTATGAAATAGTAAACACACGCATACCTACACGTACACACAGACGGTACTCTTTGTTCACATGTATGCCTATGTAAGATGTCACTTACACTTATGTAACCTCATACAAAAATTCATGTAACCACAATAAAGAGCAGTGCTACGATGGAGCTAACTGAGAGTGACTGGGGTTAGAGCGGCAGGAGCAGCGCTCATCACGGTTCTCTCCCTTGTGCACGAGACTACCCAAAGAACTTTGGTGACTTGCATGTTGTTTTTGCTGTTGTAGTAGAATTGTCTCATTCCAGCAATAGGTCTGTGCTAGACAAACCTATCAGTTAGGTAAATCATATACGTGGTATTCACTTTAGAACAGTAGTTACACAGTATGACTGTCACACCCTCATGCTAAAAGTTACTTATTATCATTTCACATATGTTACAAATGAGGCTAATATTAATGTAACTTTGCAGGTAGTTTGCATGAACAAAACTAATCCAAACTGAAAACAGCATTCAGCTCTAAGGGGAAAATCCACAAACACCTCAAAATATGACAATACTTCAATCAAGAACATTATGATTACTGTTACCAAATTTCCACTAACAGTGTGATTTATATGTTGTACATTACATTTTTTATCAGTTGACAGGCTAATGTAGATATAATGGAACAGATGGACGAAACTGGCAGTCTACTCGTGCCACATATTATCTATGAAGAAGAAACTTTCATTACCTATAACCCTTGGCAAAACCAAGGAACACAGGAATATCTCACTATCTTCACATCACCTCATGCTTAAATTAGCACCTATGGACAATTTAGAGTTCACTTTTCACAGTCTTTGGATGTTTTTGGACTGTGGGAGGAAGTGAGAATCCAGGGTAGACAAGAGGAGGACATACAAACCACACAAAGAAAGGTCTTGGTTTAAACCCAGGAACTTCTTGCTGTATTACCAGTGCCAACAGTGCTAACCACCACACCAGCCTGCAAATGCTCATGCACACTCAAATCTTCTTAAAAAGATAACGGGCTAGTTCAACCTCCAATATCCTGAGCCTGAGTTTTGTGTAAATGGCAAATTACACAAAACTAAATCCATTCTAAATCCACTTGGGACCCTGCCTCCTTAACCCTGAGACAGATGAGTAGATGTAACATTATCCACAGCTACTTTCAGTACTATTGATATTCATTTAGACTCTTTTTCTCCGATTGATCTTTCTTTTTTTTTCTTTTTTTTTCCCGATTGATCTTTCTGAGTTAACTTCAATAATTACTTCCTCCAAACCATCAACATGTCTTTTAGACCCCATTCCTAGAAAACTGCTCAAAGAGGTCCTGCCATTAATTAATTCTTCGATCTTAAATATGATCAACCTATCTCTAATAATCAGCTATGTACCACAGGCCTTCAAGCTGGCTGTAGTTAAACCTTTACTTAATAAACCATCCCTAGACCCAGCAGTCTTAGCTAATTATAGGCCAATCTCCAACCTTCCTGTCGTATCAAACATCCATGAAAGAGTAGTTGTCAAACAGCTAACAGATCATCTGCAGAGGAATGGCTTATTTGAAGAGGTTAATTATGGAGTTCCACAGGGTTCAGTGCTAGGACCAATTCTGTTTACATTATACATGCTTTCCTTAGGCAGCATCATCAGAAGACATAGCATACATTTACACTGCTATGCAGATGACACCCAGCTCTATCTGTCCATGAAGCCAGATAACACACACCAATGAGTTAAACTGCAGGAATGTCTTAAAGACATAAAGACCTGGATGGCCGCTAACTTTCTGCTTCTTAATTCAGATCAAACTGAGGTTATTGTACTCGGCCCTGAAAATCTTAGAAATATGGTCTCTAAGCAGATTCTTACTCTGGATGGCATTACCTTGGCCTCCAGTAACGCTGTGAGGAACCTTGGAGTCATTTTTGACCAAGACATGTCCTTCAATGCACATATTAAACAAATATGTAAGACTGCTTTCTTCCATTTGTGCAACATCTCTAAAGTTAGAAATATCCTGTCTCAGAGTGACGCTGAAAAACTAGTTCATGCATTTATTACTTCCAGGCTGGACTGTTAGGATGCCTGGGTCGTTGACCCAGGGTTTTTGAGTTTATTATATTATTTATACTTTCTAGTCTTTGGTTTCTTTGAGTTCTGTCTTATGGTTTATGTCTCTGTCTTCTTTAGTTGCTCTGTCTCCCCTATCACCTGTATCCCCTTGTCTAGTTCGCGTCTCTGTGTATCCTTAGTTCCTATATCCCCGTGTTCAGTCAGTGTTTGTGTCTGCCCTGGTCCCACGTCTCTGTTCCCTCTGTAGTGCCTGCATGTGAGTCTGTGTTATGTGTTTCCTGTTTTACTTTGAAGGTCTCTGTCTTATCTCAGTGTGTTCAGTTTACGCTTCCTTTTGTCTCGTCAGTTCTGATTTGCCCCAGCTGTGTTTCCCTTCTGTTACCCATTCCCTGATTGCTCCCTCTGTATATTTAAGCCCTGTGTTTCTCTGTGTCAGTGTCGCGATCTACCGTTTATTTTGCTGTGTGTTTTGCCAGTCCATCGGTGTTAGTTTATTTTGAGTTTTTCCCAGTTATGTTATGTTTGCGTTCAGCATTAAAGCTGTTTTGGTTTAAGTTTGTCTCTGGAGTCTGCATCTTGGGTCCTATCCCTGTCCGCACACAGCCGTCACCTAACATGGACGACTGTAATTCATTATTATCAGGAAGTCCTAAAAACTCCCTGAAAAGCCTTCAGCTAATCCAAAATGCTGCAGCAAGAGTCCTGACAGGGACTAGAAAGAGAGAGCAGATTTCTCCTGTTTTGGCTTCCCTTCACTGGCTTCCTGTTAAATCCAGAATTCAAAATCCTGCTCCTCACATACAAGGTCTTAAATAATCAGGCCCCATCTTATCTTAATGACCTTGTAGTACCATATCACCCTATTAGAGCACTTCGCTCTCGCTCTGCAGGCCTACTTGTTGTTCCTAGAGTATTTAAAAGTAGAATGGGAGGGAGAGCCTTCAGTTTTCAGGCCCCTCTTCTGTGGAACCAGCTTCCAGTTTGGATTCAGGAGACAGACACTATCTCTACTTTCAAGATTAGGCTTCAAACTTTCCTTTTTGCCAAAGCATATAGTTAGGGCTGGACCAGGTGACCCTGAATCCTCCCTTAGTTATGCTGCAATAGACGTAGGCTGCTGGGGGATTCCCATGATGCATTGAGTTTTTCCTTTCCAGTCACCTTTCTCACTCACTATGTATTAACAGACCTCTCTGCATTGAATCATATCTGTTATTAACCTCTGTCTCTCTTCCACAGCATGTCTTCATCCTGTCTTCCTTCTCTCACCCCAACCAATCACAGCAGATGGCCCCGCCCCTCCCTGAGCCTGGTTCTGTTGGAGGTTTCTTCCTGTTAAAAGGGAGTTTTTCCTTCCCACTGTCGCCAAAGTGCTTGCTCATAGGGGGTCATATGATTGTTGGGTTTTTCTCTGTATCTATTATTGTACGATCTACTGTACAATATAAAACGCCTTGAGGCGACTGTTGTTGTGATTTGGCGCTATATAAATGTGGCAGGATGAATGTTATCGCTCGGTCCAACCCACTTTCGGCCTGGCCCATTAGGGGGTGCTGGTATAAATAGTGGCCATTTGAGTGTCTCTGCATCGCTTGCCTGTGATCTCCTTTTTGGTCACCTGACTTCCTTGGTGTGGTAGAGATCGTTTGTGGGTTACTCCTGTGAAGTCTCCATCGCGGCTGGTCGTAGCTATAGAAGCCTCCTCTGAGCTATTCTGCTTACGTTCTATGTCACGGCTTACTTGGTACGTAATCAACTTTTGTTACGCTCTCTGCCTTCTATTGTTCTTTTATAGTAATTATTTATTATGTTTCGCAGGAAGTGTGGGCCTTAGTTTTGCGCCAAGCTACGCGAACTGAAGTGCTGCTGTTTTGCCTTGCTGTGCTTTTATCGTCTGTTCCCGTTGTGAGATTTCTTTCCCGCTGCTGTCAGCTTTTAGTGGACGTCGGCGTGGACAACGGCCATATGCATGCCGGTTATCGGAGTCAGCTGGCGTGCATATTGATTGACTGTTAACTTGTCGTTGTGTGACGGCAAGTTGGAGCAGTACGGCGATTCTGTTTGCTCCAGATTTTAGCGTTTTATCCAGATTGTATGTTGTTTTATTGCTTTTGATTTGTAGTTTGGATTTTTGTTACACCACTGCTGGGAGGCCCTTTTTCTAGCTGTAGATCACCAGTGTGGTCTTGCAGTTGGGTTATCCCCCGGTGCTACACATTAGTTTGTTGTAATATATTAAAATTTTCTTTGTTTCTTTTATTCAGATGCGGAGTGCCGACGTGGAGGAGACTAGGGTGCCTTGGTGGTGGGATCCCTTGAGTGTACACACCTGCCTTGTTTAGTTTATTAGTGTGAGTGTGTGATAGTGTGCTGCACTTGTGTTTTGGGTGTGTTTTCTTTCTTTAGTTTGTGTGTGGCATCCCTGCCCCTCCACTGGTAAGCCTCAGCTCTGAATACCTTTTTAAGCATATTTGTACTTGAATATTTATGATTGTGCTTTTATATGGTGTTTTAAATAATTATTAATAAATTGTCAATTTGTTGATCATTGAACCTCGTCTCTGGATTGAGTATAGCGAACCTAAGTGCCTTTCTGGTGATTTAGTGTTACTTTCAGTATTCTCTGGGTGAAATTCCCAGGGTGGCGTTGTCCTTTTTAAAACTGCAAAGAGTATTTACTTTATTTCTACCTCGTCTCGCCACATAAATAAAATTGAACTGAATTTAATTGAATGAGTAGCCCTGTTGCCAATGACCGTTAAAGGGATCCTTCTACATCTGCATCCTCAGGTTAGCAGGACTACATCCCTGCTATATGCAGAACAGATATCCCTCCTGACCTGTCTGAAGTGTTTCTTCATGGCTGACTTGAAATTATGCTCCATGGCCTCAAAAAAACCCTCCCACACCTGAGTTTCTGCATCGCCAACCATCAAAGCCCCCCCTCTCCTTTTAAAAGCTGAGTCCCACCATGTTGATAGGACGTCTTTAGCTCAATGGCTCACTTTCCCCAGTGTCCACCACCTTGTTGACTGTTACAGCGGCAGCTCCTGGACCTGGAACAAGATGCAGACATTTAAGCTGGAGACTACAAGCAGCTGCAGAATTAGTTCGTGGTACAACAAAGTGAATGCACATCAACGTTACTAACATGTTTTTAAATGAGAAGTGTCATTTAAAAACAATTAATTACACATTATCTTCTTTAATATCATACTTTTTTTGATGAACACAAGAGGGACCAACTGTCTCTGCAGGAACACGCATGTATCATGTCACAAAAGGTGACACAAGATGAGGGCCAAACAAAGTAAACTTTACCGATCATGACAACTATATGCTGAGGTCAGCAGGCTCAAGGATGCTAACTGTGACTCTAATCACTGGGACACAAGTGAGACATCTAATCAATAGTGAGGAAGTGAAGTTTGGGAAAATACAAACGAGCTTTTAATGAATATAGTAATGCTCTGGATATGTCAGAGGAACAATAAAAATGATAAAAAATCTTACCAATGCGCTGCCTTCCTTACACCATCATCTGAGTCTCCACATGTCTCCCCATCACTCTATTCTATTGAAAAAAAAAACCCAAACCTTTAGCTTTTCCTTTCATTTAGTTCTTGTCTTCTGTCCTGCACCCGTGTCTTGTCCTCTGTGTGTGAAGAACAAAGAGGATGTTGTCCAGTGGGTGATGACAGAGCTGCTGAGGGTCAGTGTGATATTTGGATGTGATATTTTCATTGCCAGCTTAAATGTCTTTTGTGAACACAATTATCACCCAGCAACCACAGAAGGAAAGACTGGCTGATACAGACAAACTACAAAGAGGATCCACTTTCCACCAGGAGCCTTTTCCTCTTGGAAAGGTTATTATTCCAGAAAACACTACCCTGGAGATGTTGATGCACCAAAATGTAACCTTGTAACTGTGGCACTCATGTTTCCACAGTGTCTGTGGGAATCTCACCATTCCAAGCAGAAACATCTTGTTTCACAGGTTGCAGGAGTTGTGTGAAAGTGAAAGAATGAGAAAAAAATTAATGTAGCCTCTGAACATGGAGGAGAGTGTATAGGTATTATTTAAATAATATCTCATTTAAATAAAAGCTGTGTGTCATTGTCCAAATACTTATTAACTTGACAGTATACAGTAGTGTAAGTTTACTCACATTTAAAATCAAACATTATAGCTGCCAGACTTACATACACTGAGTTGCTGTAAACATGTGCACACGAGCGCGCTCCTGCAGGCCAGCACACTTATTACACATAAGCTTAATGACGAGACCAAAAAGAAGTTAATTATCCAGACTTATATTGCAGCTTCTTAACGCTGAGAATGCTTATGTAATCAATAAAGTTTTAATAACGCATTAAATTAAAACCTGCAATATGAAAAATATATATTCATAAATAATTTCCAAGCGGTTCAACCTTCAGACAAGAGGATAGCTGGTCTGGAATATTTTTTACATTTTCTCCGGTCTGTTTGAAATGGTACCCTGTATTGGTGTTCAGATGAGTTTTTTTGATTGGAAGAATGAGGCAGCGGGAGTGTTGGGACAACATGCTATCACATCCCCACCACTCCAGCAGCAGCAGCATGTCATAAAAAGCTGCTCAGAAACAAAAAAACAGTGATGACAGGGATATCTGCTGCATCACTGCTGATAGATGGACAATCTGGCAGACACAGTCCGAGGCAATTAAGTTATAATTTCTGAAAGCTCGTTTCCATCTTTTGACCTCATCTGTGAGCAACCTGCGTTTATTTTGATATGTCTGTAATAAAGCACTCATAGAGAAATCAGATGAATCAGATTAGATAAATGAGTCAGCTCACTTCAGCTTTTTTTTTTTTTTTAATACAGTCTTCAGTGGGAGACCTGGACAACATTAAACACTGAATCAGAATCAGAATACTTTATTGATCCCTGAGGTAAATTATTTTTTGTTACATTGCTCCATTATAAACCAACATTAACAAGACAGACAATACGCTAACTAAGAATAGTACAATATATATATATATCCATAAAGTCACTTATTAATAAATAGCTGAAAAAGAAACATGTGTAGCTGTTGCAGTAAACAGTGTGTTAAGTGGATGCGTTGTATAGAGAGCCACAGGCAGGAATGATTTCCTGTGTCGTTCAGTGGTGCATCATGGGTAATCTCAGTCTCTCACTGAACGTGCTCCTGTGACTGACCAGCATGTCATGGAGTCACCTTGAGAGTCTATGCAACAGCATAGAGGATCGCACTGGCCACAACAGACTCATAGAAAATCCTCAGCATTTTCTGGCAGATGTTGAAGGACCTCAGTCGCCTCAAAAAATAGAGACGACTCTGGCCCTTCCTGTAAAGTGCTGTGGTGTTTTTAGCCCAGTCCAGTTTATTGTCAATGTGAACTCCAAGGTATTTATAGTCCTCCACAATGTCAACACTGACCCCCTGGATTGAAACAGGGGTCAAGTGTTTCCTGGTCTTCCTGAAGTCCACGATCAGTTCCTTGGTCTTTGCCACGTTGAGCTGCAGATGATTCTGCTCACACCACATGACAAAGGAGTCGACCACAGCCCGGTACTCTGTCTCATCATCCCTGCTGATGCATCCAACCACCGCAGAGTCATCAGAAAACTTCTGAAGATGGCAGGTCTCTGTGCAGTGGCTGAAGTCTGTGGTGTAGAGGGTGAAGAGGAAGCGGGAGAGGACAGTCCCCTGTGGTGCCCCTGTGTTGCTGATCACCTTGTCAGACACACACTGTGGGAGACGTACATATTGTGGTCTTCCTGTCAGGTAATCAACAATCCAGGACACCAGAGAAACATCCACCTGCATCGCTGCTAACTTATCACCCAGGAGGGTCGGCCTGATTGTATAGAAAGCACTAGAAAAGTCAAAAAACATGACCCTCACAGTGCTCGCCGGCTGGTCCAGATGGGTGTAGACACGATTGAGCAGGTAGATGATGGCGTCCTCAGTTCCGAGACGAGGCTGATAAGCGAATTGAAGGGGATCCAGATGTGGTCTTACTAGGGGTCGCAGCTGGTCCAGGATGAGCCTTTCCAGGGTCTTCATGATGTGGGAGGTCAGTGCCACGGGCCTGTAATCCTGGGGGCCACTGGGACGTGGCGTCTTTGGCACAGGGACGAGGCATGATGTCTTCCACATCACTGGGACCCTCTGCAGACTCAGACTCAGCATAAACAGTTTATGAAAGACTCCACACAGCTGGGGGGCACAGGTCTTGAGGACGAGGGGACTCACTCCGTCTGGTCCAGCAGACTTGCCTGAGTGAAGTCTCCTCATTTGCATCTCAACCTGGTATAGAGATTGACAGACCACGTGACTTTCGCGCATTGCATGCCGGGAACTCGTGGCAAAACAATCCAAGTACCTGCATCAAATGCAAGCATTTGCAGCACCGCAAAACGTTCATTCTTCGGTTCCAATAAATTCTTGCGTTTTCTTTGCCCCCCAAAAAGGTATGTACAAAACGAAGGAGAACAATGCCGGTCCGTACAAAGACAGACTTAATGAAAAGTCAAAGAAAAGATACGAGGAAAAAAATCAAACCAGTGAAAGTGTTAGATCCTTATGAGTACACAGAGGGACAAAATACGTTAGTGTGCTGCCCAACTTCACCACGCTCATATTTATAATCATACGGTTCTAGGAGTGAGTGCATACACTCGTGAAGTTTAGTAACTTCAGGTCACTGCAACAAGCCCAGGTACAGTTTACCGACGGATGGGTACAGGACCTTGAAATGCACCGTGTAGAACGAAAGACCATCCTACGAACAAAGGTAAGTTTACCAGTCTCACAAATCGTCGTCATAAATACACATTCGTTAACCGTTTATTAATAGGACCTTTGAGCTCAATGGTAATTAATTAGTAGTAGAAATAATTTCTGGTAGCATCACAGAAATGTAGCAGTGACAATAATACTGTATGCTGTAATCGTACTGGGCAATTAGTGATACAAAACAACTGTTTTACCCTGTGAATAAAAGTATATGTTTTTGTCAATGTACCATAATAACAGAAGCGAAACACAATATTGTGTCAGGACAATTCACTATTTATGCACAATAAATAAAGGAGCAAAGCGCGACAATTTCTGTTCAGCGCCAGACTTGCTTGTAACCTATTTCACCAATTATGTTAAGAAAAATGACGCATTAACTACAACAGCAGACCAATCCTCACTGCAGGCAGTCCAGGCCACCCGTTGCCTCTTTGTTACTTCGGAAACATGGCTCGAACAATTTCTCTTCAACGACGTAATCCGATAACAACCGATCTCTTTACCCGTCGGCTTTCCGTGGCTGTCATGCGACCGGCTATTGCAGTTAATAATACAAAAGCTTCTTGCCATTTTTTGTGTTTCTTTTTATCGCTGTGTAACTGATTTCAATTGAAAGCCTGTGTGCGCTAGTACCTCTTGCCACGAGTTCCCAGAATTCTTTGCGGTTTTACCCCTGAGTGACGTCACATTTTCAATCTCTATTGAGTGAAGGTGATGGGTGGGGGGTGGGGGGGGGGGGGTGTCAGGAATCTCCCAGGAGGCAACAGCGCCATGTGAAGAGAGAGGCTGGCACAGTGGTGTGGCTCTGGATTCCAGGCTGACTACAGGTGAGGTTGT
This sequence comes from Diplotaxodon limnothrissa, assembly GCF_057381915.1. NCBI lineage: Eukaryota > Metazoa > Chordata > Actinopteri > Cichliformes > Cichlidae > Diplotaxodon > Diplotaxodon limnothrissa. The sequence continues at coordinate 284,864 of NC_140602.1, forward strand.
GGGGGTGGGAGCAGACACTGTGGTGTCGAAGCTATTGAAAAACAGATTCAACTCGTTGGCTCTATTCTCACCTCCCTCAGCTCCCCTGCTGTTGGTTGGCCTGAATCCAGTGATGGTCTTCATGCCCCTCCACACCTTTCTCATGCTGTTCTGCTGGAGTTTCCACTCCAGCTTCCTCCCGTAATTGTCCTTAGCCTCTCTGATCTTGTCCTCACCTCCTCTTTATTGCCCCCTCTGAAAGCCCTCTTCTTGTTGTTGAGGAGGGCTTTGATGTCCTCAGTCACCCACGGCTTGTTATTTGGGTAACAATGAACAGTCTGAGCTGGAACAATGGAGTCGGTGCAGAAAGTTATGTAGTCTGTGATACACTCAGTAAGCCCACTGATGTCCTCGGCGTGAGGCTCACAGAGTGTCTCCCAGTTGGTCACCTTGAAACAGCCCTGTAGTTCCGCTATTGCCTCCTCTGACCACCTCCTAACAGTCCTGGTGGTCACAGGTTCCCTCCTCACAATTGGCACATAGCGGGGGGTGAGGTGAATCAGGTTATGATCTGACCTACCAAGTGGGGGGAGGGAGGAGGAGCTGTATGCATCCTTGACATTAGCATACAGTAGGTCTAGAATTTTTTCTCCCCTGGTGGGACAGTCCACATATTGTTGGAATGTTGTTAGTGTATTGTCCAGTGATACATGGTTGAAGTCACCCGAGATCACAATAAAGGCACTCAGGTGCTGAGTCTGTAACCGGGCTATGGCAGAGTGGGTAGTGTCACATGCAGCTGTGGGGTTAGCAGAGGGAGGAACATAAACAGCCACCAAGATGACATGAGTAAATTCCCTGGGTAAATAATACGGCCTGAGTCCAACAGCACACAGTTCAATGTCCGGGCAACAAATCCTTTCTTTGACTGTTATGTTGGCAGGGTTACACCACCGGTTGTTAACTAAAACAGCAAGCCCACCTCCTTTCCGCTTACCGCTAGCGATGCTGTCCGTGTCCGTCCGAACAGTGTGGAAGCCTTCCATGGAAGCATTCTCATCGGGAATGTCCTGGTGCATCCATGATTCGGTGAAACACATCAGGCTACACTCTTGGTATTCCCTCTGACTCCGTACCAGTGCTGAGAGCTCGTCGATTTTATTCGATAACGATCGCACATTTCCCATCATGATAGACGGCAGACACGGTTTATACCTCCTCCTCGCTTCGAGCCTCCGCTGTCTCACCGTCTCCTTCTTTCTTCTCTTCTGTCCTTGACCTCTGCATCCCCGATGTGTTTTCCTCCAAATTTCAGCTGGTACTTCTGCGGGTCTGGCCAGCGAGCCGGCCGGCATCAGGGCGATCAGCTGATCCCTGGAGTAAACAATCCGTGCGTGTAGGAGTCGTGGCTCTGTGAGGACATCCCGGACCGTGTGCCACTAATAAGAAGGTCGGTGGTTCGTTCCCAGGCTGCCTCCTGGCTGCATGCCAAATATCCTTGGGCTAACCCCGTGTTTGCCTACTGGTGGTGGTCAGAGGGCCCGGTGGCGCCAGTGTCCGGCAGCCTCGCCGGAGGCACTCTGTCAGTGCGCCCCAGGGCAGCTGTGGCTACAATGTAGCTTGCCATCGCCATTGTGTGAATGTGTGTGTGTGTGTGTGTGTGTGTGAATGTGTGTGTGTGTGTGAATGGGTGAATGACTGAATGTAGTGTGAAACGCTTTGGGGTCCTTAGGGACTAGAAAAGTGCTATACAAATGCAGGCCCATTTACCATTTACCATATCGTGCGGTGCACCGCGCTTCACTCAGACTTTCTGACCACGTCATGATCCACCTGATCCCTGCGTACAGACAGAGGCTGAAGCTCTCCAAACCTGTCGTGAGGACTAAAAAACTGTGGAGCAAAGAGGCTGTGGAGGAGCTTCGCACGTGTTTGGAGTCTACAGACTGGGACACAATGAGGGCTGCTTCTAACAGCTTGGACGAGTTTACAGACACTGTCACCTCCTATATCCACTTCTGCGAGGACAGCATTGTGCCATCACGCACCAGGGTGAGTTATAACAATGACAAACCCTGGTTTACTCCTAAACTCAAAAAGCTGTGGCTGGAAAAGAGAAAGGCATTCAGATGCGGAGACAGGGACTGCTACAGAGAGGCCAAGTACAGGTTCACTAAAGAAGTGGACATTGCTAAACATCAGCACTCTGAGAAGATGCAGCAGCAGATCTCAGAGAATGACTCGGCCTCTGTGTGGAAAGGTTTTAGGAATATCACCAACTACAAGCCTAAAACCCCCCCACTCCACTGATGACTTGCTCTTAGCCAACACCCTTAACAACTTTTACTGCCGTTTTAACGAGCCATCAGGCAGCCTTTACACCTCCAACGGCCCCAACAATAGAGACACTTTGGACACTCATTCCCCCACCTCTCCCCCCTCCACAGAGCCATCACCACCATCAAACACTTCACCTACAACACCCCCCTCCTCACCCCACACAAAGGAGGATTTCACACAACCTCCTCCCACCACAACTCTTCATATTCATGAAGCAGATGTGAGGAAGCAGTTTAAGAGTCTGAATGCTCGGAAAGCTCCCGGCCCAGACGGTGTGTCTCCTGCCACCCTCAGACACTGTGCAAACGAGCTGGCCCCAGTGTTTTCTGGCATTATCAACTCCTCACTGCAGGCATGTCATGTGCCTGCCTGCTTCAAGTCCTCTACCATAATCCCTGTCCCCAAGAAACCTAGGATCACTGGACTAAATGACTACAGACCCGTGGCTCTGACATCTGTGGTCATGAAGTCATTTGAGCGCCTGGTTCTCTCCTACCTCAAGACCCTCATGGCCCCCCTCCTGGACCCCCTGCAGTTTGCATACAGAGCCAACAGGTCTGTAGATGACGCCATCAACATGGCTCTACACTTCATCCTGAAGCATCTGGACTCCCCAGGAACCTACGCCAGGATCCTGTTTGTGGACTTCAGCTCTGCCTTCAACACCATCCTTCCAGACCATCTCCGAGGCAAGCTTTCCCAGATGAATGTGCCTGATCCCATCTGCCGGTGGATCACTGACTTCCTGACGGACAGGAAGCAGCATGTGAGGCTGGGAAAGAATGTCTCGGACTCCCGGACCATCAGCACCGGCTCCCCTCGGGGCTGTGTTCTTTCTCCTCTGCTCTTCTCCCTGTATACCAACTGCTGCACCTCCACCCACCAGTCTGTCAAGCTAATCAAGTTTGCAGATGACACCACCGTTATTGGACTCATCTCGGACGGGGACGAGTCTGCCTACAGGAGGGAGGTTGAACGTCTGGTGTCCTGGTGCAGCCACAACAACCTGGTGCTGAATGCCCAGAAGACAGTGGAGATTATTGTGGACTTCAGGAAGCACACAGCCCCACTCCCCCCCATCATCCTGACTGACACCCTCATCACCTCTGTGGACTCATTCCGCTTCCTGGGTACCACCATCACCCAGGACCTGAAGTGGGAGCCCACCATCACCTCCGTCATAAAGAAAGCCCAGTGGAGGATGTACTTCCTGAGGCAGCTGAAGAAATTCAACCTGCCAACACGGACGATGATGCAATTCTACACTGCAATAATCGAGTCCATCCTCACCTCCTCCATCACCGTGTGGTACGCTGGAGCCACTATCAGGGACAAACAGAGACTGCAGCGTGTTGTGCGCTCTGCTGAGAAGGTGATTGGCTGCAGACTCCCATCTCTGCAGGACCTGTACACCTCCAGGACACTGGGGCGTGCAGCTCGGATCTCAGCTGACCCTTCTCACCCTGGACACAGTCTGTTTGACCTGCTCCCCTCAGGCAGGAGGCTCTGGACCATTCGCACCAGAACCTCTCGCCACAAGAACAGTTTCTTCCCCTCTGCTGTTGGACACATGAACAATAACCGTATGACTGTTCCCACCACTAACACATGACCCTACGCTGTGTTCACTGCGTCATTCCATGTTTGTGTGACAGGTGAGACCTGGAGACTTGGGACCGCCCCTGGTGGGCGGAGATGGTCTTCGCTCCTTTCATAAGCGCAGGTGTGGGCAATTGGGTATTCCTTTGCAAACCTGAAGCTGCGAGTGCTTGGTCCGAGTTGGGCAAGTTGGTGTTTCTTAACTATGAAAGTCTGATACGCGTCCTCCCCTAAACTTCTGTTAGAACGGTAGGTTACACAAAAATGTACCACTTGAGCTCTGGCTGTTGGCAGAGGTTTACAGTTATTTGCACCCTTGTAGGTGGGAAACATTGCTCCCGTGAGAACGGTATAGTGGACTTCATCGCCACTGACCCACATTTATTAGGGTGTGACACGAACTTGTGGACAGGTAACAAAACCAATTCAGTGGAGGAATATTCCTGTGTTTTATTGTCCAGCTAGTGATCTCCTGCCTTTTATTCACAGAGTACCGAGCTGCTGCTTTGCCAGGTGGATTTCTGGCTGCGGGCAAAGGACCCGACACATCAGTGTGTTTTAATTTGTTTTAAACTGGTGTAAGTCGACGGACTGACTGCTGCGGCTGTCGATGGTTTTGTTTTTTTGTTTTACTTTTTTCTGTATCAGTAGGCACCACAGATATTGATTCGCAGGTGGTGAAGGCGCTGCAGGGAAAACAAATCCTTTTTTTGCCTCCCCGCTTTTGCATGCACAGCGGGGGGCCCGAGTGAAGACGGCGCTGAAGATTTGCCTTTTTTTCTATAGTGTTTTACCCATTTGGGGTCATGTGTGAGTTGCCGTCCATTTTTAACCTGTGTGCTATGTCGATTTGTTTTTAAACTGTTCCCCGCAGCGCTTGTCCTGTCTCACGGGCAATCGTACAGTTTTATCGTTTTTAATAAGGTAACGTTTTTAATTGTTTTTAGGTGCTGCTGTTACACTGTTTCTTTTATTTTGTATTAAAAATTAAACTCTTTTAAACTGACTGTGCGCCTACGGCTCTGTCCTATTTTAAATAGGTACCTACCACAGGTCACATTTGGCACTGATCACCACCTGCACTCATGTATATATCTATCTACTTAGCACTTTTAATTCTTATTCTTATTTTTATATCTAAGCGTTTATGACAGTATGTTTGCACTAAGCACCGCAGCAATTTCCTAATGTTGTAAACCTGCTCAACATAAAACCCTTTCTGATTCTAATTCTGATTCTGAACAGGCTGCATGCAGGCTGTGGGTGGCTGTAGCTCAGGTGGCAGAGCAGGTCAGCCACTAATCAGAAGGTCGGTGGTTCGATCCCAGGCTGCCTCCTCCTGGCTGCATGCCAAATATCCTTGGGCAAGATACTAACCCCGTGTTTTCCTACTGGTGGTGGTCAGAGGGTGGCGCCAGTGTCCGGCAGCCCCGCCTCTGTCAGTGCGCCCCAGGGCGGCTGTGGCTACAATGTAGCTTGCTATCGCCAGTGTGTGAATGTGTGTGTGAATGGGTGAATGACTGAATGTAGTGTAAAGCGCTTTGGGGTCCTTAATGACTAGAAAAGCGCTATACAAATGCAGGCCACGCTGGTTGGCGCATGCTAATGCAAGATAATGCACCATTATGGAAGGAAACTGTCACGATCTGGTTGTAGGAACTCAGGCGCAGAGCGGTTAGACTTGCTCACGTCTTCTTGCCCACACTCACACAAGTTCACATGGCAGGGAGGTCCAGGGAGGAAGGTCTGAAGCAGAAGAGAAGGGAAGTAACAAACTAATCACGAATCTCAAATTACTAAGCACAAGTTCACAGGAGCTGCGAGAAACACTAACATCAGTAGTACAATCATAAATAAATTATTTATTCTCAATGATCCCAACTAAACCGCCACAAGATTGGTTCAGATCGCTAGATTCATGTATGTCCAAATTCCTTTGGAAAAATAAACCCCCACGTATAAGCTTAAAAACACTACAAAAGACCAAGGATAAAGGAGGACTAGAACTGCCTAACTTTCAGCACTACTTCTTAGCCAACAGGCTTCAGTTTATCTCAGGATGGCTAAAACATACCCTCTTAGATGAACCTTGGCTAGATGTAGAACAAGCACTTTGCAATAATCTAGAGATCTCAGACCTACCATTTATCAGCTCAAACATCCAACGACATGAATGCTTTAAAAGCATCAACATCAGCTCTTCTCTGACAGCATGGTGGGAGTTTCTAAAATTGACGGCGTCTTCATTAATCCCATGCGAACGTACACCTATCTGGAACAACCCTGACATATTACAAAACAATAATATGATAAACTTTTCAGATTGGAGTGGTAAAGGAATCAAATATTTAGAACATATACTAGAAGGAACAGAATTTATCTCATTTGACGGACTAGTTACATAATATGGGATCAACAAGAAAAGATTTTTAGAATATCAACAAATTAAATCCATAGTAAAAAAGAAATTTAAACCGGGTCAAGTTGAACTACAAACACCACCAAGTGTGGTTCAATTTCTTACTCTTTAAACCCCCAAATTAATATCCAAAATATACAGAATGCTTTCTAAAACAGAGGAATCAATATCACTTCCTATTGCAAAATGGGAAGCGGATTTATCAGTTAACTTAGACCTAAACTTCTGGTCTCAGATTTGCTTAAAAACCTTTCATCTAATTAGAAATCCCAGTCTTCAATTAATTCAATACAAAATATTACATAGAGTGCACTATACAGGTCATCGGATGTTCAAGATGGGCTTTACGTCTACCAACAACTGCACACACTGCCAAACCAATTCACCGGACAATTATATCCACGCTCTTTGGTTCTGTCCACCAGTTCAGAAGTTTTGACGCGAGATATGTGAAGACTTATCGAAGTGTCTGAAATGTAACATTCCAACTTCCCCCTTAGTGTGTTTGTTGGGCAGCTTAGATAATGTCACTTCAGAAAAGAATATCGCCCATATGGTTTTCACTGCCCTATGCATAGCCAAGAAAACAGTCCTCATGAACTGGAAAAATAAAAATAATCTTAATTCTAACCAATATAGAAATTATCTATTAGATTACATTAGTCTTGATACAGCCTCTGCCACCACATCAGATCAATTGCTCTGGGCTCCTTTGATCAGCTCCATCACCTAGTGGGGGTGGGGGGTCATAGTTTGGTCCCGCCTTCACTGTTGTGATTGGTGTGGGGGTAGGGACAGGCTTAGGGCGTCGGGGGGTTCCCCGGAGGCATCTTCCTTGGGGGGCTCAACCCGGGGTAGCGGTCATGTCCGGTTAGGGGCTCTGTTGGCTCTCAGGTGACTGTTTCCTCGCGGCTGCGTGCAGCGGGGCTAGGGGAGGGTCTGTGCTGACGGACGTGGGTTACTGACCTGGTAGCCTGGCTGCCCCTGGGTGGGTCCGGGATGGGCGTGAGGTTCTGGGGGCGCTCCATCTCTGGGCTGGGGCCTGGGCCGGGCCTCGGGGGCTTGGGTCCTGGTTGGTGTGTTGCCGGGGTTGTGGGCGGGTGGGTGCATGGGGGCCCAGCCCTGGAGCAGGGTGCCGCCGGTGCATCGAGCCACCTGGGGGGCTCTTCAACTGGTGGGGGAGATTGTCACATCTTGCAGGAGCTTTCCTCTCCTCGGGAGCTCTCTCTGCAGGAGGGGGAGATACAGGAGAGGTGGAGGAAGATCTCAGCCTGGGTGTTTATTGTCTTATGTAGTCTGGAAGATGAATGGATGGTGGGGTGGGTGCAGTTTTCTCTGTGGTGGGGTTGGGTGGACTGTCCCGGGCTCAGTGGGGCCGGGAGGCGCTGCTGCACTGGGCCCCGGTCTGGATGGGCCTGGGCCCCCTTTCCCTGGCGGGTCGCGGAGTATGCGGGTGCCTACTGGGGTCAGCGGGGGAGCTGGCCCCAGGGAGGGGTCACTTGCCCCTCCCTTCCTTCCCTCCCCATCTCCAGCTGCCTCCCTCTTTCCGCTCCACCACAACCACCCACACACGCAGGACCTTGGAGTAGGGGTGTGTCACCAGGGTGCAGAGGAGGCTACCCCCCCCCCCCCCCCCGTCCCCTTCTGGCTGCCTCTGCCTCAATTTTATCCCACAACTTAGACATTCACATTACTCACACTCTCATTACACATACATATAGGATCTTGGGGGTGGGCACGATACACGGAATCCAAAGTACCATCAGGGTGTACACCCCACCCCTGGCGTCGTTGCCCACCTCTCAATGTTAAATACACGTAGACATTGAGGGCTAGCAGGAGGGACCATGCGCTTACCTGCTGCTCTCTGGCAGGTAGCTCCATGCCCTCCTGGGTTTTAAATGCACCTTAGAACACACATGCATCAACACTACAATGAGCGGGTGGAGGGAGGTTTGGAGTCTTCTCTCACCCCCATTCTCTCCGACCTGCTGGAGCGGGGGGGGGGGGGGCTAGGAGGAGGAGTTGGCCGTCCGACTGCGGTCTGGAGTGTGGGGCCTCCCTGCTGCTGCGGAGTCGGGGCGGTCTGCCTCCCCCCACCGCAGGGAAAAGGGTAACACCACCTGGGTCTGGGTGCAGTTCCCCCTCCAGGGGCAAGGGTACCTAGACCCGGTTTGTAGAGTAAGCTTGGGGAGTGTGATTGTGTACAGCGTCTCTTTATGTCTGTCTCCACGTTGGTTGAGTGTGGAGTAAGTGCATATGAGAGCATGAGGGTGGGAATGGATGTTTGTGTCTGTGTGTGCCTGTATGTCTGTGTCTATATGTCAGGTTGGGTGTCAGGCGCCACCTCTCTGGGGACATCTTAGGCCCTCCAAGGTTTGGAGGCCTATCTCCCCCTACCACCACTTCCCCTGCCAGTGGCGGACTCCCTCAGACATCGGTGCGTTGGTGGTTCTTTGTGTCCGGGGATGGGCGTCCGGGTACACACCGGCTCACTCCTTGGCGGCCGCTTATCGGGGCCTGGAGCCTGGGGCTCGCTCAGGCCACTTCGGAGGTGGGGTGCCCCCGGCCTCTCGGCCTGGGGCTCGGTCACTCAGGCACGGCTGGCTGCCGGCGGAGCTCACGGGCGCGTCACTGCAACTCCCCCTGGCTTCTGCTCCGCGGCTGCTGAGTGAGCCCTCATCTGGGACTCTCCTCAGCTCTTTCTGGGACAGTGGCACGGCTGCCCCTCTGTTGGTCTTCCTTGGTCTCTTGTGTTCTGGGGGCCTCTGGATGTCTGGAGTTTTGATCTCCTCCATACCTGCTTCATGCCCTGGAGGACGGGGCTGTGGCCCCCCCACACCCTCTAGCAGATCATTACATGAAGGAACTGTTAAGGTTCAAAAATTGAGGAAGGAGAGTACAAACACCCATTGGTCCAGAAGATCTTGGTCAAACAATGATTTTAATGAATACACACGTGTGGGAAGAACACTCTGTACGCAGACAGCAAGTGGTCTTCGACTTCCTCAAAGCATACACAGATTTTTATAGCATCAGGGTTTGATTTACTGACGCCCCTTCATGCGTCACAGACAGGATATATACACATACGTCAATATCAAAACCACAACGACTTTTGACACAATTTAAAAGAACAATTGTCTTCTATCTTCATAACAGGTGCTTCCTGTCACTGCTGGATGCTCGCTTGTCATCTTGACACCTCAGCAGCAGTTCTGCGACAAACTGCTCTTTTTGCAACCCCAAGCAAAACATGATTAAACTTTTACCTATAAATGATTCTCTCTAACTAAGTGTGTGTGTGTCTGTGTGCTAACCACAATTGCACCCTGTTTCACCTCGCCGACTAGCTCCTGACCCCTAACCAGACAGAGGCAGAAGCCACACTCAGATATGTAACAACTGAAACTATATATGTGTCATCTACTAAATAAATGTTTTAATCAAGAACCCCTACTAAAAGCTTAATACAAGAATATGAACATATAAAAGATATTAAAATAAACTGATATAAGTGTTTTGTAAGCATGTATTGCAATTCCTTCTATGTTCTAGTTTTCCCTCAGCATGGATCATCTAGACACTCTCACTAGTGAAGCTGTTGTGATATTTTGATACCATGGTAGCATTTACAGGATATTGTTTTGTAGTGATATTATACAGAAAAGAGTTACTCAATAAGGCCCATTTACTAGTTGTTTTTCTCTTTCTCTGTGACCCAAGAATTGATGTGTAAGAATCACAGGCTGGTACCCCAAGGTCGAAAATACCACAGAGACGAGACCACTTCCTTACTCCCATCCTCCCTTCCTTATCTTTTAGAAAAGAGCTTGTTAAAAGCCAGGTGGTTTGTTTCAGAATTCACTAATGAAAGAACTCTGTATTCTATGTCTAGGAGTGTATTTTGCTGGGATGATCATAAATTGAAGCTGAACTATACAAAGGATACTTCTCTGCTCACAAGGCAGGAAGACGTTTCCTTATTTGGTCTGTACCGGTTTGAACTGAGAATCTGCTGACACACGAACCTTTCTCCTCTATATAAGCTGTTGTATACTTAATAAACCTTTGAGTCAGTTTGGAATGACACCTAGAACGGTCTCCGTGTCTTCTTGTTCTTCTGAACTGCTCCCGGTACTCCGGCCGGTACCGTGATTGCCCGTTGATCATGCATGAGAATATTTTAATTTTGTTATATGTTAAAGGATGAACTCTGCTTATTGGTGCCCACGCTTTAGGAGGAAACTCGATCTATGACAGAGATTTCCTTCAATTTTGGTGTCAGAAGTGGGATCCGCTGACGAAGGTAAATACACGTCTTTAATATTTATATGAGACCGTATTATACCTCTCTCAGTGATCGATCCATAAAGAAACGGGATATGCTGACGAAGTTTCACTTAGTGATCCAGAGAGATACACTGACGACTTCCTTAGTCCCCGAATAAAGTAAATTAAAAGCAGAAAGACACAGGAAGTTGCCTGTTGTTTTGCGAGAAGTTGCTCGTTAAGTGAGAAGTTGCTCACCAAAAAGTGACACAGGAAGTTGCCTGTTGTCTTGAAACGTACGTTAAAAAGTGAGAAGTTGCTCACTCAGAGAAAGCTAGCAAATAATTAAATTAACCTCAGATGTGCCATCCTTCAAGTGTGTAAACTCTACGTAGAAAAAAAAAAAAATGAGTGTGAATGTGTCTGACGTCACGGTGTTTTTGTGCGCTGTGTAAATTAATTGTTTTTGATTGTGAGAGCTGTGATACTGCAGATCACCAGCTATTTAAAAAAAAAAAAAACAAACAAAAAGAGAGAGATGTGTGTTGATTAAGCAGTGATGATAATAATGAACATGTCTTTAGTTTGTCACTTTCAGGTGAAAAGCAGACCCGAATCAATTTTCCACATGCAGCGGTCGGACGAAAATTTAAATAATAGTTGTTAAACAATAGTTTAATAATTGGAAACGTTCAAGCCAAGTTTCTGGCTGACTTATTTTGTTCACGATCTGTCTCAAAACTTTCACTCTCACCTGAAGGAGAAAAAAAAAAAAAAAAACCTGATCAGCAGCGGCAGTATCGGAGCAGAGAGCAGCGGCAGTATCGGAGCAGAAGCGACCTTAAAAAAGCACCAGAGAAGAAGAAAAGCAAAACCTATCTTCCTATCTGATTGGATGACTTCCACGGAGGGGCGAACAAGATGGCGGTGTGAAGAGCAGTTTTTGTCCGAGCTCTTAGAACGAGACATTTATTTGACGTCTTTCTGGCTTTCGGGACCTTTTGGAGATCAGCGCGCTGAGCTTGCTGGATCTGAGGCCAGGTTCGGCGGCGGCAGCATGTCAACATGTTCAGAAAGGACTGAGTGACTCGGCAGGCCACATGCGGCTAGCATGTGGCTGTGGTCGGAAAAGCTCCATCATAAACACGCCCTGTGCAGAGGTCCAAGCCGAGGGTCGGCCCCAGCGTGGGCGAGCTGATTGTGAAAGCCGTGGCCGCTTTCAAGGCAACGGCATGTCCGCGGCCGCTCTCAAGCAGGCTCTGGATGTGGACAAGAACAAAGCCCGTGTCAAGACCGCCTTCAAAAGCCTGGTGGCGAACGGCACTCTGGTACAGACCAGGGGCCTCCGGATCTTTCAAGATGAACAAGGCTACCGAGACCAAAGCCAAGACGCCCGTCGCGGCCAAAATGCCAAGAAACCGGCAGGACCTGCTAGAAATCGCCCAAGAAAGCAGCAGCAGCAACCACATCAGAGGACAATAGAATGAGAGTGGTGAGAACACAAATTTTGTTATTAAATGTGGGTAATTAAAATTTGGGTTAGCAAACCTGGGGAAAAGAAAACTGACTGCTTAAGTGGAAAATTGAGACGGAGTTTTAAACACTGCGAGAATAGAAACATATACAAAATCACACAAAAACAAAACATGCATTAACCATACTAACACTCCAAACACAAGAGAACTCATGAAGATTAGACAACATTTTAAGTGTGTGAGTCTGTTTATTATCTTGTCCAAGTCACCTCGTGTGATGCAAAGACCAGTGGAACTCATAGCACATTGCATGCTCTGCTGGATATGCAGCTCCACAGACATGCAATGAAAATTAGCTTGTTATCTTTCATCAGTGTTAAAATAGTGTCAATTTAGCAGACACTTGTTATCAAATACTGAATTTATACAATGCAAAAAATTGACTCTCTAGGTTGCAGGACAGCAATTTAACTTTTGAAAAAAAAAAAGAGAAAAAAAAAAATCCTGGTTTGACCAACCAGCGATCAGACAATAAATTTAGTGTTAATATGGTAAATTGGGAGAAGCTTCCTGCTTGATTAATGCAGCACAAGTAATTTACTGTATGAGGGAAATTGTCTTTTGTGATAACATTTTGAACATGCTTTCCTGTTGTCCTGTCAACTTAGTGGGTTAATAGCTGATATGCAAATTAGTTGATCGGTTTTAGATTAATGAAAGGTGATTGAATTCTAGCACGAGTGAATGAGATGTGTTGGAGTGTTGAGTGGAGACTTTAAAACACTGAGTTTCCTGCTTTGATGTGCGAGTGAATTTTGTATTTAGCTACACAACTTTGAATACGTCAGAACAAATTTTTTTTGTGAAAATCGAATACAATAGATCTGTGATTTAGTGAAGTTGATGAGGAGTTTGTGTCATGACTTAACAAGGCCTTTTTATTTTGATACTTTTACAGTGCACTGAGAGTTTTGTTTGATAATCTGTTATTTTCCATTTTTATCTTTTAAACAGGCACTGATTTTGTTTGTCTATTTTCTTTTCTTTAAGCAGATCCGCACGTCGGGAATTAAAAGTGCTACACGTCGTCGAGAAAATTGTGACAAGTGAGTCTTCTCCACATTAAATTGGGTTTTGGAGAAGGCCACTTATTATAAGTGTCCCAGCCTAAAACTGGATTCAGCGATGTAATCCTATCTAAAGTTCTTTTTTCTTTTTTGAGATGACGTCATTTTGCTGGAAGTGGAAACTAAAATGCGACTACAGGTTCCACTATCAGCAAACAAAGAAACAAACAAAGAAAGAATGAATGAGTGAATGAATGAATGGAAATAAAAACAAACAAACTGACTGACCACTGGTAAAAGCTGACAAGACTTGATCACGACTCAAAGTTAATCTCCACCTAGACAGGACAAAGGGTGGATGAATCTATATGTGTTTTTTGTTACAGGAGCAGTAAGATGACAGCAACATTCGAGGGTGCATGATGATTTAACCTGTGAAATGCCACTTTCTCTGTCTGTGCATTTACTAAGGGTGCTATTCCCTATTTTGTGTTGCTCAGAGATCACTGTGAGAAATTGTATACATCTGCGCAAGCGCTAACATTTGTATTTTCTTTTCTACAGCATTACAGTTTTTTATGTGTTTGATTATGTGGTTTATAAGAGGGTTAGTTAATGTTTTTTTTACTATAGGATTTTTGGGTTTACATGTGACTGACATTCTTTCCACAGCTAGGGTTGACTTTATGGTGTTTTTATGGCACCTCTGGAACCTGTTGACCCGTGTCTGACCTCCGTCTGACCACAGTCAATGTGTATTGCTTATGTTTGTTTTTTCTGGGACTGCATGTGGAAGATTCAGCTGAAACAGACAAGTGACATGAGTAAAACAGATAAGAGATTACGTGTTTATGGAATAGTTTATTGTGGGCTCTTTGCTGGCCACTTTGAGCCCATAATATTAATAATAATAATCATAATAATAATAATAATAATAATAATCATAATAATAATAATCATAATAATAATAATAATATGTAAGTGGAGTGACTTTGCTTAAGAGAAGTCACTACACTACATTAATGTTAACTGAGTACATGGGATGATCCATGTTTGAGGCAAATTAGGGAAATAATTGTAGTTTACTGATTTGAGAAAACCTGCACATGACACTTGTCTTGCTGATGTTGAATGCTTGTTACCCTTATGATACAATTGTTTACAAGTGTGAAGTTTGATTTCACTTCCAGATTTTGCTTTCCGGGCCATGATGGTGTGTATGTATGCAAAACACACTAACATCTTTCATTGCAGGATTATAGGTCCAGGGTGGTGCTGCTCCAGGGGAGGAGATGCCCTGATGTTGCCTGGGATATGATCTAGTTAACCTTTTTCTTTAAGACAGGAATCTGATTTTGATGGGTTGACTCATGGGAGTGTCCATGTGTCAAAAAGAGGGGGATCCAGGATTAATATGAAGCAACGAATTAACATTAAAATTTGTTTTATATGATTTTTGCAGCGATCTGTGTGATTAACAATTCATTCAACAGGTATTAAACCTATGCAAGTGGTGCATCCAGGTTCAGATGAGGCTTTGATGGCCTATAAGTGAGAGGAATGTTAGGTTTTGTACTGTTTATTGTCATTTATGCTTAGAAATATCCATATATGCTTAGAGTTTATACTTAGTTGTAGATTGGTAGAGGTTTGATCACCCTTGATAGTCTGCAAACTTTGTGTGTATCAGAGAGCACTCTGGAGCATGAGGGAGTTCGTGCCTTGTTTTATTGTTTTATGGTAGGACGTAAGTGCTATTTGCTTAGGTGAACTCTTGGCAGGTTTGGGGAAGTTATTTATGGGGTCACACACACACACACACACACACACACACACACTATGTCCACAATTTGGTAGAAACACTGAATAATAACTATCAGAAAGTTTGTCTCTCTAAGCCTCTCCCCTCCACAGCTACAAGTGGAGACCAGGGGATGCGGTGTTGGTGAAGCCGCTAAAACCAAGGACACTCTGGGAGGCCGCGCGTTTTCCAGCCCCCAGGCTGTACTGGCAGTGACGAAGAACCAGCATCCTTACGGACGGACAACCTCAGTGGATTCATGCCAGCAGGGTTAAGACCAGCCCAATCGGACCATCTCAGGCGTCGGATCAAGCAGACGACATCTCCGGCGAGCCAGCGCCAGGATCCAATCCAATCCACACACACACGCAATTACTGATTAACACACAACGCCTGAAAGAGCCAGAATTTTTGATATTAAGCTTGCTCGAAGGACCAGTTACATTTATGATTTGTTTTACGTTTATGATTTGTCTTTATATTATGTTATTACATTCTGTCTTTATACTATGTTATCATTTCATGATAAAAGGGGGGAACTGTTGTGATATTTTGATACCATGGTAGTATTTACAGGATATTGTTTTGTAGTGATATTATACAGAAAAGAGTTACTCAATAAGGCCCATTTACTAGTTGTTTTTCTCTTTCTCTGTGACCCAAGAATTGATGTGTAAGAATCACAGGCTGGTACCCCAAGGTCGAAAATACCACAGAGACGAGACCACTTCCTTACTCCCATCCTCCCTTCCTTATCTTTTAGAAAAGAGCTTGTTAAAAGCCAGGTGGTTTGTTTCAGAATTCACTAATGAAAGAACTCTGTATTCTATGTCTAGGAGTGTATTTTGCTGGTATGATCATAAATTGAAGCTGAACTATACAAAGGATACTTCTCTGCTCACAAGGCAGGAAGACGTTTCCTTATTTGGTCTGTACCGGTTTGAACTGAGAATCTGCTGACACACGAACCTTTCTCCTCTATATAAGCTGTTGTATACTTAATAAACCTTTGAGTCAGTTTGGAATGACACCTAGAACGGTCTCCGTGTCTTCTTGTTCTTCTGAACTGCTCCCGGTACTCCGGCCGGTACCGTGATTGCCCGTTGATCATGCATGAGAATATTTTAATTTTGTTATATGTTAAAGGATGAACTCTGCTTATTGGTGCCCACGCTTTAGGAGGAAACTCGATCTATGACAGAGATTTCCTTCAGAAGCTTTAGACCATTAATGAACCTGAACATCAACTCAAATAAGCACAGATATGCAATATGTATAAAATAGTTATAACTGCACCTGGAATACAAAATTAATATAATAACTTGTATGCATAAACATCTTAAGGCCATCTTAAAGCTATCTGTTACATTGTTAAAGCAATGATCAATTTGAATAACCTAGTAATTCAAATGGCCTCGTCTGGCCTGCTGCTCAAAATAACCTAAGACTGGTTTCACTTCTGCAAACTCTCTGCAAGCCTGTTTCCTGTCAGCCTGTGACTTAGTCTTTCTGAAAGACACACACTGTTCAACCTCTGAATGCAATATAAACTACAGATTATATTATTAATGCAATGGTGATGATGATTATTCTTTAACAATAGCAGTAAAATAATTTCCCTGCTCCACAGAACCTTTTTAAAAAAAAAACAAGCGCGTCCATGCTCACAGGTGTACACACGGGTGATCACACCCACAAACTACACCCTTTTTGGCTTCTACCTCAAAGCACACTGTGTTCTGTTGATCTTATGTGCTGCAAAATAATGTTTAATATTTAGTATTTACTGTCATATTCCCATATATCATTGTGATGTTGTTTATTCTATTACTCTTGTTCTCTTCTGCTTGTTTTCTTTTTTCTTTCTCAGCAGGTGATCCAGGTGATCGATATATGCATTTTTTTTCCTGCTCATTCTGTTGGTTTTTGTCTTTTGCCCTTCTCCTCCGTCCCTCTTCTCAGCTGTTTCTCTTTCCCTCTTTCTTTCTCCCCTTCTTTCCCCCAGTCAAGTCTGTCCCGTATTCAGTAAATGAAAATAAAATAAACAATAAAAGGTGAATCAAATGGACCATTACGGCAAGGCTGGGATGGTCAATTTGGTAAAGTAAATCCGTTGGGCATCTTTCTTTGCCTTTAGACAACAATTCTGATGGCAAAAGAGCCAAACGGGACAGGCAAAAAAAAAGAAAAAAAAAGTAGTACAATCATCCAGCGACGAGAGGATCTGTGTTCCAGCCTCAAATAGTGCTCCCGGTGATGACAGGTGATTGTTGTCAGGTGTGTAGGCCAAGGGCAGGAGCCCACAGTGAGCTCCGCCCAGGCAGAGAGAGAGAGAGAGAGAACCAAAACAGCACATGTAGCCTTGTGGGGCCGGCTGGGCAGGCACGGAGACCATGACAGAAACCGCATCATTCATGAGGAATGATGTGTTTACCATTATTTTGTTGAGTTCCAGTAAACCTTCGTCTATGGATTCCTCATTAAAACATCAGGATGAATGAACAAAGACAAGAAACAAAAGAGAAAAATTTTAAACACATGCACCACACAGTCTAATAGACCTGAGTAGTTATGATAATCCAGGAATGTGAATGAATGATAATAATGGCCCTTTTCCTCACTACACATAATCTGCCACAGGCAGCGTGAGACAAATCCTCATGTATCTACAATGCAAATCAGCATATCCACCAACATATTGGCTTATTTATAATGGCTGCTTTTGAAAATGTAACTGGTGTTGGAGTTGCTTTCTTGTGGAACAAAACTTCTTACAGTGAATTTGTATTTGTTTTCTACCATGCACAAATAACAGCAACGTGTAGTGGCCAACTGAAGAGAGGTAGTGAAACGTCTCCAGGACTTTTCTTTTACAGTTAAAGTGCTAAAATGCCACAATCTAAAACTAATAAAATATTAACTATTAGTGCCATATATGATACAGTAAGTCTTAAACAATTTTCCTATTTGGATAAGAGTTTAAGAGGAATAAACTGATAAATAATATGATGCAAAAGATGTAGAGAACATTTATCAGACTGTTGGAAAAAAATTTCAGGCGAACCTGTGAGGTTGAGAAACTCGTTGAGAGCAGCTGATATGTCTGCTAATTATACTAAGAATTATACTAATTTTGCAATACTGTAGTTATGCTAATACAATAATACAGAGACAAGCACAACAGTCAAATGGCCCTCTATGAGCAAGCACTTGGCATCAGTGGGAAGGAAAAAGTCCCCTTTGACAGGAAGAAACCTCCAGCGACACCATGCTCAGGGAGGGGTGGTTATCTGCTGCTACAACTATAATATAATAATGATTGCTTTATAATAGGGATAAATAATCATAGACTCAATGTAAGAACTCACTTGTGTCAGCAATTTTCAGGAGGGAGAAGGCCTAACTATGGAAAGGACGTGAGGAAGAGGAAAAAGAAGAATGTTAAGGAACAAAACAGAAAAAGACCACCACAAAGATTGGAGACCCACGAGCAACAAAAGTCCCAGTCGCTTCAGTCGTCAAATATCCACAGCTGAAGTCAAAATCAACGATGAAAAAAGAAACCAAAACAAAAAAAACAAGACTGCAGGAGAAAATGCAGAGTCAGACAGACAGATGGAGGCATTGTGTCTTTCCTGCTCTCACACCAGCTCATCTTAATGGACAAGCTGTACTTTGAGCTGTTTAGTTGAGTAAATTTCTCAGGTACGGTCTATCCGGTCTCAATATGACATGTAAATCCCAGAGGTGGGTGTAAGAGGGGGAGAGAGAGAATGTAGAGAGCTACTGAAGAGTGAAGAGAAGCAATGCGAGGCAGAGTAGTTGTCATGCATTCTTCTCATCTGTTTTTAATAAAAACCCTTTATCCTCCGAGATTCACTGCACCAGTAATCACCTTTCCTCACCTCCTCTGCCTTCACTTTTCCTCTCCATCTCTCAACCTTCACACTGCTGTAATTTCATATTTAACTCTAAACAGTAAAAATGCATTAAAGTGATGGTTCATAAATGCAGAGCCAAGCTCTTCAGCGTTGTTTATTATGGAGCTGTTGCCTTAAAGCACTCAATATTTTTGCAGTCTTTGCTGGTTGGCGAAAAAAAAAAGAAACACAAATATAACTTTCAGCCTTTTCTTCAGTTTCTTCAGTTTGTCAAATAACTGACATTTTCACTGAATATGTAATCATTTTACCATCAAGCTGGACAAAAAGTTGCCCTCTTTGTGTTTTACACTGAACAACTTAACAGTAACGGCAGTCTGGTGAGGAAGGAGTGGCTAGCAGGTCTAGCCAGTCTAGTCAGTTAAATAGAACAAAAGGCCTTTATTGGGTCTGTTAACACAACAAGACCATACCAGCCAGGTCTCCACGGCTCTACTCTGTCTGTACATACATGTGCGGGGTTAGGTAGTCGTTACAATGGTATGGTTTCTCTCGGAACAGCTACACAGCTGCCGCTGCATTCACACACACTAGGACTCTCCCCAGCTACTACAATAGCAGGCCAACACCCCCTAGTGGTGCTTTACCACAATAATAAGGGTTGTTACAGACTGCAGTTTCTTCTGTTTGCCTGCTTGTTGTATGTCCTGTGTGATCCCATTCCTCTTATCAGTTCTGTTTACATTTACAGTATTTTGCTGGATTACCAACAAATTCAACTTCTTGAAATGTAAATTTGTAATTTTGGTTGAAATAAATGTACTTGTTTTACTTAAATTTCAATTTAATTGAAAATATAAGATAGATTCTATAGACTTCAGCTTTTTAATCTTTCTGCTGATGTGTTCAGATTTCTTAGGGAGTTACAATAACATGCACCTGCAATGCTCCTCTCCTTGTACAGCATAATTCAAGGACCCAATTTTGTTTTTTAAAGAAAAAGGGATAGAATAAAAATATAAATATGAAGACAAAAAGACAACACAATTCCAGAGTACCAGCCTGCGGCTAACTGCACCTTGCAACACACCTGCAGCAGAGTCTTGTTGTTTTAGACTCTCTCTTCTTCTTCCTCCTGTCTGCTCTGTCACTCTCTCTCCACTCTCTTGCCATCTCTCCTGTGGTATGAAAACTTTATTGGATGCTGGCGCAATCCTTGAGGGGAAACACTTTAAATGTCTGTGCAATTATACTTCTAATAATGGCTTCACACACATACTGTGACATGCATGCAGCTGGGAACTGACAGTGACACAAAGGAAGTGGAAGTTACTCTGTCACTCTGTAAGGCTATTAATCTCTGTCACCTGAAGCTGTGCACGTGTGTGCAAATGTGTGAGAATAGAAGCAAGCAGAGTGTGCACATCCATCTTGACCTAGACGATCGGCAGCTTGCCAAAGGTGCCGACTGATTTAGTCAGCACATCACCTTAGATTAAATTCCACATGTTGTTTTGGGAAGACAATATACACCCACAAGCTACTTCATTAGGTACACTTATTCAACTGCTTGTTAACTCAAACATATAATCATCCAAGGCAGACAGGGTCAAGATGATCTGCTGAAAATTGAAAACCAAGCATCACATTGAGGAAGAACAGATGACTGAAGTGAATTTGAAGGTGGCATGATTGTTGCTGCCAGACAGGCTGATCTGGGTATTTTAGAAACTGCTGATTGACGATGATTGTCCTACACAAAATTCTCTGGGGTTTACTGAGAATGGCATAATGTTGTTGATGCCAGAGGTCAGAGGAGAGCTTCAAGCTGATAGGACAGTAACTCAAACAATGGGCTGGTCCGGACTGGCCTAATTTGAGAAACATGAAACACGTTGTGTACCTTCATGTTGCGCGGGAGGGTCAGCCGGACAGTTACTGGATTCAGGATGGCTTACACAGAAAAGGGTCCAAGGAACCGGGAAGCTAGCTTCTTGGACTCGGTCCACAGAGTGATGTTCCTAGAGGAAAGCCATACCTGCTGGCCCACCCCATAGGCCGGTGTAGGGACGCGGCGGCGGTCAGCCAGTCTCTTATTGTGTGCGTTCGTACGCAGTAGGGCCGCTCGAGTCGCCCGCCAGATCCGTCGACAGCACCTCATGTGATGTTGGACGGAAGGCACGGCCACCCTCCGTGATGGAGAGGAGTGGGGGGTTGATACCCAAGGGATGCTTCGAAGGGAGAGACACCTATAGCGGCCGATGTGCTGGAGTTATGGGCGTATTCGGCCCATGCCAACTGCTCACTTCATGATGACTGGTTGGAGGAAACAACGCAGCGCAGCATGGCCTCCAGCTCCTGGTTCGCTTGCTCTGTTTGCCCATTAGTCTGCGGGTGGAAACCAGAAGACAGGCTGGCCTGGACCCCCAGCTCGGCACAAAACATCTTCCACACCTGAGAGGTGAACTGGGGCCCACGGTCAGAAACGATGTCCAGAGGAATGCTGTGAAGGTGAAAAACATGCTGGGTTAGGAGCTGGGCAGTCTCTAGAGCGGTGGGAAGTTTGGTAAGGGCAACAAAATGGGAAGCCTTAGAGAAACGGTCAATGATGGTGAGTATAACAGGTTTACCAGAGGATGGAGGGAGACCAGTGATGAAGTCCAGAGCGATGTGCGACCACGGCCGGCTGGGGACAGGCAGTGGTCTAAGGAGTTCCCATGGAGGTGAGTTGGACATTTTATTTCGAGCGCACACAGGACATGCGGCCACATACTCCCGGACGTCCTGAGAGAGAGAAGGCCACCAAAACAACCTTTGTAAAAAGGTGACAGTTCGATTCCTACCTGGATGGCAGGTAGACCGCGCGGTGTGTGCCCAGTGGATAACTTTACCCCCGACCGCCGAGGGAACATACAATCTACCTTCCGGACCGGTTCTGGGGTCGGGCTCTTGTTGCTGGGCATCTCGGACCCTTTCTATCTCCTAGGTGAGGGTCCCCACAATGCACGAGGCCAGCAGAATGGGCCTCTCCTTCTCCTCAGGGTCTGTGTCTGGCGCGAACTGGCGTGGCAAGGCATCAGGTTTCGTGTTCCGGGACCCGGGCCTGTAGGTAATGGTTAGGCAAAACCGTGCAAAAAACAATGCCCACCTGGCCTGTCGGGCGTTCAGGCGCTTAGCCGCTTGGGGGTAGGCAAGGTTCTTGAGGTCTGTCCAAACGACAACAAGATGTTCGCTCCCCTCCAGCTAGTGCCGCCACTCCTCCAGCGCCAACTTGATGGCAAGAAGCTCCCGGTCGCCCTCGTCATAATTCATTTCGGCCTGTGAGAGATGACGGGAGAAAAAGGCACAGGGGTGTAATTTACCTTCCTTGCGCTGAGAGAGAATCGCCCCAACTCCCGAATCAGAAGCGTCCACTTCCACCACGAATGGCAGGGTGAGGTCAGCCTGGGCCAGGATGGGGGCTGAGGCGAACAGGCTTTTGAGACGGTCGAATGCTTGTTGAGCTGCTGGAGACCACAGGAATGGCTGTTTGGGTGATGTAAGTTGTGAGGCAGTGCTACCTTACTGAAGTTCCGGATGAAACATCTGTAGAAGTTGGCGAATCCAAGAAAACTTTGCAACTTCTTCCAGGTGCCGGGCACAGGCCACTCCAACACAGCTTTGACCTTAGCCGGGTCCGCTTGCAACCGGCTCTGTTCAATGATGAAACACAGAAAAGAGACAGTTGAGGCATGAAACTCACATTTCTCCGCTTTGCAAAACAGCCGATTCTCCAGCAGACGGCGCAACACCAGTCTCACATGCTTAACATGCTCAGCTCTGGATCTGAAGAAAATCAGAATGTCATCAAGATAAACAAACACAAAGTGGTTCAAAAAGGCTCGTAGGACATCATTTACCAGGGCCTGGAAGACAGCAGGGGCGTTTGTGAGTCCGAACGGCATTACCAGGTACTCGAAGTGACCCAGATGGGTGTTGATGGCTGTCTTCCACTCATCCCCCTCGCAGATGCGGACCAGGTGATAAGCATTGCGGAGATCAAGTTTGGTGAAAAGGGTGGCTCCTTGAAGGAGTTCAACAGCTGAGGCGAGCAGAGGTAGAGGATATTTGTTTTTGTGATTTTATTTAGTCCCCGATAGTCAATGCAGGGGCGTAGGGTCTTATCCTTCTTGTCAACAAAAAAGAAGCCTGCGCCCAAGGGAGAGGTGGAGGGGCGGATGATGCCAGCTGCCAGGGAGTCCGTAATATAGAGCTCCATAGACTCGCGCTCGGGTTTTGAGATACTATAGAGTCGACTAGTGGGCAAGGGGGCGCCCGGGAGCGAATCAATCCCGCAGTCGTACGGACGATGGGGGGGCAGTGATTGGGCCCCGTCTTTGCTAAAGACTTGCCCTAGGTCGTGATATTCGGCGGGCACGGTTGACAAGACGGGGCGAGTGGGCGGCCCCGCAGGATCGTCAGACATGCAAACCGGCACCGCAGAGCGTAAACACTGCTCATGGCAACGGGTGCTCCACCCCATGATACATCCCTTGGCCCAATCAATCTGTGGATTGTGTCACTGGAGACAGGGGAATCCCAAAACTAAAGGTGTGTCAGGTGCCTTGAAGAGAAACAGGGACATCTGCTCAGTGTGATTGCCGGAGAGAGTGAGTGTGATTTCTTGGGTGCGGTGAGTGACAGCGGCTAAAGGACTGCCATTAAGTGCTGACACTTGGAGCGCTTCAGGGAGAGGAACAACAGGCAAACCCATTTTGTGGGCCAAAGCCTCATCCAAAAAACTTTGTTCAGCTCCCGAGTCTATTAGTGCGTCACAAGAATGGGTGCGGGAAAGAAACAGTAATTTAGCTGGGCAGCTGAGGTGGAGGAATGTATTAACCGGCGGACCCGTCAGTATCCCTACCTTTACTGAGTCTTTTAACCGTGAAGGACAGGCGTCCGGGAAATGCCACTTCTTCCTGCACCCAAAACACTCACCCACCAGTTGTCTTCTCCTCTGGGTGAATTTAGTCCGTCCCAGCTCCATGGGTTGCTCCTCATCCGCAGGTGAGTCCGGTTCCTCCTCTCTCCACTCGAGAGACGAGAGTCCAGTCGGAACTCCTACGTCCCCTACTGACCGTCGCCCCTCTCCAGTCCGCCTGCCAAACTCCCGCATATGGTCGTCTAGACTGATACACATGTTAAGGAGGGCACTTAATTATTTAGGAAGCTCTTTAATAGCCAACTCACGTTTGACGTTCTCGTTTAAGCTGTTTAGGAAGGCTCCACGTAACGCCTTCTCCTCCCAGCCAGTCTCCTCAGCCAGGATCCAAAAATCCACGGAGAAGTCTGCCACGCTCCGCCGGCCCTGCTTTAATGTAAACATGCGATGAGCAGCACTGTCAGGGTTAGATCCTTTGTCAAACACACACCGAAATTTGCTCAAAAAATCACTATATGAGATGGAAGGCTGGGCGCTCAGGACTGCTTGAGCCCACAGCAGAGCTCGTCCTGTCATGAGCTCAACCATGAGGGTGATCTTGGCAATATCAGAGGCATAAGCTCGAGTCTGCTGCATAAAAATCAGAGAGCATTGAGTCAAAAATCCCCGGCTTTTGTCCAAATCTCCATTGAACTTTTCAGGTACAGGTAACGTGTGTTCTCACTGTGGTGGAGGTGGAGCTGGAGGAAGAGGACAGGACGCCGCTACATTTAGAAGCTCTACTGGTGGTTGTGGTTGTGCAGGGAGCTCTGGTGATTGAACAGGTGCTCTGGGTGTAGCAAGCAACATACCTTTCAGTTCAGATACCACCTGTAGTAGCGCGGACTGCTCCTCGGCAACATGCTGCAGCATTTTTTCATGTTGTTCCAATCGTTCAGCTTGAAGCATGAGCACGCGCTGGACGGGAGTTGAGTCCGCTGAGTCCATTGCTGGCTGGATTGTTCTGTCACGGGTAATGGGAAAATACGGACTCAGTCATGGAGCTCTGGATGCGAAGCAAACAGTGCGTTTATTTACAGTGCTCAAAAACAGTCTCAAAACACAAAGCGAAGTGCAAAATCCAACGGTGATCTTCTCCAAATTCCCAGTGGTGTGCAGGTGAGTCTCCCAAGTGATTATCCGAGTGTGTTTCTCCTCCAAGAGCTTAATCCAGCGGGCTCCTTCTCTCCAACCTTCTGCTCCGTATCACTTCCTCCTACAAACGAGTGACGACAACAGGTGAGAAGGCTAGCTGGCTAAAGCTATGTTACGAGTAACAAACACTCTTTACTACTGAGCTTCCAGTACAATCCAGCGTCAACTGCTGTCAGGACACACAGTTAAATACCTCGGCCCAAAACCAAGAATGATTAGTGACAGCTGGGTGGCAAATTAGGTGCAGGTGTGTCGGCCGCTGGGTGGAGACAATAAGGGTCGGGAGGAGGAGAGAGAGAGACACACACACACATATAGACAGGTCGTCCGGGGAGGACCGTCCGACCATGAGACTAAATGCATAAGACATTTAAACTCAAAGCAGATAGGCTACAGCAGCAGCAGAAGACCACATCAGGTGCCACTTCTGTCAGCTAACAGCAGGAAACTAAGGCTACAATTCCCATAATTCCCATGGGCTCACGAAAATTGGACAATAAAAGATTGGAAAAATGTGGCTGGCTCTAAAAGTCTTGTTCAAAAGCATTAGCAAACTCTTCCCACATCCAATTTCATTTCAGCCACCGCCAGAGCCCCACTGTGCTTGGACTGCCAGTACCTGTCAGCTGTCTCCAGAGTCCCACAGGTTAATTAATCCCAGGACTCCTTCTTCAGCTTGATGGCTCACTCCACCTCCAGTGTCCATGTTGTTGAAGTGCAGGCCTGTCCAGCACAATACCCTGTTATCTGATCCAACTCACAGTTAGGTCATGACAGCTCAGCTCCTGAACACAAAGCCAAAAATTGACCTGCGACCTAGGGTAGCCTGGTGCAACTTATGGTTGAACATGGTGTTAGTTATAGACAAACCGTGGTTAACCCTTTTCTCCACTGGGAAAAACCCCAATGTACATGCAGCGAGCAGGGTGCCTGTATGTTGGGGATACGCAGTTCTGCAAGTTTAACAGAGTCCCTTTTGCAGAAGACTGGTTCCAGAGCACAGTGTTAAGGTGAGTCAGTATTTGCAGTCAGTATCTGTCTGTCTGTCTTTACAGTTTTCAAATGCACTAGCTCAGCCTCTTCATATTCTCATCATTGATTCCCTGTTCAGTGCGCTGTTTAAAGCCACGAGGCACCATAATCACATTCTGATGTACGTGGAGCAGAAGCAGGATTCTAAAAATGAGTATGTGACTGTTGCAGCATCTTTGAAGCAGCGTTAATGAATGTCCAGATTTCATCTCCCACACTAAAGAAGCTCGAATATACTGGCTGCCTCTTCAGAAAGCTGTGAAAAAAAACTCTCTTCAAAGCTTGTCCACTTAAACGCTGTTTGTGTGTTTCTGTGTTTGTGTTCATTTGAGAAATTTACACCTCCACAGCCAAAAGAAAACACATTGCATTGTGGAAACCAGCGTGGAATTTACATATTAGGTGTTATCCAGTTCCTTTAACTGAGCTGAGCATTTTTATGTCGCGGTAATTATACTATCATTAACAAGATACTTCTCCCTGATCCATACAGATTTTTCAACTTCTGGCCTTGAAAAGAATAAGCCATCAAGGAAGTGCCAAAAAATGCAGTTCCTCAAATGGTTTCTTAAAGCTGGCATTAGGGCAGAAAAAGACTGGTTTACACTTTGGTAGTTATGTGTCATGACTGAAGCAGAACTCAGATGTAGAACACAGAGAAGAATCTGCCTAAATTAAGCTGGAAGTTTATCCGAGGGAAGAGAACTGGGAGCAAGAGGGGTTTTTTTTATGAGTGTGAGCTGATCTGACCAAACCGGTAAAGACTGGTGATGCAGGGAGTAGAGGGGACCTCAGTGTGGGCAGGAGTGGATCAGGGTCTGGGGCTGGGCAGGCAGAACTGGAAGATCAAAATGGTAAACCGGTGGTATGCTGGAACAAGAATAACATAAACTAGAAAGCGAAAATTTCTGAAGAAATTTTAAGTGTGCCTATGCCGCCGCTAATCAGTGTAGTTTGCCATTCAAATGGCTACAGAGAGCAAAACTCAGCAGAGCAGCCATTCTCCACCATGAACTATGGTAAAACCAAACACCACTCGCGCCTCACAGATGACAGCTTACAGTTTTGTGTAAAGATGGGGTGACTTCGTACAGCCCCGATTTGCAGACGCTGTGCGCAGAGGTTCATAAGCAGACCCGACAATGTTTGCATGAACACACTTTGAAGCATTACGTTATGGACCACTTTTCACACATAATTGCTGTACCCACACAGCCGGCTGTAGCTTTTCATCTTACAGCCCGACACATACCCAAAAAAACAAAAACAAAACAAACAAAAAAAAAAACGGAAGAGAGAGCACAGACTTTACGCCTGAGAGGCGTGATTGCAGATGCCGCTGAGGTGGGTCCACCTCCCCTGCAGCGGCACTGCAGACCACGCCCTGCCACACACATCAAACACGTAAAATAAATATTTATGCACTTTTGCATTCACTTTTTGTTTTTTGTTATTTTTACACAGTGTTCTGAATAAATCCAGCTTTGTGTCTTCTTCCATTCTACCTGAAGTACGGGACAAACTGTGTTCCTTTTCAGCTCAATACGAAACGTGTAATATTTTCTCTGAATGCGGGACGATTCCGTTTGCATGGGGCGGTTGGCAACCCAATAACTAACCTTATGAATACAATAAAGTTCACCATCAGTAACACAGCACCCACCCAGCTGTACGACTTATTGGTCATGTCCAAATTCATGGGCTGCATCCTCCTGAGGCCACATTTGTAGACCGATTACGTCACAGCAACGCGCCGAAGGCTGTTCAAATTCGTAGACTGCTCCGAATGCAGCCGACAAATGCGTCCTCCTTTTCCCCGAATTTGAAGGATTGGTCGGGTGTGTCCTTCGTGGCCCAACATATCCCAGAACTCATAGCGCGGCCCAGCCAAATCAGAATCAGAAAGGGTTTTATTGCCAAATGTTGGGCAGGTTTACAACATTAGGAAATTGCTGCGGTGCTTCAGTGCAGACATACTGTCATAAAATATGCTTAAATAGACATGAAAATAAGAATAAGAATTAAAAGTTAAAAATTAAAAGTGCTAAATAGATAGGTATATACATGATATATACACATGAGTGCAGGTGGTGATCAGTGCCAAACATGGAATGATGCAGTCAACACAGCGTACGGTCATGTGTTAGTGGTGGGAACAGTCATAAGGTTATTGTTCATGTGTCCAACAGCAGAGGGGAAGAAACTGTTCTTATGGCAAGAGGTTCTGGTGCGAATGGACCGGAGCCTCCTGCCTCCAGTTTCAAACTCCAGTTTCCAGCAATGGCGGCTGCTACTAAGTTTTTAAATTACTCTTACTAATATTTCTGGGTCACAAAATAAACTTTTAACATATTTTCAGTGGCGCGGCTGCCCCTCTGTTGGTCTTCCATGGTCTCTTGTGTTCTGGGGGCCTCTGGATGTCTGGAGTTTTGATCTCCTCCATACCCGCTTCACACCCTGGAGGACGGGGCTGTGGCCCCCCCACACTCCCTAGCAGATCATTACATGGAGAAACCTTTGGAATGCAAGCATGCTGATCCACACAGGTATGCACACATGGGTATTCACAGACGCGGACTAAAGCTTTCTTGGCTGCTGCCTCAAAGCACACTGTGCGCTGTCTATCTTGCGTGCTGCACAATATCGTTTATTACTTAGTAAATACTGATATCTATGACTAGCTAGTTTATTGTGATGGTGCTTTGTTTTCTCTATTATTATGTTGCTCTTTGTTGTTTGCTGTCTCCTCTGTTTGTTTGTTTGTTTGTTTGTTTTTTTTTTCTCCATACAGGTGACCCAGGAGTTTGTTTTTTTTTTTTTTTTTTTTTTTTGTCTCTCTTCCCCCCTCTCTCTCTCATTCATTCCCCCTGTCCTATTTATTAAAAAAAAAAAAAAAAAAAAAAAAAATGACAAAGGATGAACTGAAGCTCTGCCATCACGTAATGTCGCATACTGCTGTTTCTGATGTCATTTAAAAAAAAAAAAAAAAAAAAAAAAAAAAAAAACATATTTTCAGGCGAGAAAGTAGCTGTGTAAACATCAAATATCTGCTCGGTTTATCAAGATATCGCATATTTGCCAAAGTGCTTCGATGTTTTCGGAGACGTCTGCTACCCACCAGCTCGACAGCTAGCCGGGAGCTCGAGGGTTACTGATGCGGCCGAGAACGGCACAACTCCCGGCACATCATTTTCAGATCATCGCGGACTTTTGCTACTCGGGTTAAATGTAATATATAATTCACTTAGACAACCTACAGATGTTATTGTTGGGCTTTTTTCAGTGTTTTGTTTGCTCGTGAGTAAATCGGTTTGGCTGAGATTAAAGCTATTAGATTAGATTAGATAAAATAAAACTTTATTAATCCCCCTCCTCCTTGGTTTTTCCACAGCTGACTAAACGTCAAACAGAAACCTGATTAAACATAAGTATGAGACAGTCGAGAATTTACGCCAGTGTCCTGTTATATTTTAGATAGCAAGGAGCAGACGGCTGAGTTTATTAAACTCCACCGAGACAGCGGCGACGCTAATCTGAAGGCTAGACCGTCCAATTTCACGGCCGTTTACTTCCGGCCTACCCGACCTCCTCAGGAGGATGCAGCCCATGAATTTGGACACGACCAGTGTAACTGATTGTAAAAAGTCAGCACAACGAAAATATACATAACATCTTACCTGACATTCAGTTCACCGGACACTCGTACCGGCGGCGTGAGGGTGAGGGGGGTGAAACCAGACAGAGAACCGCTGCCCTCCATTGTAGCTCCGCGTTAGCCACCACCAAACAACCGAGTTATTTTTTCCACATCGAACAGCATCTGGACAATCCACCACCTTTCACTGTTCTTACTGTTACTAAAATGAATAAATGAATCACCAGCCCATATAAATGAAAAATAAATCCAGCAGCCAACCAAGAGTCATTAAGAAAGACTAGGGGGTGGAACGAGAGCGTGAGCCGGCCTATGTGTGAGCCAGCCCGGCCTGGGTGTCACACAAGCCGCGCTAGCCAGCTAGCCGGCTAGCTGCCATGCGGCGCTAGCTGTAACATCGTGAGAGATATGGGACTTCTTGATAAAATATGGGACTCCTTGATAAAACGAGCAGATATTTGAAGTTTACACACCTACATTCTCGCCTGAAAACCGGTCGATCAGCGGCCGCCTCGCATGTTTCTTTCCCCACATACGAGGGGAAAGAGACACATACCGGTGGCTAGCTAGCTCCGCGTTAGCCACCACCAAACAACTCAGTTAGTTTTTCCTCATCGACCAGCATCATTGGCCCATATAAACGAAAAATAAGTCCAGCTAAGACAAAGACTGTTTGCGGAGCGATCGGGGATGAAAGGAGTTAGAGACGCCAAGCCTGGGTGCTTTTGAGTGAAGCGGCGCTAGCCGGCTAGCTAGCCGCGCTAGCTAGCCAACATCGTGAAAAATCTGTTGCCAATATGGGATGTTTTGACAAAACGAGCAGATATTTGACGTTTACACACCTACATTCTCGCCTGAAAATATCTTAAAAGTTTACTTTGTGACCTAGAAACACGAATAAGAGGAATATATTAAACCAAGTGGCAGCCGTCATTGTTTGACTGGGTAGAGGCGTGCTATGAATTTGTAGGATATGCAGTTTCCCACCAAGCATACACCCTTGCCGTTACCGTAACTATTCAATGCTTCGCGCAACCTTAAGAATTCCAATGGTTCCTGAAAGCACCGACGCTGTGCGCGCCGTTGATATTGTCATCATTATGGTAATCCAAATACGGGGACATACCACTAGAGTGAGCCAACACACCACAAATTAAGTTTCACTTACATTTGAAGTTAAGTTTCACTTTGCTAAGTTTCACTTTGCTTCCCATTCATTTCAATGGGCAAAAACTTGCATTAAAATATTCATATTTAAAAAACTATAGAAGTAATAAACACCAAAAGTCATAGCAACTCATTTCAGCTCCAGCCGCACAAAATGATATAACATATGTGAACCTTGTCTCAAAACTGTGGGGCGAGTTACTAATAAATCCGAGCAATAGTAATAAGTGTGCCTTTTGGCATAGGCACACTTAACTAGGTCTACAATCTCAGGGCGTGAAGATATAGATGACTGGTAGAGATGAGTTTCTAACTTTTCACTGCATAGCAAATTCAGGTAGGTGAATTTCTAGATTAGCAGCAACTCTCTTACGTTTCTGCCAGTCCATTTAATTCAGGTTAATTAGGTTGAGGTCTTTCTTCTGACTAAACATTTCCACTTTTGTCTCGTCTGTCCAAAAATCATTATCCCAGAAGTCTTGTGTTTGCTTCCAATGCAACTTGTGCCACTGGCACACTTCCATTTTCTTAATCTAATCCAGTCTCTAATCTCTTGGTCTCTAATCCAAGATTTTTTGTCTCTCAGCAGTCACTACTGTTGGAGCTGCTATCAGTGAGATGCATGCTGGGTCTGCCACAATAGCATGATTCTTTGTACACTCTCGCTCTGTACTGACGCTCCCACACTGTCCAATGCTGATTGGTTAGAACTTCCAAACCGGTTTATTATCACAAAATGCTAACAAGAAGGGTAGACGAGGAATATTTCATTCATTTCCATTAATTTTCCTAATCACTGAGTGTGAAATATTTGAGTATCCACACTCTTTTTCTTATTTTAACTAGACTGTTTCCACAGATACTGTCTACCTGGCAAAATTAGTATTATATTTATTGATTTACTAATTTAGTTTCCTTGTGACTGTATGAATGATAACAATAAGAAGGACTGATGGGAGAAAGTAGGTGATAACATGAGCAGAAGATGATTGTCCAGATTTGAAACCACAGCATCACTTCACTTGGGCAGAATGCCTTTTTTTGTTTCTGCACTTGATAAAGATAAAGGAAAACAACCTCCCACTTTGTCTCTGTTCTCCACATTTCTCCTCTATCTGTCTTTTATAATATCGTTCTTGTCACCTGCTTCAATGCGTAACCATATTTTTCCCTTCCTGAGCCCAAATGCTTTCCCTCCCATTCTCCATTGCTCTACCACCTTCTTCCACCTCCCTCAGTGCTTGTCCTCCGTCTTTGTTATTTTGTTTTTCTTTTTTTTTTGGTGGATCATCATTACGCCCTATCCGTCTTTTCCGTTTCTGCTGACCTTCTGCCTCCCTCTTCTTTCCCTCTCCCCACCGTCCTCTCTGTTTGATGAGGAAAATGAGAGGAAAGAAAGAGATTGCACCCTGATGTGAAAGATGCCAAATGTCTGGGTCACTCACACACTGCGAGCCTACCACTGTGTGTGTGCATGTGTGACTGACAGTGTAACAGTGGGGAACTTGAATGAGGGAGTTGAAGTGGTTTTGTTAAATTTTCAGATGCACACAGTATTGTGTGAAAGCAGTGTAGATCACAGCTTCTGAGAGATGCCACACAAAAACTGTAAGGCCTAAAAGCAAGAGATCATCTGGATCCAAGACTTAGCTATGTTTTGCATTATGTATCATTGTATTTAAGCTTTAATTATCCATTCCCATTGAGCTCAAACATCAGATTAATTTAAGAACATTAAAACTTACTCACCAAAACACAGACAAGGTAAACCGTAATGATCTCCCCATAACTTTAATGTAACAAGTGTGTGAAGATGATGTTCACATTGTAACTTATTCCAACGATGTGAAGCCAAAAATCTTACTGCTTTTTTTGCCTAATTTAGTCTGTATAGTGGGGGCTACAAATGGCTCAACATCCATAGATCTGAGAGTGTGACTTTGATGTTAACAGACAAAAATAAGAAGAAACAATGCCCAAAATGATTTTATAAATAAACACATACCTGCGACGGAGGTGTCGGATACATAAAAACATTACTTAAGAAAAGAGGGGACCACAGCTGCTGATGAAGCTCAGAGCCCTGTGATACACAACATGTGAAGATTCTGCAAAGTGCCTTAACCTCGTAAGGCCCGAACTCCTCCACAGCATGCATTTTAAATTTCTCGTTGATATTTGGGCTGATTGGGGCCTGATAAATTGAAAAACAAAGAATTAGCAGATTTATTAATTTTTTATACCTAATTTTTGTTCCTAAGAAAAATGAGAGCCACATCTGAGGATATTTATTTAAAATTTCGATAGAACAGTAGCAGCATAATGTAAGTGGATATCAGGCCCTGGTAGAGCAAAATTGAGTATTTTGGTCTAAATAACCCAAAATGTGATGTCCACATATGTGGACGCAGGTCGTAGGAGGTTAAAATACACTGCTCAGTACTAATTTCATGTTTTAAGGGGATTTTAGGTTTATGTCAGAATAAAAGAGGTAAAGGTATGAGAAACAACTGAAAGATGACTGGACCATGCTTTAGTAATAATATGTCAGTGGAAAAAATTACAGACCTAAATAGTAGGGCTGGTTATCGTCACTGATTTCTAGAATCAATTCGATTCCGATTCACAAGGTCCCGAATCGATTCAATCCACGATTCGATTCGATTTGAATCTCAGAAATTTTGCCTCAGACAGTCAGAATTATTATAATTCTGATCACTTATCAGTGCATATCTATATTTTTATATCTATAAAAAGAAACCTGACACTTGTGAGACTTTATCAAATGTGTGAACATCACAGCAGATTCCTTTGTGTCAAAGTAACTGAGGATAAAACATAGAAAAACATGACGGCGGTTTTCCTGGTCTGGGTTTTTATAGCTAACCCGCTGATGCTTTAAAATCAGCGAGCTGTTGGCTTTCAGCCCCGACAGCGTGTCCGTGTCCGCGTACGTGCCGTCGGGTGAGAAAGGCAACAGCTCACTGATTCGGATGCGTTGGGTCTGCGTTTTGTGTTTACGTCTTTGTGCAGAATCCGTGTACCTGCTCTCATTTACTGTTTTATCTGTTTAGTGGTTGTAGAAATTTTGTGAGGTTTAACCTGAGATTCTGGCGTTTGGGCAAAATTCATTTATATTTAAAAATCGCTTCAGGATTTTAATGAATCGATATTACGTTATCCAAGCCAGAATCGATTTTAATCGATAACTCGATAATCAAAACCCAGCCCTACTAAATAGCTGATCTATTAAAGAGTAATACTCAAGGTACTTAAAACTAGAGTTTCTACTGCTGGGTGTCTGTTGTGTAATTGGGTCAACATTAATTTAAAAAGGCCCCACTTCACTCACAACATCAGGAAAACACCCAGTAACTTCAGTATCAGAAGGAACTCACTCTAGCCACTGTACTAAACAGATATGTAATGAAAATGTGTGTATTCATGAAAAAGGATGATTCGACAGCTCGAGATCAAGCCTGGCATTTTTTCCTCGTTTGACTTTCCAGCCACCAGAAGAAATTTCCTTTTTTTTTTTCTCCCCTTCATTTTTTGTATTTCAGCTGTAAAATAAGAGGTGGCAGTGACATTCGCTCAGCTGTAAAAGTGTGGCTGTGATTTTACATCCTCCACTTCAATAATTTGTCTTACTTTACCTTACAAGGTGTTTATTCCTCACCACCACCCGTTAACTTGTCATACTCCTAAGAGACAGAAAGTGGAGACATCTGCCTCACCTCCCTCGCTGCATTTGTTGTGCTGAAAATATTGTTCACATTCCACTGAAAGATTTGCTCTCAGCAGCTTTGTAAATACCCATTACCATAAAAAAGAAACTCTTAGCTTGGCACTTGAATGCCATGTATGAATTTTCAGTCAATATAGCTGCTATAATGCAGAAATCCATCATTTAGTGTGGTTTTCAGTCAGTCTGACCGTTGTGAAGGAAGTTTGGTCGTTTGCTCTACCACCTCCATAGCAAACCCATTGTACTGAGCTAAAAGGTTGAACAGGATGAACAGACTTTGGCCATTTCCCCACGTGTTCAATTCAAAATGAAGTGGGTAACATTTGTGGCTTTTCAACATTGAATTTGGTGGCATTATCAGGTCACTCAACTGACTAAATATCAACAAAAACATTTTTAAATCCAGTTACCTGTAGTGACTGTGTGAACTAGTGCATGTATAATGTGGCTGATATCTCCACCTCTTAAGAAAGTGAGAACAAAAGCACGGAGAAAGTAAAGACAAAGCTTTACAATAGTTCCAGCCTCCTACTTGAAAGTTGCACATGTTTGTGCTAATGTAAAAACAAGAGTCATTTCAGGTGGTGCAAATATACCACAAACATGATTTGTTATTATGCAAGATGGCAGATATCTCAACCCTGTCACAGTGATGTGGTCACAGAAGAAGCAGAGTACATGTTTAAGTCTGAGTGAATTTTAATCTAACTTAAAAGATGAGCCGTAAGTTTTCTCTTCAACACTTAAATTATGAATTTTATCTAAGAGTCTTTGGATTGATTTATATGTAAAGATTAGAAAAATGTGATGTTTTCTAGCTTCAGAACACCAGTTGCTTTAGCGACTCTCTTCCTCTGCCAACAGTGATCAGCGCGAGCTAACCTTAGTTAGCTTAACTAAAAACCTTTAAACTTTTTTTTTTATCACTTTGTCAGCTATAGCCTGGACTGCCTGCAAACATGGGGAACTGGATACTAACTGGAGTGATCCGCTGCTGATATCACTGACTCTATCCCCAGGCTGTGGGGAAGCCAATCAACGACTACATGATACGTTTCCATTGTTGTTGTTTTTTCGTTTTTTCTATCCAGGTATGCTTTTACTTCATTGGCAGTGTTTAATATCAGTGACATGTTCTTATTCCATCCATTTTGACAAGAAATGCGGCTCGAAACCATGATGTCCTCAATACATTTTGACAGCAACAACAAAAGAGTCACATTTGGATTCACTGCTCCACAATACCTGTTGCCAGTGATATTCAGTCCAGGTCTTGTGTGTAATTGTGCGTACTTCAGCCTTTTCTCCCTGTTTCCCTTCCTTAAGAATGCCTACTTGACAGCTACCCTTCCATCGAGATGATTTCTGATGAGGCTTCAACAAACAGTAGATGGATCATCTGAAGGTCCAAATGCATGTCTCAAATCCTGTGTCAGGTCTTGGCTGACTTTTTTCCTGTTTCTTAAGGATATAACAAATACTTTTCCTCTGCTGTAGATGGGCTTTTTAGAGCTGCTACTTCCACTTGTCTAGTTTCCTTATCTTTTTAAGGACACACTGCACATGATGCCAAGATATGCCAGGTTTCAGCTATTTATGTTTGAAACAGGCTGATAGTAACAAAGTTCACAAAGAAACATTTTAAAATGGGTTCTTTAAAAATCTGTAGCCACAACACTGGCTCGTGTCTTGACCTAGGTGGCTGTTTATGCTTCAACGATTCATAGGTCTGTGTTGAGTGGCTTAACAAACACACAAGGTCAGGACTGAAAATAAGTCTGGCTCTTGGGAAGCAAAATATAAAGAAATACCGGGTGGCTCAACACTTTTGCACAGTACTGTATTGCAACACATATATATACTGTCCAAATATTAATACAGAAGCACAAAGGTAGATACAAATATCAACATACATTAATTTGCTGCTTTCCGTACAATAATATTCACAAAGCTGAGCGGAGAGGGGAAAAGATGGAGAGAGAGCCAAGTGTTTCTGCTGGTAGCTGTCCTTGCATACTAAAGGTGAGGAGTTGTAGATAAATGTTGTTCTCCACACAGCTAGCTTCTGTCATATATCTCTGTTAGACAACAGCCAGCCATGACTGCACCAGACAAGGCCAGGCTCTGAGTTTTCTGTTTCTATATGTGTGTATACGTGTGCAC
Organism: Diplotaxodon limnothrissa; assembly: GCF_057381915.1. Classification (NCBI taxonomy): domain Eukaryota; kingdom Metazoa; phylum Chordata; class Actinopteri; order Cichliformes; family Cichlidae; genus Diplotaxodon; species Diplotaxodon limnothrissa. Next base: position 321,577 of record NC_140602.1, read on the forward strand.
TACATATGAACGTTCATGAGAATAGATGGCACGGGTGTGTTTTCTGCCTTCACGTCTTTGTGGGACGTGTGTGTGTGTGTGTGTAAGCACTGCAGAGGCTCATATGGCCGAATGTAGAAGTCCTTCAGTGTTGGCTATTTTTTCTGGTCAGTATTGATGGTTATAAGGGTTATAAGGCAGCGTTAGTAACGTTTCCTTTTTCCTGTCAGATATTGTTGTATTTGGTGCACTTGCTGAAACAATAACATTAAACACATTTTAATTTTTTTTTTGATGTATATTTTAGCCTTGTTCATGTTTTCTGTAGAGTCAATTTTTGCTTTTAGACCAAAGCTTTTATCCCCACCGTGATCAGACAGCCTGAGGCTACTTTGCTTGAACAGGTTGCCTTGAAAAAGGTAAGTAAACGTATCTTTGTTATACAAAGCTAATATCAGTATCTGTATTAAAGTACACATGCTGTAGATTCGGGCAGCTGAACTGTGTTGCACATGTTGCAGCACACATATTTATATCCTGTACTGTGCACTCCATATACTCAGGACACGTGTCATTCTATGTTCTCATATGTATGAACAGTATGTCATAGATTAAACATGGAGCTTAATTTTACTGGCATATTGCTTATTTACTTGTATTTGTTGTATTTGCACTCCTGAAGCACATTCCATTATTTTTTGGACCCTGAGCTTTGTATTCTTGTGTATGCCTGAGATAACAATAAAGTTATTTTTGACTTTGAAAAACCGATTGTATTCAGAGGGGTTTTATTTCTTTCTGCCAAGAAGCCATTATTTAGAATATGAGAACTTAAGAAATAGAGATCCAATTAAATTTCTAAGCCTCAGTCACATGGGTCTTCAGTTGCTAGCGAGAATGTGTATTCTTTGACTGGTTGCTGGAGGTAGTTGTCTTCAGGCAATCTGACAATTCAAAGATATTCAGTTAGTGCTGTTAGGTTAATTTGTGATTCTAAATTGCCTATAGGTGTAAATGTCTGTGTCTCTGTGTTAGCCCTTCGAATGACTGGTGACCTCTCCAGGGTGTACCCCGCCCATTGTACGATGGCGGCTGGGCTAGGATTCAGCCCTTACCTGTGAACTGGATAAGTTGATTTTGATGGGTAACTGGTCGTTGCCAGATTGTCACAAATATGGTCTGTGTGACCAGAGCATAAATGAACAGATCCATTCAAACTACTGCAGATATACTGTTTTAAATCTCGTTGAATATCTTGCTAACTTACGCATATGTGTATGTTTATCTGTAGCTAATCAACACAGTCGCCAAATATTGCATGCTTGTTGACTTTAAATAAAGACTCAATTTGAACGAGTTAAAGTTAATCACACTAAAATGTGGTGCACATGCAGAGCTATTTCCAGAGAGGCTTGAACAAAAACTTAGTGCTATAGCTATCTAATATGTTTATACTGCTAACCTTACATCACTCAGTCATCAGAGGGTATATTGAGACATTAATAATGTGAATTTATTATTTAACACAACAAAGTTGAATAATGTATTACATGAACAAACTTTGCTACGGACGAATGAATGTGTGTCGAATGCAGCGTAGATCCTGCGAGCTCCTCAGAGTCGTCCTGCACCACAGTGAAAAAATATATGTCTGAGTGTTTCAGGTTGTGTGTGTGTTTGCACGCACTAATGCAGCTGCCTATTAAATTTAAACACCGTTTTCATGACGGGCTTTGTGAAAACAGAGCACAGGCAGGGCGACAATTTACCCCTTCCACTTAGCAGTCTATCAGACTATCTCTGTTTCCCCGCACTCGTCCCTCTCTCCTCGTAAATCTATCTCTTGTTCTCTCCACTCACAAGTCCATTATAGCCCCCTGCCTGCAGCTCTCTCTGTTTGTTATCTGTCCCACTCACATTATCTCTGCCTCTCCTCTCTCTCTTCATTATATCGGTAAAATCAGATCTGATGTTCTTTGTCCATAACTTGTTTTTGGTTTTCACTGCCATCGATTCATGCTCTCGTGGTCACTACGCTTTTCTTGCCCACCTATTTTTGTCGCTTTGAAGACAGCATATGCAGATTGTGTGCATTCTCTGTTATTTTAAACTTTCTTTTCCTCTTCTTCTACCTATAACCCCATTCCCCCCTTTCCTCCTTTGCTACCCACTCCCTCTCCCCGATTCTCCTCCCTGGTGCTGCATACACTTTATCACTTTTGGCAGCACCAACTTAAAAAAGAACAGAATTTATGCAAATGTGGGGCTGAAAAATGAGCGTTCACCTCGGTAGCAATGTGCAGAGGAAAGAAGCGAAGTGCCTCATTACAATATTTTCTCTTTGTTGTGGATCCACGGGATAATAATTAAGAATGATTTGTGATGTTGGAACGAAGTTGAGCCACTTCTTCTCCCAGGAAATGTACCTAAAACTTGAGGTACCATACGACAAGGAGATGGACTTGAAGCCATCAGTGTGACGACACAATACATTTGACATTTCACCGTTTAGCTCGTCTGTCGTAAGAATTTCTCAAATTACAAATTCAGGCAAGAGACAAATCAAAGGAGTGTGTGACGCTAATTTATTTTTGACAAAACTGACATGCTGATACATTTACAAGACACTGGGAAGTGCTGTGAGTGTTCTCGTTTAAGATGAGGTTTCACAGAGGTGTAGTTCGATGAAATCTAACAAACATCTTTCACACATTTGCTCTTTGTGAAAACGCCCCTCTTCACCACATGGTGTGCTGTTAGTTTGTGCACAGAGTCATGATTGTTTTGAATTTTCACTCATCTCTGCTTTTAACACTGCCTATTTAAAGAAGGGTTAGGCTAGTTTAATTCAAAACTTTTAAATCCTGGAGCAGTTTCTAGTTCATTGTCACCTATGTTTTTTTTTCCTGGCAGACCTTTACCTAATCAGCTGATCACACACACACACACACACACACACCACGTGCTCCATTACTTTCATTTCTTCTCTACCAGATCATCTCTTCATCTTCAGTCAAGCTTTCAAACCAGTTTCATAGCTCATATTCCTCGTGTTGTTCACTGAGTTTCTAGTGGACTCTTATGACCAGTCACAGCATCAAAACATGGGACTGCACACATGAAAACTATAATATTAGAAAAATCACATAATATATGGCTAAAACCAATACAGCTGCAGCCTGTGTGTGTTTAAGCACTTTGCACAGTCAGTAAGATTGGAAAAACTCCATAGAGCCTAAAATAAGGGTTAGGGTTAGGGTCACTGTGGATTTTGCCAAATGGCCTTACTGCATCTGTGTGCCAGCTGTCCCACACTGGCTCTTATATATGCATTACTGTCACGGTGGTTAGCTAGGACTGCTGCTGGATGACAGGATCTTTACTTTTGGGTCAGTGCAGCGCAGTGGAGAGATGTCTGTCTCATTAAGCTTTTCATAGGTCAGGCAAAAATGAATATTTGGTTAACAAGAGTGAATAAAGTTAAAGGAGCAGAGTTTCCAGGGTTTGAACTTGAATTGCTTGTCCCTCAGCTCACAACTGAATTTACTTATAATAAAATAGTGGCAGACGTGGGTCAGTTTGTCTCGGTTTGGGGAGATGGAAATGTCAGTAACTCATGAGTCACTAGTTCTTAGTTTCTGAACATGCATACTTGCATACACACTGTGTAGTGGTGTGGGGGTTGTAAATATGTAAATGTGTACAGTAGTCCTCCTTTCTTCTCCTCAGCACTTGTCTCTTGCCCAGCCTTTACAGTTCTGTCCTTTCCTCGGCGGGCTTGCTGTCATCCCTCTGTTTGCTCTTTGTGACTTCTGAATCTGATGCAGCACTGCTGAGGTCAAATATCAAACGGTCAAGGGTTAAAGGTGCAGAGGTCAAAATGGATATATGGTCTCTTGACACAGTTATATTTGGACACAGACAAAGATATGGTTTTGTGACACACACTTGAATAAATATCACAAGAAACACTATAAGATACAAAAAGAAAAGAAACAATGTGTCAAAATGGGTCTAACTGGGTCTACTTTGGTTGGACCCTAATGGATTCATACAACAAAAGAATGATTGTTTAGTTCAATCAATTAATTAATCAATCAGTTCACCCATCACATTTGGAAACAAAATCCCAGCGCCGCACGACTGAACTTTCATTTGAGAGACTCTTATCCATTTGTGAATAATTTACAATTCTCCCCAAATCAAATGAAAAACTGCATTTCACTGAAGTATTTCTGTATGAAGGTGATAAAGCTTCAGACAGAAACTCTAAAACTGTAAAATACAGCCGTGCTTCTTCACAAAACAAATATGCCTCTCTATTCCACCAGTGAAATGCATCTGGTTTATAACAATCCTTTTTCACTTTTATCTATTTTCTTTATGAATTTTTAGTTATGAGTTTATTTAGTGTATCTGCATCAGCATACTTAAGGTAAGTCTGCCACTATAAGCTCACTGATGAATATGCAAGAGTTAAGTTGAAACACACACCTGCACATAGATAAGTGTGGCTACCTGCAGTCATTAATAAAGAGAATGACTGGGAGAAGGAGGAGCTGTAGAGAGGGACAGGACAGCGCAGACAGGAAGGAAAAATAATAGCCAATTTAGCCTTGTCTTCTTAAAGCTACACCTTGGCATTTTGAATTTTTGCCTGGTTATTTTCTGTCACCAGACATTTGTCATATTGTGGAGGGAAAAAGTTTCACTTTCCCTAAAAACGGCTTGTTAGCATCACTAGAATGCCACATTGAAACCAAAGGTCCACAGTAAGCGATTCCTTTGAAATCCTTAAAAAGAGAAGCAGAAGATGGAAGAGAGAACAGGAGGAGGAGGAAGCAAGACGGATGAAGAGGAGAGGAGGGTCACAGAGTGTGTCCTCACCCTGTTTTTCTTCTGCAGTTGCTGTGGCAGTGGAGGATAATGAGGAGAGAGGGAAGAAGGTATCAGAGGGATGAGGAGGAAGATGGGAAGGAAATAGTTTTAGGAAAAAGAGTTAAAGAAAGTGAACAAGTTGGACCAAAGGGCAGATTTTATGTAAAATATGTGTATGTTCAAAAATATGAGAACTGAAAGGGGATTTTAACAGGTCAAAGAGAGGACAGGAGGAGGGGGCTTGGGGAATGAAGGAAGTCAGCCTCACTGTAGCAGTTATGCATTTCTCATATCTGCAAGCTATATCTTGTCATTTTTATCTGTGCATGTGTGGGATAGGGCTGAACGTGTGCTGTGTTGCATGCTTTTTGTATGTCGGAGTACACTTGTGTGTGTGTTTCTGTGTGTGTGTGTCACCTTTTATGTAACCCAGCATTTCAATTAAAGGCTGAAAGCAGTTTTTGTTTGGCATACTGTTGAGGAGAGAAAAAGAAAGCACGAAGCATATTACTCTATTCAAACATTCAGTAGGAACGAAAGAGAAGGATTCAATTCTGTCCCTGTCTGCCTTGCATGAAGGACAAACTCTTTTCATTGGTGTTTAGAGGACCAGACACACACACACACACACACACACACACACACACACACACACACACACACACACACACACACACACACACACTCCTCCACACATTCAAGCACATACAAATACAGACATAACCTTTCCACCCATATGCCAGCTCCCTCTATCCAATCACACATATACATTTACAGTATGTGCGCAGTAGGTGCTCTGTATGTGCTGTACTGGCTCCACTTATAAAGATAAATGTGAATCCTTCTTTCTGCGTGCTGGAACTAAACTAATAACAGAGGGTGGGAAGCCTGTTCTCCTGCTAGAAAAATGGAGACATGATTTGTAAAACTACATTCTGTGGCTATGAAAACACAAGACACTGGCATTACACACAGTTTGAACATTACCGGTTAACATTTCTCTTTAAACAAAGTACGTGATGTTTTTAAGAAACCTGGAACACAATGGCAAAATGCAGTATTCATCTTTACATGAATATGCCTTCTGAATTATTTCTGCATAGTTTCCATCATGCATATATTTTGCAGGGCAAAATGTGAAAAGTGAAATCCAAGAATTCCCAAAACATGTTGGGGAAATTAGAAGGTAATGTCCAAAACTGTGGAAGATTCATGGACTATTTTTCTAACTCTATCACCATTCACTGACTCTTTGCAAAGCTCTGTTCAGTCAAATGTTAGATTCAATACTTGAAATGTGCAATTCACTTGTATTTTTATTTTTATTCCTATTTATTCTATTTATCCCCTTCGTATATTTTATTTATATTGTCTCTGTATTTATATATATGTGTGTGTGTATAACTCTGTAACTTCTGTCGGTGCTGTGCTTTTTTGGAAATCGAATTTCCCAGAGGAACCCACCCGAGGGATTAATAAAGTTCTATCTTATCTTATCTTATCTTATGTTATATTCCCTCGTACAAACATACATGCTATTTAGAGATGCGCTGATTTTGAGATTCTGGTCTCATCTCTTAAATAACAATCTGAACGATTTTAAAACGAAATGTTGACCTTCTCATTGACCTGTTTTCAAATATTTATCCATGCAAAACTGACGTGGCAGAGAAATAATGGGTGCAGAAACATTTTTGCATATTTTCTGCTATCAATTTAAAGAACCAATATATTGATATTTAGGTCTCATATCAACTACAATATCATTGGTAGACTCTACTGTATTTGATATAAGGAGCCAAAGTCTTGATTTAATATCTGGGCTGCACACATGAGCTTTTGTAAAGTTGCGAGTTATGAGTTTCTTAACTGTGCCTGTAAAAAGCAGAAACCTTGTATTTTGCTGATATCCCCGTTAGGTTTGTTCAAGACTGTCTGCATCACTCCCTGCAAGTCTCAGAGCACATGGAGGTGATGATTTGCCTCTCCTATTGGATCCTCCCCAGTATGTCACGCACTGGATTAGATAATTTGACTGTCATTTAGGGGAAGTTATTCACTACGCTGTGAACAGGTACATGCTGGCATGAGCCACAGTTCATTTGCACCAAATGTTCTCACTCAGAGGCCTCAAGCATGCTCCCAGCCTGATGCGCCTTCCTTGGCTTGGTCATTGAGGGTCATTGCAGGTACAGAATTTTCATGTTTTCACTCCGCAAAAATTTGAGCATCGTACTGAAATTGCAGAATGCCCCTGCAAGTCTTCTGGTGCACCAGATGATGCACCTTTAGAGGTAAATTTACTTCGGAGATGCAAGCAGCAACCAGGATGTTTTTATATCCATGTTCGGTGATAAGGACAGAGTTGATAACTTAGTGCTGCTTTTGTCCACATTCATAAATATATCTTGTAATGTAAATGGTTTTTACAAGTGGCTACAGCTTATAGAGCAGGGGTGTCAAACTGAAATACACAGTGGGCCAAAATTCAAAATGGAACAAAGTCGCGGGCTAACGTTAATATTTATTGAAAAAAAATCTTCCTCCAGATATAAGAATGATTCTTTTCTTATGGACTCAAACAAGTTTAGCTGAAAAACTGAATATGGAACAAGCAAAGCTTAATACTAAACAATATATATATTAGCTGTATAATACCAGTAGGCCAGCTCTAATAGTAATTTGGTATGGCTTCGCAGGCCAAATGTAATTAGGCTGCGGGCCAAATTTGGCCCGCGGGCCAGAGTTTGACACCTATGTTATAGAGACTTCATATTTTTGCTAACCACAAACCCTCAACTTCCTGACAATCTTCCAGTTCAGTCATAACATTCACCCCATCTTAAGTCTTGGCTTTAATGGAAATGTGTCCATGCAATGCAGCATCAGATTGTTGGAGCTGTTGGGTAACGCACGTCTCACTGAGCTGTGTAATGTTGGGGGTTAAGTAATAACATTAATATCCTAATGTAAACCTAATGCTGTGTACTAAGAAGTGGAAAAATAGAATAGAAATATATTTTACTTGCAAATTGGCATCCATGTGTCAGGGCTCGTGTGCGGAGGCGAGGAAGGGATGACCCACATGCAGGACTCGTGGTGCAGAACGAGGTTTATTGAATATGTAGACAACAGATGATAGGATGGATGGCTGGCTGGCTGGACTTAGCGGACTGGTAGACTGGCTGGCTGGCTAACTGACTGACTGGACGGAACACACGACAGAAACAACATCATCAATGACCCGACACTGAATGGGTAGAACAGAGGGCTTAAATACACAGACTGGTGATAATGATGATAATGAGGGACCGGTGAGTACACAGCTGAACATAATGAACTAATGATAATGGGAAGAGGATTGAACATAATACACACAGACCAAGGCTAACACAATAAAACAGGAAGTGGAACAGGCAGTAGATAAACAGTGAGTGTGAACTGAAAACACTGGGTCACCGACCCAGGAACCCTGAAAGGACCCCCCCCTTCAAAGGCCGGCACCCGACGGCCAAACGAAAAAGAACCAGAACAGGGCGGGCGGAGGGGGCCCAGGACGGAGGGACGGAGGCCACACAGAGACAGTTCGGGTGGGCGGCCACGTGGCCCGAGGCGAGACTGTTCCGGTGGACCGACCGTGCGGAAGGCAACGGCGGTGACGTGGACACAGTTCGGGAGGCTGGCAGTGCGGAAGGCAACGGCGGCCAGTCAGGCGAAGGCGGTCCGGAGGCCGGCCGTGCGGAAGGCAACGGCGGTGACGTGGACACAGTTCGGGAGGCCGGCAGTGCGGAAGGCAACGGCGGCCACCCAGGTGAAGGCGGTCCGGAGGCCGGCCGTGCGGAAGGCAACGGCGGCCACTCAGGCGAAGGCGGTCCGGAGGCCGGCCGTGCGGAAGGCAACGGCGGCCACTCAGGCGAAGGCGGTTCGGGGGCCGGCCGCGCGGAAGGCAGCGGCGGCGGCGAAGGAGACGGAGCAGTTCAGGGGGCCGGCCGCGCGGAAGGCAGCGGCGGCTCTCCAGTTTTAGGCGTGCTGGCCATGGCCCGGTGGGCACAGGACCAGACGAGGCAGGATCAGGCGAAGCACAGGCCGGAGCTGCAGCAGGCGAAATAAAAGCCAAAGTCGAGGCTGGGCCAGACGAGGACGAAGGCTCCGAGGCCGGGCCAGACGAGGACGAAGGCTCCGAGGCCAGGCCAGACGAGGACGAAGGCTCCGAGGCTGGGCCAGGCGAGGACGAAGGCTCCGAGGCTGGGCCAGGCGAGGCAGAGGCAGGGTCTGAGGCCGGGCCAGGCGAGGCAGAGGCAGGGTCTGAGGCCGGGCCAGGCGAGGCATGAGGCTGGTGCGGTTCCCCTGAACCCCCAGTTGACGAAGAAGGTTGCCGGACGGGCTCCTCGGGCCCTCCAGCCGACGAGGCATGAGGCTGGTGTGGTTCTCCTGAACCCCCAGCTGACGAGGAAGGTTGCCGGACGGGCTCCTCGGGCCCTCCAGCTGACGAGGCATGAGGCTGGTGCGGTTCTCCTGAACCCCCAGCTGACGAGGAAGGTTGCCGGACGGGCTCCTCGGGCCCTCCAGCTGACGAGGCATGAGGCTGGTGCGGTTCTCCTGAAACCCCAGCTGACGAGGAAGGTTGCCGGACGGGCTCCTCGGGCCCTCCAGCGAAAACGGTCTCAGAACCAGTGGGCACTGGAGCCCCTGGCACACACAGGACAGGGCCAGCGGGTGCGGAAACCCCTGGCTGAGGAGCGGCCGGGCCAGCGGGTGCGGAAACCCCTGGCTGGGCAGCAGGGTAGCTCACAGCAGGCTCTGGGTACTGAACAGGTTGGTGGACGGGCGACTGGACTACTGGTGACTGGACAGGAGGCGACTGGACTACTGGTGACTGGACAGGAGGCGACTGGGCTACTGGTGACTGGACAGGAGGCGACTGGGCTACGGGTGACTGGACAGGAGGCGACTGAGCTACGGGTGACTGGACAGGAGGCGACTGAGCTACAGGTGACTGGACAGGAGACTGAGCTACGGGTGACTGGACAGGAGCGGACTGGAGAGCAGGTGAGTGAACTGATGGGGCTGGAAGCTGAACAGTAGGTGAGGCTGACGACGGAGCTGAGGTTGGTGTGGCTAATGGCTGGGCTACAGACTGAGCTAATGAGGGAGATAAAGCTACAGCCTGAGCTAGTAAGGCCGGTGCCTGAGCAGGGGACACTTCAGCCAGCCTAACCAGGGATAAAGCTAGTGCGTGAAAGGCTGGGTCAGGAGGTGGATGAAGTGGTGGACTGATTAGCTCTTCCGTGCCTCCAGAGCGTGAGGGCACTGGCTGGAGAGCCTCAGCTGAGTCTCTAGGGGGGTCAGGCTGGATCCTGGCCGTCCTCAGCCTAGGTGCTGGGACAGGCACGGGAGGTGGCTGGACACCAGTCACCCCCACTCGAGAAACCGAAGCGGGTGTGGCGGTAGACTGGGTCGCAGCTGCCCTCCTCCTGGGAGCTGGCACTGGTGTGGGGGTAGACTGACTGACGGGAGTGGAGATAATGACTGGGTGTGTGATGTTAGCAGGTTTATTGGGGATTGTTCTGGTTTTCCTGCCACCACTATTTACAGTCTTTGGGAGAGCAGAGCAGAACAAATCTTCCCAGTCCACAGAATCTTCCAGGAGGGAAACATCCCACGAATCAGAGATGGGGTTATTGTGCGTTTTGAGTGAATAATCAGATGGTGAGTGCGAAAAACAGTCACTGGAGCTCACCATCGGGAGTGGCTGAAAGTGGTCCGTTTTATGGCGGCGTGTGCGCCGATTTCTCCGGGAGGAGGAAGCGGACGGGGTACACGTCCGAGCCTCTGGCACGGGAGCCTCTGTTGAGCCGAGGTGGAAGATGGAGCCGCTGTGCCGTGGCGAGGTTGAAGGTCCGGTGAATGAGGCAGGTGATGTGTGAGCGTGGAGCGGAGTGGCGAGAGAGGGAGCGGCTGAAGCGCGGCGTGAAACGTCCACTCTCCGCGGCAGATGCTCCGGTGCAGGTGAGGCAGCAGGTGGGGGAACGCGGCGTCTCCGAGGCCCGCCCAGAGCCAAGCGAGTGCCCTCGAAGACGTGCTCTCGCTCCGCGAAGAGCCGCTGTCTCTCCTTGAGTTTTTCAGCCCACAAGGAGAGCGCTACCTCCTGCCGCTCGTAGAGGTCCGAGTCCGCTGGGTCAAAAGCGTGTCTTCTTGGCACGGGTCGGGTCATTCTGTCAGGGCTCGTGTGCGGAGGCGAGGAAGGGATGACCCACATGCAGGACTCGTGGTGCAGAACGAGGTTTATTGAATATGTAGACAACAGATGATAGGATGGATGGCTGGCTGGCTGGACTTAGCGGACTGGTAGACTGGCTGGCTGGCTAACTGACTGACTGGACGGAACACACGACAGAAACAACATCATCAATGACCCGACACTGAATGGGTAGAACAGAGGGCTTAAATACACAGACTGGTGATAATGATGATAATGAGGGACCGGTGAGTACACAGCTGAACATAATGAACTAATGATAATGGGAAGAGGATTGAACATAATACACACAGACCAAGGCTAACACAATAAAACAGGAAGTGGAACAGGCAGTAGATAAACAGTGAGTGTGAACTGAAAACACTGGGTCACCGACCCAGGAACCCTGACACCATGTTCCTGAGGCATTATGGGACACCTATTGTTTTAACACCTTACCAATAATTACATGGTGTGTCAAAGTGTCAGCAATTAGAGCGGAAACACTCTTAAGTACGTGACGAAAACTGGATGGTTCAAAAATACTTGCATTAGTTTTCACAGCTAAAAAACCTAGAAAGGCAATAGCCACACAATGATGGACAGCAATGCTCATATATACCGAACCTCAGTATCTATATACTGTCAGCAACCTAATAGGGACTACTGTGTCTATGACCTTACCTATGGATATATAAAACATCTAAAAAGTAGAGCAGTCTGCTCCTCAAACTTCAGGACACAAATGAATGCATTTTTTTGTCTGTCTGTGTGTATGAAGTATTTTATTCATTTCACCAAAGAAAAGTGAGGAACGGCTAATGGACTGAAACATTAACTGAGCTTTATACGAGGCTTTATCTAAGCTCTGAGATCTTCATATTGTTTCTTCTTCTCCTTCTACCACAAGCTAAGGAGAATTAGATGAGATTGAGAGATTTGATAAAAACGCCAAATCCAAACTTTCCAGTTAACCTTCCAGGTCTTTATTTGCGTGTATCCCTAATTGCTGGTATTTTAGTTATAGCACTGCTTTTGCTTCTTGTAAAATTGTTGGAGAATGAGGCGAGGGATAATAGACCTTTAGATGAGTAGTTTGTCTTGATCCTGGTTAAAATTACACATGCAGGTTCTCTTTCATGATTTATTACTTTTTTGTGTTTTCAAGCGTGCGCTACCCCTGAAAATATTGCTGGTGCTCTTAGATTGACACCCTGTCACTGTTGTCACAATGTGTGCATTTATTTTCCTGCATCTTTGTGATCTTGAAGTGTCAGTTATACTTGCCTTCATTTTACACCTGCCTCATGTCTGTTTTTTCCCAGAGGCATGAGGGATTGTGTGGGTGTGGGTGTATGTTTGCAAATTGATGAATGTTTCTAAATGAATGGGTCAAGTGAGACGCAAGGTGGTTTTGTCACCAGTGAGAGAACTACTGAGATTGCAGTAAATAAGAATTTCAGCATAATAATGTCTCTTTTCATTTTATGGCAATTATCAGTAATAGCCAATTTTCTGGAGGAAGCTGAAAAAGCTGTTATTGTAACAAACTAACCCAAGGGTTTCCTTAAAGAATGGAGTACTGAAAGTGTAAATGCTCGTACGTTGCCAATATGTTGCAGTAAGACTTGTTGTAGAAACAGAGTGGGGATTTCTGGCACAACTTCACCTACTTTCAAGGTCCAATGAGAAAAACATAAAATTTAGGAGGTTGAAAATCCAGCAACACATTTATCAAGAACAACCTTGCTGCTGACTTTAACACGTTTGGGCTAGTAGCCTTCATCGAGGTAATCACAGAACATATCATAGACAGTATCTTAAATAGCATATGTATTTGATCTGAAGGCATGTTTAAACTTTCAATCATGGTATTCATCCAACATACAACTCCATCAATGAGGCATCAGCAAGGATGGGGACTAGGTCATGTGGTATAAAGTCAATCATTGTCCATAGAAATAGGGAATTTGTTAATAAATAAAGCTTCTATTTACATCTTAAGTTACTTTAATTTTATTTGCTTTGTTTGTTTGTTTTTTTATCTTTTAAAGTCTCCCTAGTTATGGTTTGTGTGACTGTGGATTAAAACCTTAACTTCTCCCTTTCCTATCATCCAGGCTCCTGGAACATCAAGCCTGATGCTCTCTTCCGCCAATATTCCTCCGATTCTGAATAACCAGAACCAACCACCATCCTTCCTGCCACCTGCAGGGTGGGCTCCCTCACTTGCGACATTGAGGAGGTCCTCCCAGGGCACCCTGACCCTGGTACTGGTCCCTACAGTCAATGTTTTGTTCCTTGCCCCGCCTGGGAAGCGGTCATTCACAGCGGCCCACATTGCACGGTTTTCATGACACCTGGACATGAGTAGAACTATTGCTATGCTTAGATGACATTTCTGGTGGGACTCTTAGTAATAACAATAATAATAATGGAGGACACTGTACACAAGCAATAACAACAACAAACATAGCAATTTACAAAATAATAAGGATAAAACGTTGAGCAAATAAATAAAATAAATTAAAGTAGCAGGATGGAAAAATTTATGTGGAATAGGCTAATGTGAACAGGTGAGTTTTGAGTCTGGACGTAAAAAGAGGGAGGGAAGTGATATTTCTTATCTCAGGAGGAAGGGAGTTCCAAAGATGGGGGGCAGAGCAGCAGAAAGCCCTGCGCCCCACGGTGGCTAGCCGGAGGGAAGGGACGGAAAGAGAAAGAGCGGAGGAGGATCTGAGACACAGACAAGGAATGGTGATATGAACCATGTCAGAGAGGTATGAAGGCGAGAGATGATGGGTAGCCTTGAATGTGTACAAAAGTATCTTGAAATTGATGCGGTATTTAACTGGAAGCCAGTGAAGCTGCTGCAGAGCAGGAGTGATGTGGTGCATAGAAGGGGTCCTGGTGATGATCTGAGCAGCAGAGTTCTGGACATGTTGAAGCTGATGGATAGATTTTTGACTAAGACCAAAAAGAAGAGAGTTGCAGTAATCGATCCGGGAAGTGACCGGGTTATGAACAAGGATGGCAGCGGCATGTGGGGAGAGAAAAGGGCGGAGACAATTAAGGTTACGGAGTTGGAAATATGCGGAACAGAATAGAATAGAATTCAACTTTATTGTCATTGCACATGTCACAGGTACAGGGCAACGAAATGCAGTTTGCATCCATCCGAATCAGAATCAGAATCAGAAAGGGGTTTATTGCCAAATGTTGAGCAGGTTTACAAGATTAGGAAATTGCTGCGGTGCTTCAGTGCAAACATAGTGTCATAAATAGCACTTAAATAGTGTCATAAATAGCACTTAAATAGACATGAAAAAATAAAAGTAGGGATAAGAATTAAAAGTGCTACGTAGAAAGATATGTGCATGAGCTATACATGAGATATATACATGAGAATAAGAATTAAGAGTGCTACGTAGAAAGATATATACATGAGTGCAGGTGGTGATCAGTGCCAAACATGGAATGATGCAGTGAACACAGCGTAGGGTCATGTGTTAGTGGCGGGTACAGTCATATGGTTATTGTTCATGTGTCCAACAGCAGAGGGGAAGAAACTGTTCTTATGGCGAGAGGTTCTGGTGCGAATGGACCGGAGCCTCCTGCCTGAGGGGAGCAGGTCAAACAGACTGTGTCCAGGGTGAGAAGGGTCAGCTGAGATCCGAGCTGCACGCCGCAATGTCCTGGAGGTGTACAGGTCCTGCAGAGATGGGAGTCTGCAGCCAATCACCTTCTCAGCAGAGCGCACAACACGCTGCAGTCTCTGTTTGTCCCTGATAGTGGCTCCAGCGTACCACACGGTGATGGAGGAGGTGAGGATGGACTCGATGATTGCAGTGTAGAATTGCATCATCGTCCGTGTTGGCAGGTTGAATTTCTTCAGCTGCCTCAGGAAGTACATCCTCTGCTGGGCTTTCTTGATGACGGAGGTGATGGTGGGCTCCCACTTCAGGTCCTGGGTGATGGTGGTACCAGGGAAGCGGAATGAGTCCACAGAGGTGATGAGGGTGTCAGTCAGGATGATGGGGGGGGAGTGGGGCTGTGTGCTTCCTGAAGTCCACAATAATCTCCACTGTCTTCTGGGCATTCAGCACCAGGTTGTTGTGGCTGCACCAGGACACCAGACGTTCAACCTCCCTCCTGTAGGCAGACTCATCCCCGTCAGAGATGAGCCCAATAACGGTGGTGTCATCTGCAAACTTGATTAGCTTGACAGACTGGTGGGTGGAGGTGCAGCAGTTGGTGTACAGGGAGAAGAGCAGAGGAGAAAGAACACAGCCCTGAGGGGAGCCGGTGCTGATGGTCCGGGAGTCCGAGACATTCTTTCCCAGCCTCACATGCTGCTTCCTGTCCGTCAGGAAGTCAGTGATCCACTGGCAGATGGGATCAGGCACATTCATCTGGGAAAGCTTGTCTCGGAGATGGTCTGGAAGGATGGTGTTGAAGGCAGAGCTGAAGTCCACAAACAGGATCCTGGCGTAGGTTCCTGGGGAGTCCAGATGCTGCAGGATGAAGTGTAGGGCCATGTTGATGGCGTCGTCTACAGACCTGTTGGCTCTGTATGCAAACTGCAGGGGGTCCAGGAGGGGGGCCGTAAGGGTCCTGAGATGGGAGAGAACTAGGCGCTCAAAAGACTTCATGACCACAGATGTCAGAGCCACGGGTCTGTAGTCATTTAGTCCAGTGATCCTAGGTTTCTTGGGGACAGGGATTATGGTGGAGGACTTGAAGCAGGCAGGCACATGACATGCCTGCAGTGAGGAGTTGAAAATGCCAGAAAACACTGGGGCCAGCTCGTTTGCACAGTGTCTGAGGGTGGCAGGAGACACGCCGTCTGGGCCGGGAGCTTTCCGAGCATTCAGGTTCTTAAACTGCTTCCTCACATCTGCTTCATGAATATGAAGAGTTGTGGTGGGAGGAGGTGGTGTGAAATCCTCTTTTGTGTGGGGTGAGGAGGGGGGTGTTGTAGGTGAACAGTTTGAAGGTGGTGATGGCTCTATGGAGGGGGGAGAGGTGGGGGAATTAGTGTCCAAAGTGCCTCTATTGTTGGGGCCGTTGGAGGTGTGAAGGCTGCCCGATGGCTCGTCAAAACGGCAGTAGAAGTCGTTAAGGGTGTTGGCTAAGAGCAAGTCATCAGTGGAGTGGGGGGTTTTAGGCTTGTAGTTTGTGATATTCCTAAAACCTTTCCACACAGAGGCCGAGTCATTCTCTGAGATCTGCTGCTGCATCTTCTCAGAGCGCTGATGTTTAGCAATGTCCACTTCTTTAGTGAACCTGTACTTGGCCTCTCTGTAGCAGTCCCTGTCTCCGCTTCTGAACGCCTTTCTCTTTTCCAGCCACAGCTTTTCCAGAAGTGCTTTAGCCATGATATAGATATATTACAATATATATTTGCAATATTATAGATATGTAAGTATATTACAGAAATGGGTCTATTGTGGTATGTTATAATGTACACGGTATGAAGTATGTTATGAATGTGCTATAACTATAAGTATGTACAGGCTGTAGTGAGTACAAGCTATGTACAGGATATGAACAGGATATAAATATGAAAAAAAAAACCTATACAGAATATGAAATAAAGAACTATACAGAAATATGAGATAAGATTGTATGCATTACTGGATGTGTATACTAAATATGTTTTTCTACGTGTGTGTGTGTGTGTGTGTGTGTGTGTGTGTGTGTGTGTGTGTGTGTGTGTGTGTGTGTGTGTGTGTATACATATGCTGAACATATATGACGTGTTCAGCAGTCTGATGGCCTGGTGGAAGAAGCTGTCTCTCAGTCTGCTGGTTCGGGACCGGATGCTGCAGAACCTCCTTCCTGATGGAAGCAGTCTGAACAGTTTATGGCTGGGGTGACTGGAGTCCTTGATGATCCTCCCCGCTTTCCTCAGGCACCGCTTCCTGTAGATGTCTTGGAGGGAGGGAAGCTCACCTCCAATTATCCGTTCAGAGCACCGCACTACTGTCTGGAGAGCTTCCCCGTTGTAAGCGGTGCTGTTGCCGTACCAGGTGGTGATGCATCCAGTGAGGATGCTCTCAGTGGCACAGCGATAGAAGGTCCTGAGGATGCGGGGGCTCATGCCGAATCTTTTCAGTCTCCTGAGAAAGAAGAGGCGCTTTCTTGTCTTTATGTCAGTGGCTTCTATCTCCTCCTTTGGCCAACTTATACCAGCAGGGTACTTGATCACGGGCAGGGCGTAGGTCTTGATAGCCCGGATCTTGTTCTTACCGTTCAGCTGACTCCTCAGGACTTGCCTGACCCTCTGCAGGTACTTGGTGGTTGCAGTTTTCCTAGCGACCTCTTCCTGGTTCCCATTTGCCTGCGGGATCCCCAGGTACTTGTAACTGTCCTCTATGTCTGCAATGTTGCCTTCTGGTAGTTTGATCCCCTCAGTTCTGACTACCTTCCCTCTCTTTGTTACCATCCGACTACATTTCTCCAGTACGAACGACATTCCAATGTCATTGCTGTATAGCCTGGTAGTGTGGATCAGTGAATCGATGTCTTGTTCACTCTTGGCATACAGCTTGATGTCATCCATGTACAGGAGGTGGCTGACAACTGCTCTGTTCTGTAGTCGGTATCCGTAGCCAGTCTTGTTAACAGTGTTGGGTAAGTTACTTTAAAATAGTAACTTAGTTACATTACTAGTTACTTGCCTACTGGTGTTGGCCAGAGGGGCCGATGGCGCGATATGGCAGCCTCGCTTCTGTCAGTCTGCCCCAGGGCAGCTGTGGCTACAACTGTAGCTGCCTCCACCAGTGTGTGAATGTGAGAGTGAATGAATAGTGGTATTGTAAAGCGCTTTGGGTGCCTTGAAAAGCGCTATATAAATCCAATCCATTATTATTATTATTATTACTTCTCTCAAAAGTAACTCAGTTACTTCAAGTTACTCGTTACTTTCAAAGTAACTAGTTACTAGGGAAAGTAACTTTGGTTTTACTCAGAATTCTCTTGTTAAGGTGTTTCTTCCATAACTTTGCCAGTCTTCTAAAGAATCAGAATCAGAATCAGAATACTTTATTGATCCCTGGGGGAAATTATTTTTTGTTACAGTGCTCCATTTTAAACCAACATTAAGACAAGACAGACAATACGCTAATTAAGAATAGTACAATATATACATATATATACATACATAAGTCACTTATAAATAAATATTTGGAAAAGAAACATGTGTAGCTGTAGCAGCAAACAGTGTGTTAAGTGGATGCGTTGTACAGGGAGATGGCCACAGGCAGGAATGATTTCCTGTGTCGTTCAGTGGTGCTTTTCGGTAATCTCAGTCTCTCACTGAACGAGCTCCTGTGACTGACCAGCATGTCATGGAGTGGGTGGGAGGTGTTATCCAACATTGTCTTTATCTTGGACAGCATCCGCCTCTCCGACACCACCTTGAGGGAGTCCAGCTCCATCCCCACAACATTGCTGGCCTTACGGATCAGTTTATTAAGTCTGTTGGCATCTGCGACCCTCAGCCTGCTCCCCCAGCATGCAACAGCATAGAGGATCGCACTGGCCACAACAGACTCATAGAAAATCCTCAGCATTTTCTGGCAGATGTTGAAGGACCTAGCTTGCTTACTTGCCACAGTGCACTGTGCCACCTACCAACAGAAAGGAAAAGATAATGTGCATATTTCCACGAGAGAAATCCCACGCCTGGACCGTCATTGACTGCTGCCATGATTCTAGCCTACGTCACAGCGTCATGTGCGCCTTTTACATCCAACACAAAAACTGCAGTCGTGGTGCTTTCGATTGTACTCAGAACTCGAAAATTCTGCCCTCTGAATAGGAAGATGTAGGCAACACCAGACTGCAGATGAGCTGCATACAGGGATGGACTGGGACAGAAAATAGTCCCGGGCATTTTGACCAGAGACTAGCCAACCATTATAGGAAAAATCATAAAGCCTTTGAATGAAAATAAACACTGTTGTGACAGTGATGTTCACTGTTTTGATGGTATATATGCATCAATCTATCAATCGTTTGTTGTAAGATTCAGATAATTATTTTTTAAAAGCGAGACATTTTAAATGAGAATAAGAAAGAAAAGTATTTCTTTGTGCCCCCCTTTGCCTGTTAATGCCCCACATGGACCCCTGGCAACACTTTGCTAGATCCGCACCTGCACAGTTACCAACTGTCAGCTACTTAGTGTCATGGTCCTGGGCCATGTGGGCCCAGTATTCTTAGTTTTCATGTATTTTTGTATTTTGTTCTTTATTTAGGCCATGCTTCCTGGGTTGATCTGTTACGTTGTTCCTTATGTGTTTTCCCTTCGTGACTCTTACCCCCTGTGTGCCCCTCTGTGTATTTATGAGCCCTCGTCTCTCTTTGTGCTTTATTCTATGTTTTCCCCAGCCCGTTATGTCTGCGTTCTCCCCGTGCTCTCTCTCCTCCTGTTTGAACCTCTGTGTACTTCCTGCTTTACTTTGCCCATCTCCCATCAGTGTTACGTTCACTCCTGCCGTGTCTTGTTATGATTATCAGTGTCACCTGTGTTCCCCGTGTGCATCCACTTCCCCTGATCTTCCCTCATGTGTATTTAGTCTCTGTGTTTCGTACAGTCTGTGTCGCGTCGTCTGTGTTCTCACCTCCATGTTTTCACGCCATAATAAAGGCTCGCTTTCTGTTAAGTCCACTCCCGTCTACTAGCTTGTGTATGCACCTGGGTCCATCACACACACCACCGCACGGCCTGTCTCTGCAGACCGTGACACTTAGAAAAGGATCCTGGTGTTATTTGTCTCTTAGAAACAGTTCATAACTTCCCTTCAACTCATTCATGTCACCTAAAAGGTAAACCTGTTTCTCCATCACCTGTTCAGCTCTGATGAACAGGTGACAAACTGTTCCTTTTCACCTCAATAAGAAACGCGTAATATTTTCTCTGAATACCAGACGGGACGGTTGGCAACTCTAATAACTTATGAACAAAATAAAGTTCAACATCATTAACTTCATAGCACCCACCCAGCTGTATAGAAACTCCGTCATGCTAGCTAGCACGCAGTACGGAAAAAGTCAGAATAATGAAAATAAACTCCACCTAAACTTGGTTTATATCTGACCAAGAGAGACTGCAGGTCATAACTTCTTTTTTTTTTTCTTTTTTTTTTTTTTTTGCCTGTCCCGTTTGGCTCTTTTGCCATCAGAATTGTTGTCTAAAGGCAAAGAAAGATGCCCAACGGATTTACTTTACCAAATTGACCATCCCAGCCTTGCCGTAATGGTCCATTTGATTCACCTTTTATTGTTTATTTTATTTTCACTTACTGAATACGGGACAGACTTGACTGGGGGAAAGAAGGGGAGAAAGAAAGAGGGAAAGAGAAACAGCTGAGAAGAGGGACGGGGGAGAAGGGCAAAAACCAAAAACCAACAGAATGAGCAGAAAAAAAATGCATATATCAATCACCTGGATCACCTGTTGAGAAAGAAAAAGGAAAACAAGCAGAAGAGAACAAGAGTAATAGAATAAACAACATCACAATGATATATGGGAATATGACAGTAAATACTAAATATTAAACATTATTGTGCAGCACGTAAGATCAACAGAACACAGTGTGCTTTGAGGTAGGAGCCAAAAAGGGTGTAGTTTGTGGGTGTGATCACCCGTGTGTACACCTGTGAGCATGGACGCGCTTGTTTTTTTGTTTTTTTTAAAGGTTCCTTCATGTAATGATCTGCTAGAGGGTGTGGGGGGGCCACAGCCCCGTCCTCCAGGGCAAAATTATGATCTAAGGATTTAAGGATGGGCCCAACATATCCCAGATTTCACAGCGCGGTGGTGGTGTGGATAATTTTGCCAAAAAAACGGCGGAAGCGGAGCCGCTGAAGAGTAAACTTTCAGAAGTAAGTACTGAATATTATGTCACTTATTTATGCGCAAATGTTTTTATAATGAAGAACATTAAAACATTACTGTTGGCCACATATCGGGAAAGTTATGTGACATTAGCGATGTTTGTACTAACTTGGTTTTAAAGCCTTTACTTCAAAATATACGCCGTTCAATAGTTGACCTTAATCTTACTGAGAATGTGATGATTTTATGGATAATTAAAGTCAGTCATATATCCACAAACACAACAGGCTGAAAGTCAGTGATGCTGCTCGGTTTGCAGTCCTGAATATCACGGCACAAGCAGGATTCACTGCACTGTTAATGTTAGCTACGTTATATTGCTGCCTCTGTTCGGTGGTGTTGAGCCAAACGGACTTTAACGTGTGTTTGAACGAGCTGACGGTTCACTCGTTAAGCTGAAAGAAAGATGCTTTAATCACAGGAGTCACACATGTGTCCACTGTACCATCTGGGAACTCTTTTTGTTTCGTAATAACACAAACACTAAATCCTCCTTCTTTTGTGCCGTTTTGCAGCAGTGTGTACACCTGAGACTGTCACCTGTCTGTCTGTCCTGCACTCTCTCTCTGTTTCTTTCTCTCTGATTGTGTAATAAAAGTATGAACATTCATTTATAAGTTACACTTGTGTTTGAATCCTGCAGCTTATCACACATTTGATTTCCATGTGTGACGACTGCAAGTGTCCAGAGTGAGGACAGACTGAGGGACCCACTGCTGCACATCATCTGTGAGGCTTTGCACCCCTGTTCTATGAAGCTTTGTGAGTATTTTGGATCAGCAGCTGCTGTGTTTGTTGCATCATATTGCTGTAATTGTAATATATGCTTTATATATTCTTTATATATTCTGA
Source organism: Diplotaxodon limnothrissa (assembly GCF_057381915.1). Classification (NCBI taxonomy): domain Eukaryota; kingdom Metazoa; phylum Chordata; class Actinopteri; order Cichliformes; family Cichlidae; genus Diplotaxodon; species Diplotaxodon limnothrissa. Next base: position 343,431 of record NC_140602.1, read on the forward strand.
GGTAAGTTGATCTATAGTGTTACATCTTATTCTATAAGGATGTTATGTGTTTGTAGACTTTCTGCCCAGTTTGACCCATTTTGTCACGGACCCGGCTCTGGAGGACTCAGGGGTCCGTGAGCAAATCAAATCAAATCAAATCACTTTTATTGTCACATCACATGTGCAGGTACATTGGTACAGCACATGTGAGTGAAATTCTTGTGTGCGAGCTTCACAAGCAACAGAGTTGTGCAAAATACAATAATGTAAACAAGCAAAATAAAAGAATGGCTACATCTGAAACTAATAAATATATGTACAATATATAATAGTATAGCAGGATGTATTATTATTATTATTATTATTATTATTATTATTATTATTATTATTATTATTATTAGTGTTGTTGTTATTTGGGGATCTGTTTTTCTGCACTATGCTGTTTCCACTCATATGTAGAGGCACGATGTGTACATGTGTGGCTGGAGGATGGAGAACAGCCACATGCAGGCCTGATGGGTGTGGCCCTGCAGGAGGACTGGCCACACCTGAAGTTCCTGCCACACACCTGTTGGTGATCAGGGCTCGTCGGGGGAGCTACTTAGGAGAGTGTTGGAGCTCCCACCGGCGCGGGATCATTAAGCTAAGACTCCAAGTCAGTGTGTAGTACACAGTCAGAAATAGGGGTACGGAAGGGGTACATTACTGTGCCCCAAGGTACAAAAATGACATTAATACAGTCTAAGGACAAATATTGGACCTCGGGGTAACTATCTGTACCTTTTTTAGTGTCTGAAAGGTACATACATGTTCCTTAATTGTGAAAAGTACTTATTTGTACCCATTCTTTCAAAAGATAAAGTACAGGTTGATTAAGCACTTTTTGATTAGAGTTTTTTTATTTTTATTATTTTTGACAAAAAGCACCCTTAAAAAAAAGCACCCTTATTGAACTCGGAGTGCGAGTTGAGCCCATCCTCACAACATCAAACAAAAAGTAGAAGAAGAAACTCAACGAATAGCTGGTGGATTCTAGAACTTTCTGTAAATGCAGCAGGTGCCATTTTGTTTTATCAACGGAGGGAGATGAATTACGAACTTGTCCGAGGAACTCTTAACAAAAATACAAGAGTGGGGCTTAGATGTCACCGAAGCTGAAGCTCAGCGTTTCAGAGGTAAGTTTTATTTAAAGAAAAATGTAGCATAATTACTAATTATTGGTTTAGCCTAGCTTAACGTATATTAGCAATTTAGCTAGTTTCGGCACTCTCTTAGCTCAAATTATGTCTTTTTACAAACGTTTTTACAAACGTTTCATGTGTAAAGTTGAGGTCACAGTTCTGAAAAATGAAAAATGTGTACACATAGTATTTGTATAAGTTTGAACTTATATATGTGGTTCAGCCACAGTCTATAGGTTCGGTAACCCCTGCGCAGCGGAACGGCGCAAAATTTGATTCCCTGGTAGCTGAATGCAGTTTACCGTTAGTGTATTAATGGTTTAATAAAATCACGTTTTTACATCCATTCCAAGGCCATCAACACACATGGGCGGCTGAATATAACGTCTAAAGGAAATATCTTGACGCCGCACTTGTTTAAAATATAACAAGGGTGTCGCAGCTGGGGTTTGATAGTCGCGTTTTAAGCAATGTGGGAACTTTTTCAGCATGTAATCTGAGCTTGTAATACGGTCCTCCGGGTGTTATCGCTATAAGTAATCGGTCTGAAAGAACAGACGGCAGAAACTGTCGGAAATCTGGAGAAAGGAGTCACCTTAGTAGTGAATATTAACAAATTACAGCATTCTAGTCTTTTTTTTCCTTCCAAACTTGAAAGGGCACAAAAGCATGCTCAGACTCTGCTCTCCTGTGTCCAGTAGTCCCAAACAAACATCTAAATTTAAAAATGAAAACTTTGCATATCGAGAGGATTCACTCTAAAGATTTGGTTTATTTTATTTAATTTACTTATTTTTTTTTAATGAATATTTCTTTGAACTGAAAGAAGTATTACAAAAGGTTTTAATGTGTGTGATATACGGTTTTTACCCATGTAAAAATGTGGTGATAAATATTCTTACATGGAATTTAGAGTTTGTACTACCATTTATCTTGCAGACAATGAGGTTGATGGTGACACAGTTGACTGCGGTCTTACTGAGACTATGGTTGCATACCTTTTCCAAGGATCCTTCAAAAAGCAGGTTAAATTCAACCAATTTGTGTCAAGGATGAAGGAATCTTCAGTGACGCTGACTCTACAGACTGTCTCTCCAGAAGACTGGCAACCATCTACTTCGTCAACTTCAATAAGGTATTTTCTTATTTATAATGAAGTTAGTATGTCTGAAACATACATGTTGGCCGTTATGCACTTTTAGGATTTAGTTAATATGATCATTGTTTCTACCATATGTATTGTTACTGTAGTGTTTTATACTTCAATTCATGCAATAAAAACAAACACTTAACTGTTTTCACAGCAATGAAAATACTTTGAGACTTTAACCGATACGAGTTCTTTGTGATGCACAGATCGTGTCAGCTCTAATTGTATATTTAGTCTTATGTTGGGTTTCTAATCTGTTTTGACTTTCTCTTCTCACTCTTGCTTTCTTTCAAGGGACCATGCGTCCAAGGAGAGGATTTATTATCCATAGACGCCCACTTAAAGGTCTTACAGTGCCAATATCAGAAGATGCAACCAGATACCATGGTGGTTCATAACCATATGCAGCAAACGTTTGCTTGGCGGCAGAAAGAAATTGCAAATGGTATGCCTGTGGAGGATGTGTTGAAGAAGTACCCCTTCTTAGGGATGCCTACTGGTGTAAGTCAGAAAGCTGAATTGAACTTGGAAATAGCTGTCACATTTAACATGTTTATAGTAGTAAATTTTATTTGCCCTTGACCTTGTTTTCTTCATCTGTCCCTCTTTCCTTTTTTTTTATGTTCATGTAACTTCTTACAGTATTGTTGTTAAATTCTATAAAAAAATAATTATGCAGCACCATACATAATTAATATCAACTTTAGATTATTTCATTTTCATACACTGTTATTTTGTACTGAAAATTAATTAACCAACAACGGGTAATGTAAGCCAGCGATTTCGTGAAGGGCTCTCATGTGTTGCAGCAAAGGTGATTGACGTTACACGAGGGAAAACCCCACTCTACCAGCTCTACCTTGATGCAAGAGAGGAGGCTCTCACTAATGACCTACCAGGTATTTGCTTTTTTTTTTTTTTTTTTTAACTTCAAGGCTTCCATTTTATATAATTTTTATAGGTAACTGGAAATGCCAGATAAAATGCATGGGTGATCTTGTGTTTTGTTGTTTTTTTGGCAGATCTTGACACAAGGGCTGCACTTTTATTCCTGCCATACGTCTTCAAGGAGAAACTGGATCTCTTTGTCATACTTGGAGAGGTGTGTGTATTAAAATATTTAGTCTATATAAAAGGAAAACAAATGTATCTTTTGTTAAGAGACTAAGATATTGCTTTCCTCTACCTTCTCTTTTGACTTCAAAGGTTTATCCTAAAACCCCCTATCCAACTGTTCAGCTACTTTATGAAGACTGGAAACCAGTGTTCTCCAGAAGCGCTCCAAACATTGTGAAGTTGGATGGCAGTGAAGTGTGCAGAAGCTCGTGTATTTTTGAAGCAATCATCTCTTCTTTCTGCTTGTATTTTGTCTTCAACCTTGCTTACCCAAAACATCTGAAGAACACCCTGATTTTTCTCCAAAAGTACATTGTGAAAATAGATGAGGGTGAGGACCGGCCTCTACCAATCACAGTCACCAGACAAATAAATCTTCTGTATTGACCACCATGCCTCAGCCATATCAGTGCTCCAAATGTGGCAGAAGAACCTTTAGTTTGACAAAGCTTATTCAGCACATAGGTGATGCCAATTTTGATATAACCTGTGGACTCAGTGACTGCTGTTCTTCCTTCAAAAAATATGAATCTTTCAGACGACATGTGTATAGGAAACACAGAGAACAGGTGTTGTGTTAATATTGACACAATGTGGGTCTTTTGTGGAAAAATTCTCATTCCTCTGTTATATGACAACCATTTTCATTCATACAGTGTTAGAGTTGATAGTGAATGGACGTTGCTAAAACCTGGACAGGAAATTGATGTTGCAGCTTATGACACATACTGTGTTGATAACAGTTTGTATGTAACAGTTAAGCAATGTATTTAAGAAGGTAATAAATGTGACAAGTATTTTTGACTTTGTATCTTCAATTTTTCAAATCTTGAGAGGAAAAATATAGGAAATCTGTGTGTAGATACTGAACCTTTAGAAAGACATTTTTGTACTCCTTTTAAGGGTTCTTTTTTGTACTTTATACTAAGGGTACAACTTTGCCCTTTAAAGTACAGGTTTGACGTGTAAAAGGTACAAATTACAAGGGTACAAATCAGTACCCACAGTTTAGGGTACAGAACGGTACCTTAGAGGGTACCACCCCAGTGACAAGCCATTGTACCCTTATAGATACATTTCTGTACTTTAATTTCTGAGTGTGTAGTAGGAAGTGCGCATTGTGTGTGCGCGCGGGTTCAGTGTTTAACGGCTGCTTCTGTATTGTCCTGCAGGTGGAACGAGGGACCAGAAGGGCAGCACGCACAGGGTGTGCAGAAACACAACTGCCGGGAGCACGAGCACGGACGTCGGAGGGGAACACACATATGGGAGTCTAGGGAGCAAAGGGGATTTATTGGGCATTTGTTATCTTCACTGTAAATAAAGTGCACTGTTTGCATCGCAGAGTCTGCGTTTTGGGTCCTCATTCCCCCATAGCCCCACGGTCGGCCAGCCAGACCGTGACAGATTTAGCAGAAGTCAGCCTGTTTAAGGCTCTGATATCTATTCTGTATGACTTAAAGCAGTTATGACATGGTCTGATTTTCTCACCCAATAAAGGAATATTCAATATATCAGTCTACTCTTCATTTTATCAGAAACAGTTATCACAGCTTGTACATTTTCTTTTTATAAATATATGTAAGCAATGAGCCAAATTTAGTAATGCCAACATACTGAAGGAACAACATTTGTCTCTTATATATGATACACCTATATATGCACTGTCAAAGATACTTGTCTTTGAGTGAAGATTTAAGGTGATAAGACATATAAATAACTGCAACTTGAATCTGTACTGAGGCTGACACAGAGTTCATGTTCACTGCTGTAATAGCTAATAATGATTAATATAATAACTATAATATTGGCCATATTATATTTACATTACCAAAGTGATATGACTTTAGTCTCATGAACAACATTAGCTAATTGTTATTTACTAGCTAATCTTAAATAACTGTTCAGTACAGAAATGAAGCCCAAAAATCATGTTTTACTGTCCTGTGGTCTCAGCCTCAGATACTTATCAAATCACACAAAGCTCTTGTAGAAACAAACAAACAAATTAACAAAATATGTTCTCCCTCATTTCTGTCAAACAAAGTTGTATGACACGTTTCCAGCGGTTAGTATCATGGTTGCTAGGCAACCTGGGAAGCGCGACGGAGACTAGACCGTCCCATACAGACAAACTTGCCGTTTATTTTGCAAATCGAGCTCAACACTGCCCCTGGCGTCCTGGAGCACTTCTGTTGTGTTTTGGAATTTGCATGAGTTTTGGAGTTTGCAAGTGTTTTGGATTTTGCAAGTGTTTTGGAATTTGCAAGTGTTTTGGAGTTTGCAAGTGTTTTGGAGTTTGTACGTGCTTTGTCTCTAGGGGCCACGGTACCTAAGGACCCCAAAGCGCTTTACATATCCAGTCATCCACCCATTCACGCACACATTCACACACTAGTGATGGCAAGCTACATTGTAGCCACAGCCACCCTGGGGCGCACTGACAGAGGCGAGGCTGCCGGACACTGGCGCCACCGGGCCCTCTGACCACCACCAGCAGGCAACAGGTGAAGTGTCTTGCCCAAGGACACAACAACCGAGACTGTCCAAGCCGGGGCTCGAACTGGCAACCTTCAGTGTTGTCCGCCACATCCCCATTGAGTTCCTGATGAAGGCTCTCAGGGTCCTGTTGATCTTCTAGGCAGGATACTTTGGTGTCACGGTTCGATATTTTTTCGATACAAAAAAAAATGTTCATGCCTTTTTAATTTGTCATTTATTAAATTTTCACGGCACATTCCGCACCACATCTCTGTGCGTTCATCATTTGAAGACAGCTCACCTCCTGCAACTACTTTTCCGAGAATACGTGCTTCTTTTGTGGTTCGGACTCCTTCTGACATTTCTTTGGAGGTGGAGGAACATCACAGTAATTGCTTAAAGGAGCTTGCTTCTTCGACATCTTTAAGAGTTCTAAACAAATGTCTGTCCTCCTCCTGAAAATCTTATGTAAGCAAACACGCATTGCAACTTCTTATCTTGTGCACCTTTTTTATTTCGACAGCGAATGTGCACCTGCGGACCACTTATGTGCAGCCCTGGTTATTTAGCTCGTCATATTGCAGCCACAGAAATTCTTTTGTCCATGAAACCATAAAGCTGCACTTTCTTTTTGCCTTATAGTCTGATTTGTCATAACTTTTCTGTTTTGTGGTAAGCTTTTCTTTTGCTGTCACTTCTTCACCCTGACCTGTCTTATTTGGCTCAGCAGAACTAAAATATATATCCTGCTTCTTTTACACACACACTCACATAACGCTCAGCGATTCTCTGTGCAATCAACCTCTCACATGTTTAAGCTTGCTGCGGGAGAGTTCACTTGTCATGTTTGCATAGTAAGCTAACGATTAATAAGACGATGTCAGAGGAATTGGTGTGCAAATTATCATCACTCACCAATCAGTGCTGTCGCTCTCTGTACACAGTTCGCGCGATTGCAAAGTGAAAGCAAAAAACAAGCGCAAATTCAAACGCGATTTCAATATGTCACATATTGACAGTGGCTCACCGATGCCAATGACATAATTACCCAGTTACATTTCCGAAAGAATGCAAAAGCATTGACATATATTTTTCCTTCCTACGATAGATTTTGGTAGCCCGACTGGAAAAATCGATAGCCCCAGGACGTCGGGCTAGCGATTTTGCGAGCCCTGTATCTGATTGAGGAATCTCTCATCTTTGGAAAAGAGAGTTTATTACAGAGAAATGGCTCTTTCCAAAATAAAAGCTCTACTATACGCTTCTTCTGGGCTATATTCTCAGCAGCACATTAAACACATCAGGTCCCCATAAGGAGAATCATGTGCTAACGGCTGTCTAAATGACTCGGGTAAAGTTTGTAGCATGCATGCTTGTTGTTTTTGTCTGCTTCCACTTGTCTTTGCACTAGGATGATGTCGGAGTAAATGTGCAGTCATATTCATTGTAATTTTGTATTGTTCGATACATATGCGTACCGAACCGAAAGCACTGTATCGAACGGTTCAATATCGATACGAGTGTCATTGCACCTGTAACCCGTTCATGTGTTACGCCTGTTGTTCTTGCGTTGTGTTCTGGCGTGAAAGTAAGAGCAGGAGACAGTACTACGTCTTTGGCTGTTTACTGCACATCTGCAACATAGAAATATGTGTCTGATCTGTGTGTGTCACGCGCCTGCCAGTACACCTCTCCTCCGGCCATGCTGAAAGGAGCTGTGACCGGGGCACACATGCACGCGCCTACGTCACCACGCAGCGCGCACACACACACGAACGCACACAGACTCAGGTCACACAGGTAGGAGATTGAGATGCAAAAATGACATATTTAATCCAAAAAAAAATGTGTTTTGGGTGAAATTCACAAGTATTTAACACATATGTTACATTCACCCCTAATATATATATATATATATATATATATATATATATATATATATATATATATATATATATATATATATATATATGTATAAAAACACCCAGCACGCCCCTGCGGGCGGTTTATCCTTCAAGCTCAGGTCCTCTACCAGAGGCCTGGGAGCTTGAGGGTCCTGCGCAGTATCTTAGCTGTTCCCAGGACTGCGCTCTTCTGGACAGAGATCTCCGATGTTGTTCCCGGGATCTGCTGGAGCCACTCGCCTAGCTTGGGAGTCACCGCACCTAGTGCTCCGATTACCACGGGGACCACCGTTACCTTCACCCTCCACATCCTCTCGAGCTCTTCTCTGAGCCCTTGGTATTTCTCCAGCTTCTCGTGTTCCTTCTTCCTGATATTGCTGTCATTCGGAACCGCTACATCGATCACTACGGCCGTCTTCTTCTGTTTGTCTACCACCACTATGTCCGGTTGGTTAGCCACCACCATTTTGTCCGTCTGTATCTGGAAGTCCCACAGGATCTTAGCTCGGTCATTCTCCACCACCCTTGGGGGCATCTCCCATTTTGACCTCGGGACTTCCAGGTTATACTCGGCACAGATGTTCCTGTACACTATGCCGGCCACTTGGTTATGGCGTTCCATGTATGCCTTGCCTGCTAGCATCTTGCACCCTGCTGTTATGTGCTGGATTGTCTCTGGGGCATCTTTACACAGCCTGCACCTGGGGTCTTGCCTGGTGTGATAGACCCCAGCCTCTATGGATCTTGTACTCAGAGCTTGTTCTTGTGCTGCCATGATTAGTGCCTCTGTGCTGTCTTTCAGTCCAGCTTTGTCCAGCCACTGGTAGGATTTCTGGATATCAGCCACCTCCTCTATCTGCCGGTGGTACATACCGTGCAGGGGCCTGTCCTTCCATGATGGTTCCTCGTCTCCCTCCTCTTTCTTGGGTTTCTGCTGCCTGAGGTATTCACTGAGCACTCGGTCAGTTGGGGCCATCTTCCCAATGTATTCTTGGATGTTCGTTGTCTCATCCTGGATTGTGGTGCTGACACTCACCAGTCCCCGGCCCCCTTCCTTCCGCTTAGCGTACAGCCTCAGGGTGTTGGACTTGGGGTGAAACCCTCCATGCATGGTAAGGAGCTTTCTTGTCTTTATGTCAGTGGCTTCTATCTCCTCCTTTGGCCAGCCTATTATCCCAGCAGGGTACCTGATCACGTGGGCCACATTGTTTCAGAAAATGGTGTTGAGACAGACCCAGAAAAGGTTGCCACCTTGAAATCCTGGCCAATTCCAACCAACTTGAAGACCTTGAAATCTTTTCTGGGATTCGCTGGCTACTATAGGAGGTGGAGGTGGTCAACAAGTACAAGTACCTCGGGCTGTGGGTGGACAATAAACTGGACTGGTCATGCAACACAGAGCACCTGTATAAAAAAGCCCAAAGCCAACTGTACTTCCTCAGGAGGCTGAGGTCTTTTAACATCTGCAGGAAGCTCCTGAGGATGTTTTACCAGTCGGTGGTTGCTGGAGTACTTTTCTATGCTGTGGTGTGCTGGGGGAGCAGCACAGCAAAGAAGGACTCATCCAGGCTGGAGAAACTGATCAGGAAGGCTAGCTCTGTGGTCGGCATGAAGCTGGACACTCTGGTGACAGTGGCAGAGAAAAGGACATTAAAGAAACTGATGGACATTATGGACAATGCCAGGCATCCTCTGCACACGGCCATTAACAACCAGAAGAGTCTGTTCAGTGACAGGTTGCTTCTCCCAAAGACAAGAACTAACAGACTTAAAAACTCCTTTGTCCCACACGCCATCAAACTGTTTAATTCCTCTCTGGAGGGGAGAGGGAGGGGAAACAGGAGGACAAAGGAGGGGGGAACAACTAAGCTGTAGTGCCTCTTCACCTCACTGTGCAATACCTTTTGTGCAATACTTTTGTAAATAGTCAACAGTGCAATAGACCTCAATACTTGAAATGTGCAATTCACTTGTATTTTTATTTTTATTCCTATTTATTCTATTTATCCCCTTTGTATATTTTATTTATATTGTCTCTGTATTTATATATATGTGTGTGTGTGTGTGTGTGTGTATATATATATATATATATATATATATATATATATAATATTCTGTAACTCTGTAACTTCTGTCGGTGCTGTGCTTTTTTGGAAATCGAATTTCCCAGAGGAACCCACCCGAGGGATTAATAAAGTTCTATCTAATCTAATCTAATCTATAGGCATTTTATTAAGGGATATGCCATGATCGCCAAGCCACTCAACAACCTCACACGTGGGTACCCATCCTCACACAAAAGTTCTAAAAATGAGACTTCTGAGAGCTCACAGTTTGATCCCAAGCACTCCTTTGGTTCCAGGTGGAGTCCTGAATGTCAGTTGGCTTTTGATACTCTCATTGACAAACTTACCACTGCACCAGTTCTAGGTTTTGCTGATCCGGCACTGCCTTGCATTCTCCACAGAGATTTGGAGGCCTATCTCCACCCACCACCACCTCCCCTGCCAGTGGCGGACTCCCTCAGGTGTCGGTGCACCTGGTTCTTTGTGTCGGGGGTGGGCGTCCGGGTACACACCGGCTCACTCCTTGGCGGCCGCTTATCGGGGCCTGGAGCCTGGGGCTCGCTCGGGCCACTTCGGAGGTGGGGTGCCCCCGGCCTCTCGGCCTGGGGCTCGGTCACTCAGGCACAGCTGGCTGCCGGCGGAGCTCACGGGCGCGTCACTGCAACTCCCCCTGGCTTCTGCTCCGCGGCTGCTGAGTGAGCCCTCATCTGGGACTCTCCTCAGCTCTTTCTGGGACAGTGGCGCGGCTGCCCCTCTGTTGGTCTTCCTTGGTCTCTTGTGTTCTGGGGGCCTCTGGATGTCTGGAGTTTTGATCTCCTCCATACCTGCTTCATACCCTGGAGGACGGGGCTGTGGCTCCCCACACTCCCTAGCAGATCGTTACATGGAGAAACCTTTGGAATGCAAGCATGCTGATCCACACAGGTATGCACACAGGTGTACACACGGGTATTCACAGACGCGGACTACATTTCTTGGCTGCTGCCTCAAAGCACATTGTGTGGTGTCTATCTTGCGTGCTGCACAATATCGTTTATTACTTAGTATCTACTGATATCTACTGCTAGCTAGTTTATTGTGATGGTGCTGTTTTTTTTATTATGTTGCTCTTTGTTGTTTGCGTTCTCTTCTGTTTTTTTTCTCCATACAGGTGACCCAGGTGTTTTGTTTTTTTTGTTTGTTTTTTTTTTTCTTTCTTCCCCCCCTTCTCACCGTCTCTTCACCCCCTTGGGTTTTCTTTCTCTCCCTCTCTTTCTTTCATTCTTTCTCCCTGTCCTGTCCCCCAGTCACGTCTGTCCCGTTTGTAGCAACTGAAAATAAAATAAATTCATAATTATAATAAAGGTCAATCAAATGGACCAATATGGCAAGGCCATGATGATCCACTTGGTAAAATAAATCCGCTTGGCATCTTTCTTGGCCTTAAGACAACAATTCTGATGGCTAAAGATCCAAACGGGACACACACAAAAAAAAAAAAAGAACTGCGGCAAACTGTTCTCCACAGCCTCCACAATGATATGGGCCACCTGGGAGTGGAACAGACCCTTGACCTTGCCAGGACTCGGTTCTATTGGCCAAGAATGGCAGTGGATATGGAAAATAAAATAAAGACCTGTGGCCGGTGTATTCGCCGGAAAAGCTTGCCAGAGAGAACTGCTCCTCTGGTTAACATTCGGACATCACGTCCACTTGAACTCAATTGTATGGATTTCCTCAGTCTCGAGCCCGATACCAGCAACACCAAAGACATCCTGGTACTGACAGATCATTTCACCAAATATGCCCTTGCCATTCCAATACCAAACCAAAAGGCAAAAACTGTGGCTAAATGTCTTTGGGAAAACTTCATCGTTTTATATATAGCACAGCCCTACGGAAAGCTAAGATACTGCGCAGGACCCTCAAGCTCCCTGGCCATCGGTAGAGGACCCGAACTTGAAGGATAGATCACCCGCAGGGGCAAGAGGGGAATTTTTATATATATGACTCTTAAAATCCTCGAATATCCGAGACAGAACTTTTGCTGCTTAATTCAGCAACAGTTCCTAATTTAACAAGGTTTGGAGCTCTTTGCTCATTTAAAAGCCCCCCCCCCCCAGCTGTGTGTGTCTTGAGATTTGAATTGTTGCTTTTTGCTTTGAGACACTGTCCTTGCTTACTGTTAGGATGCCTGGGTCGTTGACCCAGGGTTTTTGAGTTTATGATATTATTTATACTTTCTAGTTTTTGGTTTCTTTGAGTTCTGTCTTATGGTTTATGTCTCTGTCTTCTTTAGTTGCTCTGTCTCCCCTATCACCTGCATCCCCTTGTCTAGTTCGCGTCTATGTGTATCCTTAGTTCCTATATCCCCGTGTCCAGTCAGTGTTTGTGTCTGCCCTGGTCCCACGTCTCTGTTCCCTCTGTAGTGCCTGCATGTGAGTCTGTGTCTTTGTTCAGTCTGTGTTATGTGTTTCCTGTTTTACTTTGAAGGTCTCTGTCTTATCTCAGTGTGTTTCAGTTTACGCTTCTTTGGTCTTGTCAGTTCTGATTTGCCCCAGCTGTGTTTCCCTCCTGTTATTCATTCCCTGATTGCTCCTTCTGTGTATTTAAGCCCTGTGTTTCTCTGTGTCCGTGTCGCGATCTACTGTTTATTTTGCTGTGTGTTTTGGCAATCCGCCGGTGTTAGTTTATCTTTGACCTTTTTTCCCCAGTTATGTTATGTTTGAGTTCAGCATTAAAGCTGTTTTGGTTTAAGTTCTGTCTCCGGAGTCTGCACCTTGGGTCCTATTCCTGTCTGCACACAGCCACACCTAACAGAAGATCGCGACCAGAACATGGACCCAGCAGACTCCATGTGGTATCAGCGACCCGCAGTTTCTGCCTTCCTCAAGGAGATCGTGAGGGAGGAAGCTGAGCATGCCCAGGAGCTCCAGTCACCTTTCTATGGGTCACGTTTGGCTTCGGGAGGGCCCCGCAGCCTCCAAACTGCCATGGCTACGGCCGAGCCAGCGCCTATGTCTCGGGCGATCAGGTTGAGCACGTGCTCATTCTCTCCGGTCGCTACACCTCCGCCTTCACCCCTGGATTACCAGTCCGACAAGAGGGTTAAGCGGCGGAGGAAGAAAGATTATGTGACGCCGGACGTTAGACTCACTCCGCTGCAGTCCTTCGCTCTGTTTTTGGGTCTGCCACGTTCTGAGCTTCACAAACTCTCTGATTCCTCATCGCAGCCCGGTCCGTTGGAGGATTTACAGCCCAGTTTGCCACCCCCCACTTCCCGGAGGAGGCGACGCTCACACCGTCACCACTCTTTTTCTGCGGAGCAACTCCCGGTGGTGAGTGATGATTGCTTTCGTTCCTCTGAGCTGGAAAGAAACTATCATATGAACACTGCTAAGACTGAGACTATTAAGACTGTTAGACGTGGTGGTGGTAGGAAGCTAAAAAAACATTTTAGAGGAGTCTGTGTTTGCTGAGCCTGCTCCTTCGCACCGTTGTGTTCCTGCTCCCAGGGCAGCTCGGGCCCAGCATTCCCCTGCACCTGTTTCAGTGCTTCAGGTGAGGGAGGCTGAGGTCCAGCTGGTCCCTGCTCTGGTGTCTAGGCTGGCTGAGCCTCTGCCTGTCGCTGCTACCGTACCAGCTCCTCGGGTGGGGACAGCAGCTGCCCAGCCGTTGACTGTGCCTGTCCCGGCTCCCAGGGTTAGGATGACCGGCAACCAGTTAGCTCCTGCACCTGTACCTTCTCCTCGGGTGGGAGTGGCTGGTGTCTGGCAGGTACCTGCACCTGTTTCTGACCTCGCTGGAGGCTCATGTGAGCCCGTCCAGCAGTTTTCTTTAGGATCCGTAAGCTCAGACAACCTAGCCCAACCGTCTGCTAATCCACCACCTCACGCACCATTACTACCATTCTTACAAGAGTCAATACACATTAAACTTCTCTCCATAGCTCAGACTTTAGCTCACCTATCAGCTCAGTCACCTGCTCAGTTCTCACCTCAGTCATTCACTCCACCGTCTGTTCCCGCTGGGGGTTCTGGAGAACCGCTTCAGCCGTCTCTTCCTGCTGGGGGGTCCGAGGAACCGCTTCAGCCTCCTGTCTCCGCTGGAGGGTCCGAGGAACCGCTTCAGCTGTCTCTTCCTGCTGGGGGGTCCGAGGAACCGCTTCAGCCGCCTGTCTCCGCTGGAGGGTCCGAGGGGGCCGTTCAGCCACCACCGGCTCCGCCTGGTCCGGCCCCCGAGTCTGCAGCTCCGCCTGGTCCGGCCTCCGAGTGTTCAGCTTCGTCTGCTCCTGAGGTCTCCATGCTGTCTGTTCCTGCACGTCCGGTCCGGCCTGCTCGTCCTGCACCGCCTGCTCGTCCCGTCCGGCCTGCTCGTCCTGCACGTCCCGTCCGGCCTGCACGTCCTGTCCGGCCTGCACGTCCTGCTCGTCCCGTCCGGCCTGCTCGTCCTGCACGTCCTGTCCGGCCGATGACTGGACGTCATTGCTGTCATGGACGGCCCCCTGAACCACGCCGCTGCCTCCCGCCCGGCCGGCCTCCTGACCTGCTCGGTCGCAGTCGGTGCCTCCCGCCCGGCCGGCCTCCTGATCTGCTCCGTCGCCACCGGTGCCTCCCGCCTGGCCGGCCTCCTGACCTGTTTTCTGGGCTATTGGACCATCAGCCTCCGGGCCGCCCCCCTGACCTGCCCGGGTTTGGACTGTTGTGCCGTTAGCCTCCGGGCCGGCCCCCCTGAACATTTTTGAGACTATTGCCTGGGCCTCTGCGCCTTTCGTGAGCTCTTTTGTTTGTTTGCTTTTGGACTTTGCCTGGGCCTTGGTGCTGTTGTTTTGGACTTTGTTCCTGTTTTTTGTTCTGTTGCTTTCTGGGCTCCAGTGTTTGCATTTTTTTTTTTTTTTGTTTTGTTGTTTCTGGCTCTTTGTTTGGTTTGTTTCGAGCCCTCCATCCTGTTTCCCCCGCCGCCCACCCTGGTTTGGTTGTTTTTGTTTTTTTTGTTTTTGGTTTGGGCTGTCTGGAAGCCAGCCCTTAAGGGGGGGGGGGGGGGGGGGTACTGTTAGGATGCCTGGGTCGTTGACCCAGGGTTTTTGAGTTTATGATATTATTTATACTTTCTAGTTTTTGGTTTCTTTGAGTTCTGTCTTATGGTTTATGTCTCTGTCTTCTTTAGTTGCTCTGTCTCCCCTATCACCTGCATCCCCTTGTCTAGTTCGCGTCTATGTGTATCCTTAGTTCCTATATCCCCGTGTCCAGTCAGTGTTTGTGTCTGCCCTGGTCCCACGTCTCTGTTCCCTCTGTAGTGCCTGCATGTGAGTCTGTGTCTTTGTTCAGTCTGTGTTATGTGTTTCCTGTTTTACTTTGAAGGTCTCTGTCTTATCTCAGTGTGTTTCAGTTTACGCTTCTTTGGTCTCGTCAGTTCTGATTTGCCCCAGCTGTGTTTCCCTCCTGTTATTCATTCCCTGATTGCTCCTTCTGTGTATTTAAGCCCTGTGTGCCGCCCCTTCGGTTCTGACTACCTTCCCTGTCTTTGTTACCATCCGATTACATATCGTCAGTCTGAATTACATTCTGATGTCATTACTGTAGATCCTAGTGGGGCGATCGTGGCTCATGAGTTGGGAGTTCGCCTTGTAATCGGAAGGTTGCCGGTTCGAGCCCCGGCTTGGACGGTCTTGGTCGTTGTGTCCTTGGGCAAGACACTTCACCCATTGCCTACTGGTGGTGGTCAGAGGGCCCGGTGGCGCCAGTGTCCGGCAGCCTCGCCTCTGTCAGTGCGCCCCAGGGTGGCTGTGGCTACAATGTAGCTTGCCATCACCAGTGTGTGAATGTATGGGTGGATGACTGGATATGTAAAGCGCTTTGGGGTCCTTAGGGACTAGTAAAGCGCTATATAAATACAGGCCATTTACCATTTAGTGGTGTTGAATTGATTGGTCATATTCCCAATGAAGGCTCGTAGGGTTGTTTTGGTCTTATAAAGTTCTAGGCATACCAGGATCCATGTGTGAGGCATTGAGTTATAGGTTTCTTGTAGTCAGTCCAGACAGTGCACCAGTCTGGAGTGACTGCTCTGTCTACCAGGAGCTGGTGTTTAGCCCCTCAAGTGTTTCTCCCAATTCCTTTCTGGGCCCTGCTCGTGTATTGTTCATTTTAGCCACTACGATGCCTTTCAGGAGCTTCCATGTAGTGCTGGGGCAGGTTATTGGCCAGTAGTTGGATGGGACTAGTCCCTTATGGGGGAGGACTGTCCAGCCTTCAGTTAAATATTCTGGGTCCATCCCATCCATAAGCAGCTGGTTCATTTGTGCTGCTAGACACTCATGGAATGCAATTAGCTATCATATCATGACCTGACACTGTCCAACACTTAATGCCTTTTTCTTGGATGTCACTGTGATAGCTACTGGATCCTGTTCAAGCAGGTTGCTATGATCTGCTGTTAGCTCTCCCATATGGTGTCCCAGTATTGCTCTGTCTCCCATCTTGGCAAGGCTGTTCTCATATTGTTCCCTTGCTGCTGAGAGTACACAATGGATGGTTCAGCGGAGAACAACTGGTTTATTCTGCTGACTTCTATCTCTCTGGTATACTTCTTCAGGTGGGTAACCAAGGCTACGACTCTTTGCTTGTTTCCAAGGCCTCAGGAATAGACACCTTGCTGTGTTTTTAAGGCACTCCTTTCTTCATCACACCTTTCTGCAGTTCCGATAATTGGCTAACTTCCCTCTGTGCTGCCTTCATTTTGACCTTAGCCCAGCATCTTAAGGATCACTGTTGCCTGGTGTAGATCAGCTGGATGGTTTCAGTGAAGGTCGCATTAGGAATTGTCTGTAATTCTGCACTGACATCTTCTAATAGACTTTCAGAGGGTACCTTATGTAGTCTAAGTAATCAGCCACAAGGGTCCTGGTTTACAGACAATCAAAATAAGAAGACAGCCCACTTTGACCACAGTGGCACCACACATGTGCCTGTAGGCTACAAGGAAGCCATGTTTACTGGGTGGAAACAACAACAGTGTACAATATGCAGCAGAGACCATGACACACAACCTCTGTACACATACAAAATATGGGTTAGACAAATGAGATCCTCTTCCTATTAGAAGGGAAAGAATGGAGGTTTAGTGGACAAATTAGACTCTAAAACACCAAACCCATCTTCAAACGCACTAAGGTCCAGTTCTCTATATTGTGAATATTCTGAGCAGGAGTTTAATGTATGTTTTGCAGTACAGAGAAGACAGAGTCTCAGCATGCTGGTCAGCTAATTAAACGAATGCTTGGCCTCGGCAGCAGTTAATGCTTTTCAATTATGAATGAGAAAGATGGGGTGAAGAGGGCAGTGCAATCAATGGGAGGGAAGGTTGTATGGATGGACGTAGGGTTGGTGCAAAGACAGAATAATAAAGGATAAGAAATAAGAGAAAGAAATGAGAGAGGGGATGGAGGGGGAAATCAAAGAGAAGGACGAGTTTGAAATCACAAGCTAGGGGAAGAAAGAAAAGGAGAGACAGAAGGAGAATTGTTTTCAAACAAACAGGCAGAGGTTCACACTGGATGTTGTGTTGGTGTTTTGCTGCTTTGAACGAGACAGTAGAGGGTCTAATTTAGTGTCAGTCTGGCTGAATCAGGCCCTTTGGCAACATGGCACCCAGTGTTTGTTTTGGTCCACCTGACAGCCAGAGGCACCTCTGTTTATCTCTCTTTCTCACTGTCTTTCTGTCTCTTGTCACATCTTTGTGGGTTTAAAAGTCATTTTTCCTCTGCTGCTGTCACCTGTTGTTTCTGTTTGACCTCACATTTTGTTGTCTATCTTTAGAACAGAGGAGAATGCCTTTGTTTCTGTCTCTCTTGATCCTTCTCCTTTCCCTTCATTTGAGTCTACTGAAATGAGTCTTATGTAATTACCAAAACAATCTCAAGAAACCTAATAAGAGGAATTGAGCTCCAAGGCAGTTTACAAACTTATTGATTTTAGATTTACCATTCAAAACTCTCATTAATTTTTCAAACAGCTGATTTTCATTTCACACAGTAGCAAGCAATAGCAGCAGGCTTCTCATTTCTAGCAATATAAAGTGTGATCTTTAAGTATTGGAACTCTAAACACAGAGGCTTACATGTACAGCAGAGGGAGGGATGCGAGGGTGGGGTAGGGTAGGTACCACGAAATATTTTTAACCTCAAAATTTGCTAGCATTCCTAAAAAGTTACATTTTTAAAGTTTATTTCAAACCACCATATTTCCCATTAATGAGCCCACTGGCACTGTCATTTGTAAGGGCCAATGAAGAGTCAAACTAAAATGACTTGCAATCATCTTTATATTCTTGTTTATATATTGTTGTAAGAACAACAGCAGAGTGTGGCTGAATTTGCTGGGTGATGATGTCAGACAGCAAGCATCTACAAAATGGCAAGACTTGAAAAACTACCTCCCTACAGCTTGCTTTAGTCCTATGTATGCCAGTTCCCGTTTTCCCAAATCTTTACAGTGGAGGTGGAAAATTCAAAGTCAGCACGATCCATAGATGGGAATTTGTGTGTCTTCTGGCCATTTGATTTGAGAAAATTAGAAATGGTCCATGTTTGATTTTTAATCTCTCTGATTCATATGTTGAGGGAGTTACTTGATAGGCTTGGAACAAATACACCTTTTCTTTTCCAAGAATGTTATAATGTTATAAATGTTATAAGCCTACACTAATGTGAAAAGATAAAAAAGCTGCTATGGATACACACTGCACATAGACAACAACTGAGTCCTATTTGTTTATCTTTTGGAAATATAATACATAAACAAGGAAGTTTTTGCTGACTGACTGATTATTTGTTGTACTGACAAGTATAACTAAATGATTTTACCCAAAAATAAAATGACTGTAAAATACACTGTTTATAGAACCACATTAGTCAAAATAGACTGGTATTTTATGACCATTGGTGGAAAATTATCAGCGAAACATAGGATTTACAATGCTATTCATTTTCTTCAGTAAGAAATCTTGTATCATGGCTGCTACTACTACTTTTACTTAGTTTTTGTTAAATAAAAAATCTCATCGGGTAATATCTCATGTTTTATTACTTATCTGAAGACCTGAAGGGACCAGACTTTTTTTCAATTATGTAAAAATCACATTTACATGATATACTGTAACTAGAACAGTGCAAAAATACAACACATGCCAGTCTCATAACAATCAGCTCAGCTTAGACTTAACAGAACTGTGAACACATGCAGCTACAGTAGCCACGAAGAGGTGAACTCTCTCTGAAGGATACACAAATCTGTATCCAATGCTGCATATGTAGTACAGACACGTAAGCACATACTGTATCTATAGACAAACACACAGAGCAACTACAATCTCTACCTCGCACACACACACACACACACACACACACACACACACACACACACACACACACACACACACACACACACACACTGAATTAAATTAGTGTACAGCTTGGCACTTGTGCCTCTCTGGCCCCCAACCTGCTGGCTGATTCAATTTTCTGGGCAAATCTGCCGCCAGTGACCGCTAACATTCACCTTTAGATGGAGAGAGAGGGAGAATATGTGAGTGAGAGAGGGATGACTGAGAATGACTGAAAGAGAGAGACAGGGAGAGCATGGCTGGGTTTGGCAGGGTGGAAGAAGCAAAGAGTGGGTGAGGGAAAAAAAAACCCTGGACTGTTGCTGCATACTTCAAGAGTTAGCTGGGGGTGTGGGATGAAGGTGCGTGCCAATAATATTCCTGAAGGGAAGTGGATGGAAAGGAGAATCTGCCAACACTCGGGTTTACTCCAGAGAAAGCACTGGGCAAGCACAGAAAAAAGTAATACTTTAATTCTGAAAACAAATAAGCAAAAAAGTCTAACGCACTGTCTTATTATGATCTTTCTTGGCTCCTTGTTTTTTATTAATTATAAATGGAGCCTTTAGCTTTTTAAATGCAAATTTGGAAAAAAAAAGTTTTCAGAGGACTCTATGCAGCGCTGTGAAAACTTTACGCAAGCTCTCTTAAGGTCTCTCCACAACATTTCCGCCGGGTTTAAGTCTGGACTTTGATTAGGATGTAGCTTTTATTTCACAGATTCATTATGTTGTAGATGTACAGGGTGTGTCAAGGCTCGGCTGTGTGGCAGGCAGGAGTAGGACCCAAAATGCAGGACTCACAGGCACGAGGGAATGAACTCAAAAAGGCAGCTTTATTGCTGAAGAGGCAGAACATAGGAAATACAAAACTAAACTGGGAAAAGTAAACTAACACTCGGAGAGAGAGACACAGGGAAATCCACGCAGCATGAGGGACGACGTCACGCCGAACAGAGGGAGACGCAGACAGAAATACACAGAGGGTTAACGAGGGAAGTGGGAACACACGGGGAACACAGGTGACACTGATAATCATAACGAGACAGGGCGGGGTGAACTGAACACTGACGGGAGAGGTGAAACAGGAAGTACAGAGGTTCAGACAGGAGGAGAGAGAGCACGAGTAGAACACCAACGTAACAGGCAGGGGAGACACGGAATAAACACGAAAGGGGACGAGGGCTCATAAATACGTAGAGGGCACACAGGGGGAAGAGAGAGCACGGGGAGAACTTAGACATAATGGGCAGGGGAAGCATGGAATAAAACATAAGGAGAGACGAGGGCTCACAGATACACAGAGGGGCACACAGGGGGTAAGAGCCATGAAGGGAGAACACTTAGGGAACAACACAACAGGGCAACTCAGAAAACATGGCCTAAGCAAGGAACAAAATACAAACATACAAGGAAACTAAGAACACTGGGCCAACATGGCCCAGGACCATGACAGTGTGGGTCATTTATATGGATACACCGTAATAACATGGGAATCAGGGCTGGACTGGGACAAAAAATCGGCCTGGGCATTTTGACTAGAGACCGGCCCACCAAAAATGTGACGTCATTCAGGGGTAAAACCGCAAAGGATTCTGGGAACTTGTGGCAAGAGGTACTAGCGCATGCAGGCTTTCAATTGAACTCAGTTACACAGCGATAAAAAGAAACACAAAAAATGGCAAGAAGCTGTTGTATTATTAACTGCAATAGCCGGTGTTGTGCCAAAAAGTGATTGTCTGCCAAAAACTGATTTCCGGTATTTGCCAAAAACTGATTGCTCGTATTTAAATTGCTGTAAGTAACTTGTTGGGCTATAATATGTGAAACATATGTCAAATGCGTCCCTCGTGGATGACATGAAGTCATCTCTCCATCTCTCTCTGCTGCTCTTCTGTCTCCTCTGTCACAGATTTCTCCACTTTTGATGATAAATCAGCCTGGTGCAACATGTAAGGATTGGCACAATTTGTTAAGGTTTTGAGGAGTTTGAGAAACTAACCTTAAGCATAAAATAAAATTTACTATCAGTAACTTCATAGCACCTGGCCCAGCAGTATATAAACTCCGTCATGCTAGCTAGTACGCAGTACCAGTTATTCTAAGCGACTGTAAAAAGTCAGCACAACGAAAACAAACTACAACTAAACTTGGTTTATATCTGACACAGAGAGACAGCAGGTCATAACTTCTTATCTGAAGTTCAGTTCCTCTGCCACTATGACCGGCGGCCGCCTCGGGTCTTTCCTCCTCTTGACTCCCCTTTCCCTTATCCACCTGCTGGCCTCCACCACTTGCTGATGTTGCTAAATCTGTGGAAGCTATGCCATAGCTACCACCAAACAATTCAGTTATTTTTACACATTTGGCAACGTCTGCCTGAAGGGCTTGTTTCTTTTTGGCCCTAATTTTTTCTGCACCTCCATTTTCTTTAGTTCGTCTATAAGATTGCTAAACAAGGGGGGACCTCCTCGGCTGTAATTGGTCCAGCCGAGAGTCGATCATGACCAATTGGCCAATCCAACACCTTTCATTATTTATACCCTTCCAAAAAAAAATAAAAAAATCGATCGGCCCATAAAAACAAAAAATCCCGATGCCCCCAGTCCAGTATGCCCGATGGCCAGTCCAGCTATGATGGGAATGGTTGGTGATATTAAAGTCCTGTTTGTGGTACATTAGTATATGTGAGGGGGCAAACTCCTCAAGATGGGTGGTGACCATGGTGGCTATTTAGAAGTCGGCCATCTTAGATACAACTTTTGTTTTTTCAATAGGAAGAGGGCCATGTGACACATCAAACTTATTGGTAATGTCACAAGAACAACAATTGGTGTGCTTAGTTTCAACGTAACTTTATTCTTTCATGAGTTATTTACAAGTTTCTGACCACTTATAAAATGTGTTCAATGTGCTGCTCATTGTGTTGGATTGTCATCTGGGGTCCCTCATCGAGGAGAAGAAAGTGGCATCATCAGTGGAGATAAGCTCCAGAACTGGGCAGGCGGCGGCAGCATTCGCTTCCCTGTGCTGGTGTGTCTGGAAGAAGAAGAAGAACATCTCATTGGCGACAATGATCCGCCTTTACCGAACCCTGATCCTGCCCATTCTACTTTACAGCGCGGAGACGTGGACAATGCTCAAACACGACCTGAGCAAGCTCGAAGTTTTCCAAATGCGTTGCCTTAGATGCGTTCTCTGCGTTTCCCTTTGCGACCATCATTCGAATAACACCATCCTCACCAGCTGCGGCAGCAAACTGACGATCGGCGACCTAATCCAGCGCCGCTGACTCCGTTGGTTTGGCCACATTTGTCGAATGGACCCGAGCTGCTACCCCATGGCCTACTCTGGTTGACCCGCCCCACCGATTGGAGGGTGCATCGAAATGCACCAAAGAAGACATGGATGAAACAAATCCAGGATGATTTTAAGGCCCTTCGACTTGACCTCGAGCAGGCAAGAACCATCGCCTTAGATCGAAAAGCGTGGAAGATAATCGTTGGTCAAGCAAGAGAACCTGCGGCACCTACAGCAGCGTACTGGTTGTGCGGCAGACCACCGCCGCTGGTCGCCCGCTAAGTACAAGAAGAAGTGTTGGATTGTCAATGCAACCCTCTTCTCCCACTCTTCACACACTGATAGCAACACCGCAGGAGAAATGCCAGCACAGGAATCCAGTATACGTAGTTTCAGGTGTTGCACATCTCGTATCTTCACACCATAGACAATTGCCTTCAGATGACCCCAAAGATAAAAGTCTAAGGGGGTCAGATCGGGAGACCTTGGGGGCCATTCAACTGGCCCACGACGACCAATCCACTTTCCAGGAAACTGCTCATCTAGGAATGCTCGGACCTGCACCCATAATGTGGTGGTGCACCATCCTGCTGGAAAAACTCAGGGAACGTGCCAGCTTCAGTGCATAAAGAGGGAAACACATCATCATGTAGCAATTTCAAATATCCAGTGGCCTTGAGGTTTCCACTGATGAAGAATGGACCCACTATCGTTGTTCCCCATATACCACACCAAACCATCATTTTTGTTGTGCCAACAGTCTTGGAGGGATCCATCCAATGTGGGTTAGTGTCAGACCAATAGCGGTGGTTTTGTTTGTTAACACCATTCACATAAAAGTTTGCCTCATCACTGAACAAAATCTTCTGCGTGAACTGAGGGTCCTGTTCCAATTTTGGTTTTGCCCATTCTGCAAATTCTGTGCGCTGATCTGGGTCATCCTCGTTGAGATGCTGCAGTAGCTGGAGTTTGTAAGGGTGCCATTTGTGAGTAGCTAATATCCACTGAAGGGATGTTCGACTAATGCCAATCTCTCGTGACATGCGGCGAGTGCTGCGCTGTGGGCTCTTGCTGAATGAAGCTAGGACAGCCACTGATGTTTCTTCATTAGTGACAGTTTTCTTGCGTCCACATTTTGGCAAATCCAACACTGAACCAGAAACTTAGCAAGCAGTTTGCTAACTGTAGCATGGGAGATGGGTGGTCTCATAGGGTGTCTTGCATTGAAATCTGGTGCAATGACCCGGTTACTGCGTTCACCAGATATCAACACAATTTTGATCCGCTCCTCACGTGTTAACCTCTTCGACATGTCAATGGCTGTGAACAAAGAGAAACTTGTAAATAACTCATGAAAGAATAAAGTTACGTTGAAACTAAGCACACCATTGTTTCTCTTGTGACATTACCAATAAGTCTGATGTGTCACATGGCCCTCTTCCTATTGAAAAAACAAAAGTTGTATCCAAGATGGCCGACTTCTAAATGGCCACCATGGTCACCACCCATCTTGAGGAGTTTGCCCCCTCACATATACTAATGTGCCACAAACAGGACTTTAATATCACCACCCATTCCTCTGTTATTACGGTGTATCCATATAAATGGCCCACCCTGTAGATGATGCTGTGCTTTCACTTACTGTCCTGACTCAATTTCAGCCACGATTTAGCAGTTAGACAGATGTCGGTAGAACTGACTCTACAGTATTTTGTTGTTTTTAACCATTAACTCCTCTGAATAACAAAGTGCAGTCACTCTTTGACTGAAAAACAAGCTCAAATCATCACTGCTTCATCACTGTGCATCACTCTTGATGGAAATGGACATTGTACCAGTGTGGTGCTGGGCATTATGGCCAAACATCTCTACTTTTTGGACTCATCAGTCCAAAAGATACTGCTGCACATGTCTTGTGTTTGTTCAGATGTAACTTTGCAAACCTAATCTTAATCCTGGCAACCCTTCCAAATAAGCTTTACATGTTCAGCCTTTCTCTTATTGCACTCTTGGGAACTTTAACATTTACATGCTGACTGAGGACTGTACAGTCCTAGAGGCAGACATTAGGTTTTTGCAGTTACTCTGACCATTGTACAAGTCAGACTGTGAATTTGCTGAGGCGCCACTTCTGGGAAGATTGTGTCATCGTAACAATCATTTGAATGCTTCAGACCAGCATACTGCCAAGAGTTCTGCTTTTAGAAATGTGGTCACACTTACTGATGATCAGTGTTGTGTGTATGATAAAAAAGAGAGGGGCAGATAAGAGGAAGGAGAGGTCATCTCTCTGATTCTGTTAATTGGAGGCTTTTGGGAAAAGTAACCTGAATGCTGCAATTCTGTTCCTCCAGAGAGTATGTGTTAGCACAGACAAGCAGCAGATATCCTTACACACTGTCACACAGTCCCATGTATATCTTAGAAATAAAAATAAAAACATATATGTTAAATCAGCTTTGACACCCCCCCCCCCCCCCCAACTACAGTAGCTATGCAAACAACAACCAGTTTGATTCATGAGAACTACAAAAGTACAGATGTCTATTTTTCAGCCTGTTTTAAAAGATCAGGTGAGACAGGAATTAGCTGCACATAAAGCTATAAAACCTAGAAATGTGCAGATCAGAACCAGAAACTCAGTCTGTGAGTCTGGCTGACCTGTAAATTCCTCTAACGTTATATTTGTTATATCAGACATTTTACTAATATGCTTTCATTCCCTGATTTTAGAATTATTACTGATTGTCCAAACTCTTCTCAATTTATGTACTGTCTGCTCTCTCATTGAGCACAGCAGAGAAATCACAATGCAAGCCATGTCTGAGAACCTTTAAATTAGTTGTTGAGTATATAACATGCCAGCCCAAGATCTAAGAGCCCTGCCTCAGCACACAGCACCTTTTCCTGTTAAATCTATGAGTTAATGGGCTTTGCTTTTGCTTTCTGAAAACCACATCCCTTGTCATCTCTTAAAGGTGGATCTATACGAACTGTGAAAAAGGTAAAATGTCTCAAAGCAGACAGGCAGTCAGACAGAAAGCAGAAGAAGCAAACCGTGAGAAAGACAGAACGATACATTGATAGACAGATAGAATGACAGAGAGGCAGGTGTAGGGGGGGGGGCGTGGAAACAGAGGAGGTCACATATGCTCACTTCCATAGACATAAGCCCTGATTAAATTGAGTGTGTAGTAGCTGGCCGCTTTTCAGGTGTGTGTGTGTGGGGGAGAGTGTGAGTCCTGTAATATTGTTTGTAGTCCCATGGGCTGTAGCTGAGCAAACTCAATCAACTCCCACTCACCTCTGTGGCCCTCCCTCCACTGTCAGGCCAGGACTAGACACTGGCCTGGCTTCTCCTCTGAACTGAGCGAGAGCGTTTTCACTGTGTGTATGAGTATGCATTGTGTGTGCCTGTGCGGGGGCGTGTGTTCAGGTGTGTCCTTGAAAGAATCAAAAGCCTCTGCAGATTGAATGCATTAGTATGAGAGACAGGTTTTCAATAACTCTAGCTTGCACGTGTGTGTTTGTCATGCTTACAAGATTAAAACCAACATTTTCTTATTCCTACTCTATTTTTCCCCTCTGAGTTATTATTTTTTGTTGATCTGTCACCCGTATTGAATCCAAACGATGGGTTTACGAGAGTATGGGCATGTGCACGCGACCTCTACCATCGCGAACCTCTGGCCACACATACACACCTGTCAATCAGAGACATCTACCATCAAAAGCGTCTGCTGTGCTAATTTAAGGTCTACTTGCAAAGAGAGAAAAATCAGCACATGCAGACAGGTTGCACTGGCAAAGACAACACCAATCAATCAGCTGATCAATCATAATTGGCTTATTTGCATATTTGCCACATATTCAAAATCATCCTTCATTTATGCAAATGTGCAGCAGAAAACGAGCTCCAGGGAGAGAGGGAGAGGTCAGGACTGAACTTGGACCTGTTGGTTGCTGAGAGATCAAATTAGAGCTTTATTTAGATTTATGCAGATCTTAACAGTAATGATATACAGCAGGCACGGTGCCCTTGGGTGTCAACGAAGACATTAATGCATCTACGGCCAGAGACACACTGTCCCACTATTCAAATACTGTGTCTTTGAAATAAAGACAAACCTGTAAGCCTCATTTGTACTGCACCCTAAAGCAGGATTCATATATTCATGTCACTCGGGTCTCATGACTGAAACATTATACTGCAGGGCTCTCTCAGAGTATGTCAGACAGGGCTCTCTTCTAGACACTCTAAACCCACTGGCAAAATGTACTTTTCAAATTTTTTCTTAATTTTAAATATGTTCATATTGTCTATTTTGTAAAATGTTCAGATTGTCTATTCTTATTTAATTCACTTAATGTACAGAATTCACCTGCTTGCTTCATACAATGCTACTACTGCACATTCACCTAATGTATATAATATATAATGTTCTTCTTCTCTCCCCCTTTTGCACATTTCACTGCGTGTTATACTTGTATAACTATGCATGTGATGAATAAAGAATCTTGAAAAAAAAAGCAGGTAGTCCCACGGTTGCCCCGCCCCCCCAAACAACAAACCTGAGTCACTTTTGCATTTTAAAATATGCAGCAAAGTCAAGATAATTCTAGGAAATTCTCCTGTCAGTGAAAATCTGATTTACAAATACACTAATAAACCATCGAGTAATGAGATAATTATACACAGTTTATTTACCACTACTCAGTGCTGCTAGCGTTTCATGTTGTGGGTAGTTGCTGCATTTATCACCAAAATCTGCTTTGCTAAATAATGACCTTGCCCAACAGCAAGCAGTTTTGACAGCACCTATTATTGAGGTAAGTGTGAAAGTCCAGAAAGGAAGATGCTGCAGGACTTAATACATTTGCTGTGTTGTAAAAAATATTTTTATTTCGCCGTAAGTCAAAGTGCAAACTGCTCCACAACGGGAATGGTAAAAAAACAACAGGAGGTGAAGAACAGTGCAAACACTCTTTAAAAGGCCGAATGGGAAACAGGAAGACCGGAGAAACCAGAAATAATCTCACACAGTGCTTCAGTCATTTAGCTTACTAGCCAGCTCTGACTTGGCTTGAAGTCAGTTGGACTCAGCCCGGACTACCTACTGACTATGATCACTGGCTTCATAACTTTTAGGGACACATTGTCAACATGTAGCCAAGCGATGGAAGATTTCCAGTTTGGTGGCCCAAGGATTATCTCTTTGCACTTTACAGATGATGTAGTGCTTTTGTTTTCATCCACCAGGGACATGGAGCGCTCACTGGAGCATGTTGAAGCCAAACAATAGGAATGTTAAAGAATGAGAATTAGCTCTGCCAAAGGTGAGGCTAGGAGGTCGTCAGGAGAAAAAGGATGGAGTGCCCACTCCAGGTCAGTGAGGAGTTTCTATCCCAAGCTTTAACTATCTTGGAAGACAGATTGCTGTGGCATCTACAGACATGCACATGTTGTACTGGTCTTTTGTGGTGGTGAAGGAGCTGGCCAGGAGCCGTGGTAGTAACTGAAAAAATAAGACTGTGGCTATAAGCACTTGAAATGTCCTTCTTTGGTGTGTTGGCTCACCCTTTGAGATCATAAGCTCTGTCATTTGGGAGCTGCTCAGAGTTGCTTCTCCATACCAAAAGGATCCAGATGTGATGGGACAAGCATCTAATTAGGATACTCCTAGGCACTGCTTAGGTGAGGTGTTTTGGGCACCTCCTTCCAGACGGAAACTCTGGTGTTGACCCAGGACATGGTGAAAAGTTTACATCTCTCCGCTATCACTAATGCATCAGCGTCCCCAGGGAATAGCTAGAGGAGCGAAAGCCAGGAAAAGAGAGGTTTGGGCATCTCTTTGGCTGCCCCCACAACCCAGACCTGGATATGTTGCAGGAAAGGTTAGATGGACTTGCTAATCACAGTAATTTAAAAAACTGTCTCCCTGTGATGGGTCCCTATATCCCTATTCTTTAGGACCACAGATGTACTTGGCAAAAATGCACAGAGGAATTCTATATTCTCATGTTATTGGGCCATGACAAAGTGCATTCAGCAGGCCTACCACCAGAGTCGTTGGAGGTATCATTGTTGTCGTCATCACCATCATAATCATCTGGGGTAAAGTGAATATACCTTGGGCTATATCTGTCCACCTCTAACACAAATAAACACATGGAAAAATTAAGAATAAGTGAACACGTGATTATCACTAACTACTATTACTATTTTAAATTTTTTAATATAACTGGAATCACACTCTGTAACACTTTATTAGTAATGTCTTAGTCTATAGTGTTGATTAAATGCATAAAATTTTATGCAGGAAAATTATTTGGTTATATTTTCACCATATGATCATATTACGGGCCTGCCTTTGATTTCAGATGTGATGCCAAAGAACATAAGGAAATGAAAATTAGATTTTAGATGGAAGAAAATAAGTCCTGCCCGCTGAAAGATTATGTGTATACGTTTTCACACTGTGCACAACTGTGTTGGTTACATGTAATCTATAAAATGTGTACTAAGATTTTATAATGCTTATATGTGGTAATGGCCAATAACATGATGATCTATAGATAAAATGTGTGTGTGCGCAAGCTTGAACAGTACTTACTGTCCAAGATACACAGAAAGGTTATTGGCTTCAAAACAGTTCAATATGTCAAATAAACACCCAGCTCAGTGAGCAGCTGGAGAACAGAGTGCAGAGAGGAAGAGAGCGAAACAGGGTAGAAGGACAGAGATGAAAAGCGATGAGAACAGAGGCAGTGAGAGCTCGGGGAGGGTGACAAAACTGGATAGAGAGGGCAAGAATGAGAGATGACTGTGAATATGAAAATAAAAGAGATAAGGACGAAGGTAAAAGGAGGAAGACTGGCATTGTCTTTGTAATTATAACGATTTCAAACATGTCTTCTTGTTCCAGATGCTTCAGTTAATGGACCACTTTATAGCAGAATCTGTAGCAACAATACATCAAAGTGTATAGATTTGAATTGAAGTTGTACAGTCACATCAAGGACGTCCAGATTTCTGATGCCATTCTACCAAAATGTCATTCCTGGTAGTTACAACAACCACAAATGCAGCCATAAAGAACTACGTGATTAAAAGCAAGTATTCCTGCAACAGATGGCTCGACAGCAAATAAAGCAAAATGTGTCGAGTCCTCCAAGATGCTTGAAACAAGCTACCAGCCAAGTAGTTTGAAGAACTGTGAACCGGTGCTATTTTACCCGTGACAAGCAGTCGCACTAAAATTTGATCTAGGATTTTTCCGTTTACTGCACTTTTTATTTGCATCGATTTAAAAACAGTCACACAGTGCTACGTAGCAGGCTACCTGGGCAGTTGTCATAGTGACCAAGGACGAACTAGGAAAGACGGTATTATTTTGGACAATATGTCAGAGTAAACACAAGATGAACGAGTGAGCAACTGTAGTGCTGCAGTCAAATACAGGCGTGTGTGCGAGTGTGTGTGTGGACTATTGCCTGTGGGTCAGTGTGTGAGAGCGATCAGATTCTCTGTGACTCATACTGTTATCTGTCGCGTCACACTGACACCCATTATACCATCTGTTTATCGGGGCTTTGATAAATGACAGCTTGACACCAAAGATGTCACCCAAATCAAAACAGAAGGATTAACACTTCTGCTGAAGTCAGAGGGGCAGAGTTGGTGAGCAGGCAAGTCTAATCTTCAACTCCTACAAAGTATAAACACATGAGCAGATTCAGGACCCGTTTACACTGAAAACAAACTTAAATCCCGTTAGGCAGTCAGTAAGCTGAGAAAACAAACACACATTCATTTGAATCTCGAATAAGAACATCAGTTTTATCTGATAAGTAAATCATTTGATGACGTGTGTGTCCTGAAACATTTCATATAAAGACATTTCTCTTATGCAACATGAACAAAACTACTTGTACTGCAGAAACACATAAAGATACCAGAGGTTAAGCACTTATTACTGAGTGTGAAACAGAATTTAAGGTAGATGTATTGTACTTGAATATCTAATCACACACCTACACAAAGCTGCACACAGCAGCCAGCACCTCTTGTCAACATTTCCTACTGATGAATCCATTTAGATGTGACCCCGACTGCGATGAAGAAAGAAGCACGACAAAGTAAGTCTGGGTCTGCGAGGACTGTGAATCCATATCTATGTATGAAGCCAAACTTTGTGTGTATCTGCAGG
The DNA here is from genome assembly GCF_057381915.1 of Diplotaxodon limnothrissa. Classification (NCBI taxonomy): domain Eukaryota; kingdom Metazoa; phylum Chordata; class Actinopteri; order Cichliformes; family Cichlidae; genus Diplotaxodon; species Diplotaxodon limnothrissa. Next base: position 374,180 of record NC_140602.1, read on the forward strand.
CTGTCAGTGAAAGACGGCACTGTCTTCTCAGTACTCTCGATACTTGGAAGCAAACCAACAACCTCTGCTTTGAAAAGTCAGTTTAAGGCTGCTCCATTCTATTAAGTTTACTCTATTTAATTTTTCTTTTTTATGTCAAGCACTTTGTTGCTGTTTCTGCTTTCATGTGGCGTCCTTGTTCCTGTGTTTTGTGTGAGAGAAAGTGGGTGGGGGAACGAGCTGTACCTGCCTGTGAAAGCACGCAGAGAATTATAGGTCATGCGCAGGGACGATGAGTAAGCTTCCTGAGAACAAGACGGTGCCTTCATGTTTTTGCATTTATGTTTTTTTTTTATCCCTAAATGAGACAAACACGGAATTGGACACTATTCTTTCAAGATGAAAAAGTCACTTGTTTCAGTATGTGCCCCAATTAAAGCAGTAGTACATGTGACATCAGCAAAAGTGAAAGCAAAGGGTACAGAGGAGGTCAAGGTGGATCAGTGGGCGAGGAAAGTGCTGAGGATTATCACACAAGACAACTTCTCGTTTCCTGTTTCGAAAATGCCAGCTGTTTCCTGCAGGGTTGTCACATAAAACGGTGGTACAGTTATGATTGGAGCATTTCGGAAGACAAAGTTTTTGCTGCTGTTTAATTTGTTTTCAGCAAAGGTCTCAACAAACAGGGTTGTTAACAGATGTTTTGATGAACTTGGTGAGTCACATAATACAACATAGAATCAAAAATGAGAAACCTTTTGAGCTCACGTTTCTATTTCTGTTTTAAACATAAAATCTTTAGAATTTCTGCTGCAGCAAACAAACATTTATCAGCTGGGAATGAAATTTTCACAGAGCGCTATCATCCTCAAGAACAGAGATAAATGATTTTATTAAAATCAGAATCAGAGAAAAGCAGGAGCGACTGTAACAGGCTGCACGCTGGTTGGCAAGCGTGCAGCCTGTTACAGTCGCTCCTGCCCATAGAGACAAGGTTACAGCTCTCCTTTATACACACTCACTCTCAGCCGTGACCACGTCTTTAGTTTTATTCTCTCTGCTGCTGTCGGCCTCAGGCTAACAGCTACCAGCTCATGGACTTTATGTCTTTCATTTGAGCTCTTCTTCCTACTGTTTGTTGTTTAGACTTAAACATTTATAAGTAGATTTTTGGTCACCTTACATGGGCAGTATTTATGCTGCCGGCTTTATCTGAAGGTTTGAGTCATTGCATGAATTTAGAAAGAAAAATACATGAGACAGAAATAACTCATTAGAACATGCGAGCACACGCGCACACATGTACATCTATCTATGGGATGTTGCACATTTTTTTCTTACACAGATTTAAATGAGTCAATGCAATCAGAAGTGTGCACTCGAGAGAAGACAGGAGGATGCTGACAGTATGACAGAGAGAGGGATATTTGACAGGGAAGAGTGCAGACTGGCTGATGCTGAGCGACCATCTGCCAAAGTTTTTCTTCCCTGCACTGTGGTTTCTAAATGATAGCATCTTACTCTCCAAATCTCTTTGTTGCACAGTCACAGGTACACACTCTCTCTTTCTCTGTGTGTCTTTGATCTTTCATCTCTCTTTCCTATCAGTCCATCACCCAGTCCCTGTAAAAACACAGCCTGTTAATGGTAAGAAGGAAAGCGTACAGTAGATCCCACCTGTGCTATGACTCACATGTTAACCCCTAACACAAGGCTTTAAAGCCACTGTTCACATGCACCGAACACTTTCTGCACCATCCCTGGTGATTTTGTGCATCCCTGAGGGTTGTGTGTCTTTATCTATTTGATTTCTAGTTTTGACCTGTTATACCACTTGTAACACTGATGAAGCGCTAATGAATTAATACAGGCTTCACAAATGATGAAATCCCTGTGTTATTAGCTGAATCACATGGTGTTACTATTAGCAAACGTACTCGCGAAAGCGCCAATTTGTTGGGATCCGTTTTTGAGTGCGCGTTCCTCTGCGCCATATGCTTCCGGGTAACAAGAAAGCGACCTCATTCACGTATATTTTTGATTGGCAAAGCTAACTCGAAATTTTGAGAAAAATAACTCAAAATCTCGAGTTATGGATACTAGCTGTTTTGTTTTTATTTAGTGGCGGAAACGGGCTTCCATACCAAGCGCTGTTGTCCATAAACGGGGGAAATGGAGTGTATGATTGTGGAAATCAGTGTATTCAGAAAATGGGGACAGAGCGTCGTCGTTGATAGCTTCCTACCAGTCCAGTGGAAGCTTCAATGCAGAATGAGTCCTGCTCCTAGCCGTTCATTGGCTCGCCATCCTTTTCCATACCCAAAAAGGTTCAACTGGCCTGCATTAAATAAACAAGGCCAATAAGAAATCACAAGAATAATACAAAATGTCAGTCAGTTAAGCTAAATACATTAAGTTATTCTTGTTCCTGTGTACACAATTTATAAATAAATAAACAAACAGTACCAATAAGGATTTAACTAAAACATTTCAACTGCTATATACATATTATATAGCTTCACAACATTTGTTATTCAACAACTATCAGTCAAATCAAAAATCAAAATCAAATTGTTTGGACCAGCAGCAGCCAATTAGCGTCAGCTGGTAGCAATACAAACAGTCAATTAAAAGTTCAAACTCACCAATTCCGTTCTGTTCAGTGCACAACAACATTATGGCTCTGGCTCACCGTAATCAGCACAAGTTAGCTGACCCGCCGGCGCCTCAAAATCACATGACCAATTTAAGACGGCACAGCTACAAGATGCAGCATGTCAGAGTCTCCATTTCAACTTGGGTCGAAAGACTTCAAACTACATACCAGTTTTTGAATTGTGTCGATGGGCCACGTAAAACCACACTGAAAAAAAGGGAATTGGCAGGCTTTTGAATTTGCACAAATGAATTTAGTTAATGCTACACAAGCCTTTCATGTTTCTCTTATTTACATTATTAAATAAAGTACCATTTACTTGATTATAAACAATACTGAGACTACTCATTTTTCTTGCATTGATTTAAAGTGACTAAATTAGAATACTAAAACCATTGTAATCATGTTTGACCACAACCGGAAATGATGCAATTTATTCAAAGACAACAACTAAATATGATTGGATAATAAGACCTAGAGTCTTATCCAATAAGACAACAACATAATTTAAGGAGAGCGCGATTGACCGCCAGATTCTGGAAGACTGTTTAGCCACATGCAACCTTTGGCACTGAGTCAGGCATACTGAGAAGGTAAGTAATTTAAATACATTTGTTTTAGTTGGGTACGTTTTCACAGAATTGTTGTAGTGCATGCTATATAAAAAGTGATCTGTAATGCATCTACATGTTGTTTTTACAGTGCTAGCTAAAGTTGGTATTAGCTTTGTGGCTAAAACTGAAAAATAGTAACAAATTGCAGCTGTTGCCGGTCGAAATTTATGCATGTGACAGATAGCCAGTGTTGGTCAAGTTACTTGAAAAAAGTAATCAGTAACTAATTACTGATTACTTCCCCCAAAAAGTAATCCCGTTACTTTACTGATTACTTATTTTCAAAAGTAATTAATTATTTAGTTACTTAGTTACTTTTAAAAAACCCGATTTACAACCTGAATAGGTGATAAAGTGACAGATCTTTCAGCCCAATTCTACTTTTTCTGCATAATCCATCATACAAAATGTAATCAAATGGAAAAGTATCTTTTTTAACTTGTTTTATTAGTTTTAATCTTTTAACTTTATGCATCAAGCAAAAATTTAATTATATGCAACATTCTGACTTGAATAAATTAGTTTAACATTGAAACCTATTTTCTGCACATTCCAGCACATAAAACAAAATATTTTTTGTGTTTACACGCAGTCTTTCAAATAGATGCAAGTAAAACACAGCAGAAAATAAATAAAGTCAAAGACTCAGCGGTCCTGTTGCTCTATTTTCACCTGTAAAGCAGGAGTGGGGCAGGCGGAGGTTTACCCTGGTGCAGGTGTGCCGCGGTCAGTGGAAGAATCCGCGAGTTTCTCTGTGAGTTTCCCATTACGTCGTAGCTACTCGGTACTTGCTTGGAAGTTTAGGGGTTTTTTTCGCTGTAAAAAGAAGTTTTCTTCCCACGCACAGCGGACACTAATGTTTTTGTCACATTTTATGGAATCAAACTCAAAGTAGGGTCAGTACTTCCACGCTTTAAACGCTGCACGCTCATACTCTCTCCCGCACTCGATATGTGATCCATTGTTGATCTGCACACAGCTGTTGTCACGAATGGCGCACTCACTGTAATGAGACATTCTCGCAAAAAATCACGGTTTTAGTAACGCAGTAACGCAGCGTTCCTACGGGAAGTAACGGTAATCTAATTACTGTTTTTGCAATAGTAATCCCTTACTTTACTCATTACTTGAAAAAAGTAACGCGTTACTGCCCATCTCTGCAGATAGCACTGACGTTTTTGATGGCTTACCAAGTTAAAACGTCACTGAGAGAGCGCAGTAGTGTTTGTGTTACTCGTGCTAGTTATGGCTACAGTGGCTAATTAGTCCGGCTGTAACCGTCAGAGTTTAAGAAGCTGAGAGCCCCACAGTGCCATACCTTAATTCTTGCTGCTGACACACACTCAAGTTATAATAAGGATCCTGCCACCTTAGACGTGGGTTTAAGAACCTGTGCCCATAAATGCCAAATCATTTTTCCATTTAGTCATTGTTTTAGGTGAAGTGTCACTTACTTGACTATTCTATTGGTCAAGCCCAAATAATACAGCAGATATCTACAAGGAGATACGTTTGTTCAACAGACTATGTCTTATTAAGTGATGTATTGTGAATTTTCCAACATCGTCCTAACAAAAATTAGGACCTCCCCCCCCCTTTTTTTTTTCTACTTTGTGTAGAACATATGTGAGCTGCTTCTCAAAACATTATGTATAAATGAGGGGAAAATTGGTACTTTAAAAAACCATTGATGCTCTTCTGGACTGGAATACCTTTTTTCAATTAAAATTAATGTTTTTTGTGATGGTGGAATTTTTACCTTTATGATTACAGAAGTCAAAACATCAGATGATGATAGCTTACCATTTAAACTCCCCATCTCTTGGCAATTCTGAATTAGAGGGCTCAGCTGTATCGGCCTTTCTAGTGGATTTAAAGAGTTAAAGACTTAAAGAGGAAATAGCTTAAGTCATTAGGTACATATTCCCTGACATTCTAGAGGTCAACCTTGCACAGTGTGTGACATTAAAGGGCATAACTTATAGAAATGGAATGGTACTGGCCTAAGGGGCAGCAGGTGGATTGCCAGAATACTGAAAAACCATATCTGCATTGTATCACAGCATATTCTACATTGTCAGAGAGCTTGGTGGCTGGTACAGAGAGCACGACAGAGCTTTTGAGCTCAGCCCAGTATCCACAAGAATATTCACTCTCATTTCACTCTGTGAATTCCTTGATACTTATCCATTGGTTGACTATGAGATTGGATCAGTCCACATTGTGACTTTAAAAAGGCATATAGAATTAAAAGGTGTTCATATAAGTGTAATAGGTTCAGTGGCATGTATTTCATTAGATAAATTCTTTTTTTACGTCTGATCTTTATAACTTTGACTATTGGGTATGGGTAGCTTTATGAAAACTAAACTGAAAGGATTCTTTCTGAATATGTAATTCTTTTTTGCCTACAGAGTCCTATGGGGAGTCCTATGGTCCTAAAGACTGTTTTGGCTGACGGAACCTGTCGAAGGCTCACTCTCTAATGGAGCGCCTGAATCAACTGAGGATCTCATCGTTGAAGTCAAGAGACAGTGTTGTCTTCAGGGCAGTTTCAGACTTCAGTTTATGGATTCCTTGTTTGGGAATGAGTTTCTTAACCTCACCTCAGTTTCAGAAGTAGCAGACAAAGGGACTCTTAAAGCTATTGACATGCCAAAGCCCACCACATGGACATAAAAAAGAGTAACAGAAAACTTTTTCATACAGAAGACATGAAGACATGAAGTTGTTCGTGATGCACCAATGGTGGAGGCTTTCATGGCAAGATGGCCTGATCTATTTGATTTCCATGAGGTAAGGTTTGCCTCATACACGGTGTTCTTGTGGTATTAGCCTAAAATGGTTAAGGCACAGTTGTTATTTGACAGCCCATTTCTTCAGCATGAGTGACTGCAGCCTTCTTCCAGGTATTAAACCGTTTTATTCTCCGCGGGAGTTTGCTTCATTCATCCTGGCCGCTGTTTACATCCCGCCAGATGCGGATGCGCAGGCAGCTCAGTGCGCACTCGCGGAGCAGATACTGCACATGGAGCGGACATTCCCGGACTCTCTCATCATTGCTCTTGGGGACTTTAACAAAGCCAATCTGAGCCATGAGCTTCCCAAATACAAGCAGTATATTAAATGCCCGACCAGAGAGGAGAGGACATTAGACCACTGTTACAGCACGATCAGCGGGGCCTATCGTGCGGTGCCCCGCGCTTCACTCGGACTTTCTGACCACGTCATGATCCACCTAATCCCTGCGTACAGACAGAGGCTGAAGCTCTCCAAACCTGTCGTGAGGACCAAAAAACTGTGGAGCAACGAGGCTGTGGAGGAGCTTCGCACGTGTTTGGAGACCACAGACTGGGACACATTGAAGGCTGCTTCTAACAGCTTGGACGAGTTTACGGACACTGTCACCTCCTATATCCACTTCTGTGAGGACAGCATTGTGCCATCACGCACCAGGGTGAGTTATAACAATGACAAACCCTGGTTTACTCCTAAACTCAAAAAGCTGTGGCTTGAAAAGAGAAAGGTGTTCAGAAGCGGAGACAGGGACTGCTACAGAGAGGCCAAGTACAGGTTCACTAAAGAAGTGGACATTGCTAAACATCAGCACTCTGAGAAGATGCAGCAGCAGATCTCAGAGAATGACTCGGCCTCTGTGTGGAAAGGTTTTAGGAATATCACCAACTACAAGCCTAAAACCCCCCACTCCACTGACGACTTGCTCTTGGCCAACACCCTTAACGACTTTTACTGCCGTTTTGACGAGTCATCAGGCAGCCTTCACACCTCCAACGGCCCCAACAATAGAGACACTTTGGACACTCATTCCCCCACCTCTCCCCCCTCCATAGAGCCATCACCACCTTCAATCACTTCACCTGCAACACCCCCCTCCTCACCCCACACAAAAGAGGATTTCACACCACCTCCTCCCACCACAACTCTTCATATTCATGAAGCAGATGTGAGGAAGCAGTTTAAGAGTCTGAATGCTCGAAAAGCTCCCGGCCCAGACGGTGTGTCTCCTGCCACCCTCAGACACTGCAAACGAGCTGGCCCCAGTGTTTTCTGGCATTATCAACTCCTCACTGCAGGCATGTCATGTGCCTGCCTGCTTCAAGTCCTCTACCATAATCCCTGTCCCCAAGAAACCTAGGATCACTGGACTAACACTAGCATCCCCAGGCTTCTACCTTTCTACCTATAAAACCCGAGAGCAGTCAAATGGTGGAAGTGGAAGCTAAATTGGCTAAATTGACCGCGGAGTCATCATTTTGCGTTTCTACCTTTAAAAGCCGGAGAGCAGTCAGTCAAATGCTGGAGTCGTTCATATGTATATTAGGTCGTTACCTAGGAATTCTGGAGGGAGGGGAGTGGGGGTGAGTGATTGAGGGGGTGGGGGAGTGGAGTGTTTCAGTTTGCCATCTTAGGGAGAAATCAACACATGTCCTTTGTATGTCCTTTGTTGCTGACATTTATTGATGAAAACAGTACAAAAAACCAACCATTTGTACACATATTTACAAATAATGATAAAAAGTGAGTGAGTACATTTCAACATTTTCAGCAATCACTCACAATCCTGGCACTGCCACGGTATCTGTCGTCTGCATTTACCACATGTGTACCTGTAGCAGTGAACACATCGCACAGTGGCCTGATTTTTTTTGCATCTGTGTACTTGGATTTTAGGTCGCAAGCCACCCAAAACTTGCTCCATGCACCACTCAGCAGGCCATTTGTAAATATGTGTACAAATGGTTGGTTTTTTGTACTGTTTTTATCAATAAATGTCAGCAACAAAGGACATACACCCATGTGTGTTGATTTCTCCCTAAGATGGCAAACTGAAACACTCCAAGTTGGTGACTTTTGGAGATTTGTTTCCCTGGATGATTGAGAATGCATCAAGATGAAACACAAAAGGAAGCTCACCGCTTTTAGCAGCTCCCCCACCCCCTCAATCACTCACTGAGTGATTGAGGGGGTGGGGGAGTGGAGTGTTTCAGTGTTTCAGTTTGCCATCTTAGGGAGAAATCAACACATGTCCTTTGTATGTCCTTTGTTGCTGACATTTATTGATAAAAACAGTACAAAAAACCAACCATTTGTACACATATTTACAAATGGCCTGTTGAGTGGTGCATGGAGCATGTTCATTGGTTCATGGACCTCACTGAACTAATGGCATTTATGGCAGCAACAAAAGCGGTGAGCTTCCTTTTGTGTTTCATCTTGATGCATTCTCAATCATCCAGGGAAACAAATCTCCAAAAGTCACCAACTTGGAGTGTTTCAGTTTGCCATCTTAGGGAGAAATCAACACACATGGGTGTATGTCCTTTGTTGCTGACATTTATTGATGAAAACAGTACAAAAAACCAACCATTTGTACACATATTTACAAATGGCCTGCTGAGTGGTGCATGGAGCATGTTCATTGGTTCATGGACCTCCCTGAACTAATGGCATTTATTGCAATTGTCATCTTGCGGGGGGTTTACAGGGTTCCATCGGTAAATGACTGCTGGTCAGCAAACCTGGGAAACCCACAGATAATTGGAACTATGGCACGAAACCGCTTCCAAGACATCATGCAACACTCCACTCCCCCACCCCCTCAATCACTCACCCCCACTCCCCTCCCTCCAGAATTCCTAGGTAACGACCTAATATACATATGAACGACTCCAGCATTTGACTGACTGCTCTCCGGCTTTTAAAGGTAGAAACGCAAAATGATGACTCCGCAGGGGTCTAAGGTAGAAAACCAAAATGACTGCTCTCCGGGGGTCTAAGTGCTAAATGACTACAGACCCGTGGCTCTGACATCTGTGGTCATGAAGTCATTTGAGCGCCTAGTTCTCTCCCATCTCAAGACCCTCACGGCCCCCCTCCTGGACCCCCTGCAGTTTGCATACAGAGCCAACAGGTCTGTAGATGACGCCATCAACATGGCCCTACACTTCATCCTGCAGCATCTGGACTCCCCAGGAACCTACGCCAGGATCCTGTTTGTGGACTTCAGCTCTGCCTTCAACACCATCCTTCCAGACCATCTCCGAGGCAAGCTTTCCCAGATGAATGTGCCTGATCCCATCTGCCGGTGGATCACTGACTTCCTGACAGACAGGAAGCAGCATGTGAGGCTGGGAAAGAATGTCTCGGACTCCCGGACCATCAGCACCGGCTCCCCTCAGGGCTGTGTTCTTTCTCCTCTGCTCTTCTCCCTGTACACCAACTGCTGCACCTCCACCCACCAGTCTGTCAAGCTAATCAAGTTTGCAGATGACACCACCGTTATCGGACTCATCTCGGACAGGGATGAGTCTGCCTACAGGAGGGAGGTTGAACGTCTGGTGTCCTGGTGCAGCCACAACAACCTGGTGCTGAATGCCCAGAAGACAGTGGAGATTATTGTGGACTTCAGGAAGCACACAGCCCCACTCCCCCCCCATCATCCTGACTGACACCCCCATCACCTCTGTGGACTCATTCCGCTTCCTGGGTACCACCATCACCCAGGACCTGAAGTGGGAGCCCACCATCAATTCCGTCATTAAGAAAGCCCAGCAGAGGATGTACTTCCTGAGGCAGCTGAAGAAATTCAACCTGCCAACACGGACGATGATGCAATTCTACACTGCAATCATCGAGTCCATCCTCACCTCCTCCATCACCGTGTGGTACGCTGGAGCCACTATCAGGGACAAACAGAGACTGCAGCGTGTTGTGCGCTCTGCTGAGAAGGTGATTGGCTGCAGACTCCCATCTCTGCAGGACCTGTACACCTCCAGGACACTGCGGCGTGCAGCTCGGATCTCAGCTGACCCTTCTCACCCTGGACACAGTCTGTTTGACCTGCTCCCCTCAGGCAGGAGGCTCCGGTCCATTCGCACCAGAACCTCTCGCCATAAGAACAGTTTCTTCCCCTCTGCTGTCGGACACATGAACAATAACCGTATGACTGTTCCCACCACTAACACATGACCCTACGCTGTGTTCACTGCATCATTCCATGTTTGGCACTGATCACCACCTGCACTCATGTATATATCATGTATATATCTATCCACTTAGCACTTTTAATTCTTATTCTTATTTTTATATTTTTATGACAGTATGTTTGCACTGAAGCACCGCAGCAATTTCCTAATGTTGTAAACCTGCTCAACATTTGGCAATAAAACCCTTTCTGATTCTGATTCTGATTTAAAGCTCATTTCTCTGTGCTCATGTTTTCAGATCAACACTGAGTTTAAGAGAATTGCCACCATCCCCCCTCAGACAAAGTTCGTGGCTCAGCTGGCTCTCCACCTGGACAACCTGGTGAAGTTGGTCAACAGAAGAGCAGAGCTTGGACTAATACTGAAAAGAATTGTGGCATGAATGGATAATGTAAGTGATTAAGCCTCAACATTCACTTAACATGATCCTCTTTGGATGAAACTTTATAATTGTGGAAGATTTCAAATGTTTCCCATGATAGTCAAAGGAGCTTGCAAAGAAAAGCGTCTGGACTTCTTTAAGTTGCTTGAAGACGTTTCACCTCTCATCCGAGAAGCTTCTTCAGTTCTAAGGTCAAATGGTGGAGAGTCCCAGATATAAACCTAGTGGGAGTGACCCCCCACAGAGGGACAAAAGGACCCCCTGATGATCCTCTAATCGCCTGAGCCAAGGTGGGAAACTGGGCGTGGGTCCCAATCAGCCAGAGTTTCGGGTGTGTTCATTGTGAAACCTGGCCCCACCTTATCATGCAAATTCCTGAGGTCAGATGGCCCAGGATGTGAGTGGGCGTTAAGGCGTCTGGGAAGGGATCTCAAAACTGGATTATAGATGGCAGAGAGTTGGTGTTGTAAACCCCCGCCTCTGTTCAAAGATGGTCGCTCACAGTGGACATAGATGGCTTCTTTCACTCCTCTTTCAAACCATCTGTCCTCTCTGTCCAAAATGTGAACATTGGCATCCTCGAAAGAGTGTCCTTTGTCCTTAAGATGCAGATGGACTGCTGAGTCTTGTCCTGTGGAGGTGGCTCTTCTGTGTTGTGCCATGCGCTTGTGAAGTGGCTGTTTGGTCTCTCCAATGTAGAGGTCTGAGCATTCCTCGCTGCACTGTACAGCATACACCACATTGTTAAGTTTGTGTTTTGGCGTTTTGTCTTTCGGGTGAACCAGTTTCTGTCTGAGCGTGTTGCTGGGTCTGAAATACACTGGGATGTCATGCTTGGAGAAAACTCTCCTGAGTTTCTCTGATACGCCGGCTACATAAAGAAGTCCAGACGCTTTTCTTTGCAAGCTCCTTTGACTACGATGACCTGGATGACTGAGAACCTTCAAAGACATGTTTCCCATGATAAATTCTCTCATTTTGTATTTTTATATCTGCTTGTTTTTTTAACCTTCACTTTGTCAACTTATTATTAATTGCCAGTAAATCTATTATTAATTTGTGTGCCTTTACTTTAAAAACATTCATGTAAAGTACACTATTAAAACTTAAATGAAGGACAAGAGCTGAATGAAGATGCTAATTACATACATTTCATTTCAGTGTGAAGATGTTGATGCTGAGTGTGTCAAGGGAGTGTGTATCAAGGTTCAAGGTTCAAGGTTCTTTATTTGTCACATGCATAGTTATACAAGTATAACACACAGTGAAATCTACATGGGTGAAGACCCTGGCATGCTTATCCGGGAGTATGTGGTATGTACTTGTCTTTTTTTTTCTTTTTTTTCGGACTTTCCACAGTGTCATATTACTTGCTTGGCATGAAATGACTAACATGGAAGAACGTGCCATCAGTGAGACTGTTGAAGACACCACTGTTTGAATTTATCTCCTTAAAGAGCAAGCTTCAGCAGATGAACAAGAGTTGTCCTTGCAGGCATCAGGGTGGCGAAGAATTTGGATAATGTAGCATTTGCTGTGATAATGCTATTTGGACTCATGTATGCATTAAACCTTGCCTACCCTGCGGACCTTCGCTACAACGTTGACGTTTTCCAGAAGGTTTTCATGGAACTGGATGGAGCTAAACTCTCTAAAGTTCTTGCTTTCAAAAACCATCTGTTTGGTCCCGCCTTCACTGTTGTGATTGGGGTGGGGGTAGGGACACGCTTAGGGCGTCGGGGGGTTCCCCGGAGGCATCTTCCTTGGGGGGCTCAACCCGGGGTAGCGGTCATGTCCGGTTGGGGGCTCTTTTGGCTCTCGGGTGACTGTTTCCTCGTGGCTGCGTGCAGCGGGGCTAGGGGAGGGTCTGTGCTGACGGACGTGGGTTACTGACCTGGTAGCCTGGCTGTCTCCTGGGTGGGTCCGGGATGGGCGTGAGGTTCTGGGGGCGCTCCGTCTCTGGGCTGGGGCCCTGGCCGGGCCTCGGGGCCTTGGGTCCTGGTTTGTGTGTTGCCGGGGTTGTGGGCGGGTGGGTGCATGGGGGCCCAGCCCTGGCGCAGGGTGCCGCCGGTGCGTCGAGCCACCTGGGGGGCTCTTCAACTGGTGGGGGAGGTTGTTACACCTTGCAGGAGCTTTCCTCTCCTCAGGAACTCTCTGCAGGAGGGGGAGATACAGGAGAGGTGGAGGAAGATCTCAGCCTGGGCGTCTATTGTCTCATGTAGTCTGGAAGATGAGTGGATGGTGGGGTGGGTGCAGCTTTCTCTGTGGTGGGGTTGGGTGGACTGTCCCGGGATCTGTGGGGCCGGGGGGTGCTGCTGCGCTGGGCCCCGGTCTGGATGGGCCTGGGCCCCCTTTCCCTGGCGGGTCGCGGAGTATGGGAGTGCCTACTGGGGTCAGCGGGGGAGCTGGCCCCAGGGAGGGGTCACTTGCCCCTCCCTTCCTTCCCTCCCCATCTCCAGCTGCCTCCCCCTTCCCGCTCCACCACAACCACCCACACATGCAGGACCTTGGAGTAGGGGTATGTCACCAGGGTGCAGAGGAGGCTCCCCCCCCCCCCCCCCCCCCCCGTCCCCTTCTGGCTGCCTCTGCCACAATTTTATCCCACAACTTAGACATTCACATTACTTACTCACACTCTCATTACACATACATATAGGATCTTGGGGGTGGGCACGATACACGGAATCCAATGTTAAATACACGTAGAGGTTCAAGGTTCAAGGTTCTTTATTATTTGTCACATGCATAGTTATACAAGTATAACACACAGTGAAATGTAGCCTGACACGCTCCTCGACATGTGAAAAAATTGGGGGGGGGGGGGGGGGGTGTAGAGGAAGAACATTGTGTGTGTGTGTGTGTGTGTGTATATATATATATATATATATATCGTAGTGGTTAGACTACACGCCTTTGGAACAGAGGATCGCAAGTTCGATTCCTGCCTGGGGCGTCTGTATCCAGTAAGGGTCCTAAGGCTAGACCCCCTATGCTAAGCAAGCCTACCGCAGACATGAGCGAGACAGATAAATATGAAGGCATGCCGGCTCGGACGTCGCCCGGATCAACAAGGTCCGCGTCAGGTGTTGAGGAACCAGGGCACCCTGACGAAAAGTGGGCTACTGGAACAAGAAGGCATCGGTGGGCAAGAGACGAAAACAGGGCATTGTTGGAATGCTACTACGCAAGTAACCCTGGCGGAAGGGGCTACATGAATAGGATGAGGGACCTATGGATTCTTCGATACCCAACATCCACAATGACGGCGAAACAACTAGTAGCTCAGTGTTCCAACATTCGAAAGAAGGGACTGCTCTCACAGCTAGAGATTGACGAGGTACAACACAAATGCTACGGCAAGGAGGAGTCAGGACGCCAGGTCAGGGGGGAGATATCATCACCCGAGATTGGGTACATAGCCCCAAGTGCGATAGGAGAAGGATTGTTGAGTGCGAGAGGAACTGACCTGAAAAATAGGATCATGGCCAAGCTTGAAACCTGGATCCCCCGTAGCCGGTTACCAAGATTACGTGAAGTACCCTCAGAAGGTCTGCTAGATGATGTTAATGCAGCACTACGGGCAATACCTACAACCACGATTACCGACACTAACAAGCTCATCTACAATACGGCAACAGTGATCAGTGAGATGCTTGGCTACAAGTTGAACAGCGACAAGGGGCAGTACCCTCCATGGAGAAGGAGGCTAGAGGGCAAGATCAAAGTAGCACGGAGGGAGGTTAGCCAACTAACGGAGTTGCAGAAAGGTGCGACAAATAAGGTGCCTAAGAAAAACAGCAAGCTGTCCATACCTGAGGCCTTGGAAACTGCCAAGCAAAGACTCACAGCCTTGGCCAGCCGCTTGAGGAGGTACACCAGAGAGATAGAAGGCAGGAGAATAAACCAGCTGTTCTCCACAGAACCAGCAAAGGTGTACTCTCAGTGGCAAGGGAACAATAAGAGAACAGCACCACCAAGGCTGGAGACGGAGCAATACTGGAAGAGCATATGGGAGAAGGATGCAACCCAACGCCAATGCTCAGTGGCTAGAGGATCTGAGGGCAGACCACAGCGACCTCCCTGAACAGGGTCCAGTAACCATCACAGTGGCAGATATCCAAGAAAGGGTCTCCAGTATGAAGAGTTGGACAGCACCAGGGCCCGACATGGTTCACGCCTACTGGCTGAAGAAGCTGACTGCACTCCACGAGCGTCTGGCAGCACAAATGAACCAGCTGCTAGTTAACGAGAGACACCCGGAATGGCTAACTGAAGGCCGGACGGTCCTGATCCCCAAGGACCCCAAGAAGGGACCGGTCCCCTCCAACTACCGACCAATAACCTGCCTCAGTACTACATGGAAGCTCCTGTCAGGCATCATATCGGCTAAGATGAACAGGCACATGGGTCAATACATGAGCGGGACACAGAAAGGAATTGGCAAGAATACCAGAGGCGCAAAACACCAGCTACTGGTAGACAGAACAATCAGCCGAGACTGCAAGACCAGACTGACCAACCTGTGCACTGCCTGGATTGATTACAAGAAGGCCTATGACTCAATGCCCCACAGCTGGATACTGGAATGCCTAGAATTGTACAAGATCAATGGGACCCTAAGAGCCTTCATCAGGAACTCAATGGGGATGTGGCGTACAACACTAGAGGCCAACTCCAAGCCCATAGCACAAGTCACCATCAAGTGCGGGATCTACCAAGGAGATGCTCTGTCCCCACTGCTGTTCTGCATAGGCCTGAACCCCCTCAGTGAGATCATTAACAAGACTGGCTACGGATACCGACTACGGAACGGAGCAGTTGTCAGCCACCTCCTGTACATGGATGACATCAAGCTGTATGCCAAGAGTGAACGAGACATCGATTCACTGATCCACACTACCAGGCTATACAGCAATGACATTGGAATGTCGTTCGGACTGGAGAAGTGTAGTCGGATGGTAACAAAGAGAGGGAAGGTAGTCAGAACTGAGGGGATTGAACTACCAGAAGGCAACATTGCAGACATAGAGGACAGTTACAAGTACTTGGGGATCCCACAGGCGAATGGGAACCATGAAGAGGCCGCTAGAAAAGCTGCAACCACCAAGTACCTGCAGAGGGTCAGGCAAGTCCTGAGGAGTCAGCTGAATGGTAAGAACAAGATCCGGGCCATCAACACGTACGCCCTGCCCGTGATCAGGTACCCTGCTGGGGTAATAGGCTGGCCAAAGGAGGAGATAGAAGCCACTGACATAAAGACAAGAAAGCTCTTTACCATGCATGGAGGGTTTCACCCCAAATCCAGCACCCTGAGGCTGTACGCTAAGCGGAAGGAAGGGGGCCGGGGACTGGTGAGTGTCAGCACCACAGTCCAGGATGAGACAACGAACATCCAAGAATACATTGGGAAGATGGCCCCAACTGACCGAGTGCTCAGTGAATACCTCAGGCAGCAGAAACCCAAGAAAGAGGAGGGAGACGAGGAACCATCATGGAAGGACAGGCCCCTGCACGGTATGTACCACCGGCAGATAGAGGAGGTGGCTGATATCCAGAAATCCTACCAGTGGCTGGACAAAGCTGGACTGAAAGACAGCACAGAAGCACTAATCATGGCAGCACAAGAACAAGCTCTGAGCACAAGATCCATAGAGGCTGGGGTCTATCACACCAGGCAAGACCCCAGGTACAGGCTGTGTAAAGATGCCCCAGAGACAATCCAGCACATAACAGCAGGGTGCAAGATGCTAGCAGGCAAGGCATACATGGAACGCCATAACCAAGTGGCCGGCATAGTGTACAGGAACATCTGTGCCGAGTATAACCTGGAAGTCCCGAGGTCAAAATGGGAGATGCCCCCAAGGGTGGTGGAGAATGACCGAGCTAAGATCCTGTGGGACTTCCAGATACAGACGGACAAAATGGTGGTGGCTAACCAACCGGACATAGTGGTGGTAGACAAACAGAAGAAGACGGCTGTAGTGATCGATGTAGCAGTTCCGAATGACAGCAATATCAGGAAGAAGGAACACGAGAAGCTGGAGAAATACCAAGGGCTCAGAGAAGAGCTCGAGAGGATGTGGAGGGTGAAGGTAACGGTGGTCCCCGTGGTAATCGGAGCACTAGGTGCGGTGACTCCCAAGCTAGGCGAGTGGCTCCAGCAGATCCCGGGAACAACATCGGAGATCTCTGTCCAGAAGAGCGCAGTCCTGGGAACAGCTAAGATACTGCGCAGGACCCTCAAGCTCCCAGGCCTCTGGTAGAGGACCCGAGCTTGAAGGATAAACCGCCCGCAGGGGCGTGCTGGGTGTTTTTATATATATATATATATATATATATATATATATATATACACATATAGTATATACACTGGGTGAATGTGCAGTAGTAGCAGCAAGCAGGTGAATTCTGTACATTAATATGAATAGATATCTGACTATTTTACAGGATAGACAATATAAACATATTTAAAATTAAAGGAATTGAAATGTACATTGTGCCTTGGTTTAGTGTCTGGAAGAGTCCTGTCTCAGTCAATTATTGATTTGATTTATTATTAATGACTATCGCCCTGTAGCCCTCACCTCAGTAGTGATGAAGTGCTTTGAACGCCTGGTCAGAGACTTCATCATTTCTTCACTACCAGACACACTGGACCCACTACAGTTCGCTTACCGTCCAAATCGTTCCACAGACGATGCCATCTCTCATCTCCTCCACACATCACTCACTCACTTGGACACTAGAAGGGGGAATTATGTTAAAATGCTCTTCATAGACTACAGCTCTGCATTTAATACCATAATTCCCTCCACACTCACCACCAAGCTGGAGCATCTGGTACTCAGCTCATCTATGTGTCAGTGGATCTCCAACTTCCTAACTGGCAGACCACAGGCAGTAAGGATGGGCGGACATGTCTCAGCCTCCACCACTCTCAGCACTGGAGCCCCCCAGGGGTGTGTTCTGAGCCCCCTGCTGTACTCTTTGTACACATATGACTGTGTGGCCACTACCAGCTCCACCACCATCATCAAGTTTGCTGACGACACCGTCGTGGTGGGCCTGATCTCTGATAACAACGAGACGGCCTACGTGAAGGAGATTAGGAATCTGGAGAACTGGTGCCAGAGGAACAACCTCCTTCTAAACGTCAGTAAGACAAAGGAGCTGATAGTGGACTTCAGCACTAAGCAGGAGAGGAACTACCAGACCCCCGTCATCAACGAGTGCCCAGTGGAGAGAGTGGACAGCTTCAAATACCTCGGAGTTCACATCACGCAGGACCTGTCATGGTCCTGTCACATCAACACCGTGGTGAAAAAGGCCCGACAGCGTCTCTACCACCTCAGACGCTTGAGAGACTTCCAACTGCCCTCCAAGGTGCTCAGGAACTTTTACTCGTGCACCATAGAGAGCATCCTGGCGGGAAACATCTTAACCTGGTTCGGGAACAGCACCATGCAGGACAGACGAGCTCTACAGAGGGTTGTGCGGTCAGCTGAGCGCACCATCCGCTCCGAGCTCCCTGACCTGCACTCAATCTACAGCAGGCGGTGCCGGACTAAGGCCAGGAAGATCGTGAAGGACCTCAGCCATCCCAACAACAGACTGTTCTCTCTGTTGAGGTCAGGAAAGCGATTCCGCTCCCTGAAGACCAACAAAGAGAGACTGAGGAGGAGCTTCTTCCCGCAGGCGATACGGTCTCTCAATCACACCACCACACAGTACTGACCCACACATATGGTTCTTACACACACACTGGACTTTCTGGACATTGTTTTTGCACAACACTGGTCACTATATTCTTCATTTCCAGTTAATACTTGTACAGCTGCTGTTATTGTGTATATATTTATTTATATTTAGATTTCTTCATACATTCTTATATAGTTCTATATTGTGTATTGTGTATTTTGTTGTACAGTTATTTTATTTTCAACTTTAATTTATATATTTTATCTTATTCTTCCCAGTTAAATTTACCCTTCATTCTAATTTGTGTTGTACAGTTATTTCATTTTTAACCTTAATTTATATTTTATTCCTTCCTAGTTAAATTTACCCTTTTTAATCTTATTCATAGCCTTTCCTTTTTTGTTTTCTTTAGGTCACGAGCAGTTGTCCAAGCATTTCACTACATATCGTACTGTGTATGACTGTGTACGTGACAAATAAAATTTGAATTTGAATTTGAATTATAGATGATGTGAGAGGGTGGGTGTGTGTGTTTAGGGCACGGATGGCTTGGGGATAGAAGCTCCTCTTGAGTCTCTCTGTCCTTGCCCGGAAGATGTGGAACCTTCTACCAGATTGCAGAAGTTGGAACAGTTTGTTGCCAGGATGGGACGGGTCCTTCAGTATCTGCGCTGCTCTAGTCCAGCATCTCCTGGTGTAGGTGTCCTGAAGCGGGGGGAGAGCAATCCTGCAGCAGCGTTCTGCTGTACGGATCACTCTCTGGAGAGCTTTTTGGTCCTTCACACAGCTGTTCCCAAACCACGATGTCATGTTCTGTGTGAGGATGCTCTCCACAGCGCCTGTATAGAAAATCCTGAGGATCTTTGGAGAGACCCTGAACTTCTTCAGTTGTCGTAGGTGATACAGGCGCTGCCTAGCCTTTTTGGTCTGGACCTGAATGTGGGCAGCCCATGTCAGGTCTGAGGAGATGTGGACACCAAGATACTTGAAGGACTGCACCCTCTCCACTGGAGCTCCATTGATGATGATGGGCTTGTAGTCTCTGTGCTGACCCCTTCTGAAGTCCACCACCAGCTCCTTGGTCTTGCTGACGTTCAGCTGGAGGTGGTTGTCCTGGCACCACGATGCCAGATTCGTTACCCTGTTTCTTGTCCACGTGGCTGAGAGTGGTGTGTAGGACGTGGGCGATGGCATCCTCTGTGGATCTGTTGGATCTGTAGGCGAACTGCAGCGGATCTGTGGTGTCTGGGATGGAGGAGGAGATGATGTTCTTCAGCAGCCTCTCAAACACCTTCATTACTACCGAGGTCAGTGCAACTGGCCGGTAATCGTTCAGGGATGAGGGTTTGCTGTTCTTGGGCACAGGGATGATGGTGGATCTTTTGAAGCATGTGGGGACCACAGACTTCGCCAGGGACTCGTTGAAGATGTAAGTGAACACACCTGCTAGCTGGTCAGCACAGCAGCGCAGCAGACGGCCGGTGATACCGTCTGGCCCCGCCGCTTTCCTTGTGTTCACTCTCCTCAGTGCCGCTCGGACGTCATGCTCCGCGATGCTGGTCACCGGTCTCTCGCTGATGACGTCACTGTCCTCGGTAGTCAGGCGGTAGATAGCATTAGCCGCCTGGCTAACCTCGAAACGGGCGTAGAACCGATTCAGCTCGTTGGTGAATGCAGAGTCGGCGTTGATCGGCGCAGTGTCCCTGGCTTTGTAGTCCGTAATGGTGCGTAATCCGTGCCACATACTCCGTGTGTCGCCCTGGTGGAAGCGGGACTCCACACGTTCCCGGTACCTGCGTTTGGCATCTCTCGCCGCACGCCGTATGAGGCCGCTTTGTAGGCGCTCATATCGCCAGTGGCGAGACCCGCGTTGTAGGAGGCGGTCCTGGCGTTTACTGCAGTGCGGATCGATCTTTCCATCCACGGTTTCTGGTTTGGGAATGTGGTGACTCTCGCAGTGGGGATAATCTCCACGTAGACATTGAGGGCTAGCAGGAAGGACCATGCGCTTACCTGCTGCTCTCTGGCAGGTAGCTCCATGTCCTCCTGGGTTTTAAATGCACCTTAGAACACACATGCATCAACACTACAATGAGCGAGTGGAGGGAGGTTTGGAGTCTTCTCGCACCCCCGTTCTCTGCGGCCTGCTGGAGCGGGGGGGCTAGGAGGAGTTGGCCGTCCGACTGCGGTCTGGAGTGTGGGGCCTCCCTGCTGCGGCGGAGTCGGGGTGGTCTGCCTCTCCCCACCACAGGGAAAAGGGTAACACCACCTGGGTCTGGGTGCAGTTCCCCCCTCCAGGGGCAAGGGTACCTAGACCCGGTTTGTAGAGTACGCTTGGGGAGTGTGATTGTGTGTACAGCGTCTCTTTATGTCTGTCTCCACGTTGGTTGAGTGTGGAGTAAGTGTATATGAGAGCATGAGGGTGGGAATGGGTGTTTGTGTCTGTGTGTGCCTGTATGTCTGTGTCTATATGTCAGGTTGAGTATCAGACGCCACCTCTCTGGGGACATCTCAGGCCCTCCAAGGTTTGGAGGCCTATCTCCACTCACCGGCCTCTCGGCCGGGGGCTCGGTCACTCAGGCACGGCTGGCTGCCGGCGGAGCTCACGGGCGCGTCACTGCAACTCCCCCTGGCTTCTGCTCCGCGGCTGCTGAGTGAGCCCTCATCTGGGACTCTCCTCAGCTCTTACTGGGACAGTGGCGCGGCTGCCCCTCTGTTGGTCTTCCTTGGTCTCTTGTGTTCTGGGGGCCTCTGGATGTCTGGAGTTTTGATCTCCTCCATACCTGCTTCATACCCTGGTGGACGGGGCTGTGGCCCCCCCACACTCCCTAGCAGATCGTTACATGGGGAAACCTTTGGAATGCAAGCATGCTGATCCACACAGGTATGCACACAGGTGTACACACGGGTATTCACAGACGCGGACTACAGCTTTCTTGGCTGCTGCCTCAAAGCACATTGTGCGCTGTCTATTTTGCGTGCTGCACAATATCGTTTATTATTTAGTATCTACTGATATCTACTGCTAGCTAGTTTATTGTGATGGTGCCGGTTTTTTTTTACTATGTTGCACTTTGTTGTTTGCTTTCTCTTCTGTTTTTTTTCTCCATACAGGTGATCCAGGTGTTTTTTTTTTTTTTTCTTTCTTTCTTCCCCCCCTTCTCACCGTCTCTTCACCCCTTTGGTTTTCTTTCTCTCCCTCTCTTTCTTTCATTCTTTCTCCCTGTCCTATCCCCCAGTCATGTCTGTCCCGTTTGTAGCAACTGAAAATAAAATAAATTCATAATTATAATAAAGGTCAATCAAATGGACCAATATGGCAAGGCCATGATGATCCGCTTGGTAAAATAAATCCGCTTGGGATATTTCTTGGCCTTAAGACAACAATTCTGATGGCTAAAGATCCAAACGGGACACAAAACCCCCCCAAAAAACCCCCCATCTGTTTCATTGAGAAGTCAAAGACTGCACTTCTGCAATTCTTTGCAGTTTTTCATTTTGTGTTCAGTAACCTTGTGAGTTTCGTACCTGGCACCCGCCATTTCACAGGTAATCTCCTCCCTCTTAGGTATTTGGTAATGCTCCCGTTTGATGTTTTCATTTAGATCCTTCGGATCTATGCATATTCTCAGGTCACCACTCTTTTTCTTTACACACACCATGGAGTTGACCCAGTCGGTTGGCTCTTCAACCTTTCTTATCATTCCCAGGGCTGTCATTCTGTCCAATTCCTTCTTCAACTTATCTTTCAGTGGCACAGGAACTCTTCTGGCAGCATGCACAACTGGCTTTGCATTTTCCTTCAGTGAGATTTTGTATGTGAAGGGTAAGGTGCCCAGTCCTTTAAAAACATCTGCAAAGCTCTGAACTATGTCGCCTACAGAGTCAGGTGGCGAGTCCACATCTGCGTTGATGTAATACACGTGTCTCACCAATCCAAGATCTTCACAGGCTTTGTCACCAAGCAGTGACTCATGTGCTTCAGCAACGATAGAGAAGCACAGGTGGTGCACTTTATCCTTTACTGTCACTTTTAGTCTGCATGTGCCAAAACTCTCAATCTCCTGTCCATTGTAGTCTTTCAGGGCCGATTTTGCTTTTTGTATTTTGGGCTTTTCTTTCATTTCTTTGATGTCAGATAAACTGATCAGATTTGCTTTAGCACCAGTGTCTAGTTTCAATGTGACAAGCATCCCATTAATCGCCAGTGGCACTGTCCATTTGTCTTCCACTACGGCATTTATCTCTGTGTCTGGCTCAGTTTCACAGTTAACCAGACCAACAAAAAAATGTGTCGCTGAGATCAGCATCTTCAACTGTGTTTATTGGTCGTTTTGTCTTGTTCTCTTTACCTTTTGAGAAGCATTGCTTGGCAAAGTGGTTCTTTCCGTGGCAGGCGGAGCATATTTTACCATAAGCTGGACACTTTTTGGGCATGTGCTTCAGGCCACAGCGCTTGCAATCCAACATCCTGCTGTCAGATTGTGGCAGTATGCGTTTCTTTCTCTGACTGGAAACTGCTCCCACAGTAGCGCTGTCACCGATGGCAATGGCACCCGTTTCACTGAAAGTCTTAACATGCTGCTGTGACAACTCACACGCTTGACAAATCCGTATGGCTCCCTCTAGCGTCAGGTCAGTGTCTCTCAGCAGCCGTTCCCTGACTTTTCTGTCCACCACGCCAAAAAACAACCAACAACAACCACCTTGTGGTATGGCATGAAACTACGTTAACTTACAGCAACAGCTGCTTATCATTACAGTGTTTACAGCAGGAAGAATGGTAAAAACGGCGTTTTCTACAGACAGCGCTAGCAAACACTCTCCGCTTGCGAGTGAAAAAAGAAAAAGAAAAAACACCTCTTCCCTATTGGTGTTAGTTTACTATGTCAGCCAATCAAAAAAATGATATGGCAACATGTGACACTTGGTTGTTTAGGAAGAGGGGACAGATTTAGGAGTGACACCCGCGACGGAAAGCGGGCGAGCGAAAGACAGAGAGAAAGCGAGTTTTCATATGTGAGACATTAGTGACGTTTAGCGTGTTTGGAGGCTGTAGTTAGTGTGTTATGTAGTTATGGTTTTGTATTGTGTGTCAGTTATACTGCTGAATTTCACATTTTCTCCAAAAAAAAGCCGTCAAAGGCAGATTCCAGTGTAAACGCTGTTCCCACATGGAAAACTGGACTGATGCACCTCCTGCTGTCAGACCTGCAGGTTTAGGCCTGTGGTGTTCTCCTCTGTCTTATACTGAACACAAACTACATTTTTTGGACTGGCACAAATAATTTGTGTGCCTTCTTATTTGATGCAGCACACCTGATTGTTCTGGAAATAGATTTAAATGGTTATATAAAAACCGCCTGAGGCCTTGGCTGCATTTTTAGGTAAATAGTATCATATAACTTTGTTGTTTGCAAAACTTGTGCATAATTTTTAGAAATGTACAATTTCTATTTGCATTTCAAGTTATGACAATGATTCATTAAACATGTTTGTGGGTTTTACAGTAAGAAATATAACTTTTTTCTACTCGGATTTTGAATTTTCTGTCTTAATTTAGATCAACTGTGCTAATATAGTATACTAAAATGAAAAAAATAACTCAAATTTCAGATATTTGAGGTTGTGCTGAAAATAATGGTACCAAACAAGGCAAGAAAAACATATTTTAAAGGTGAAATATAGAGTTAAAATCAAAATTTGTCAAAAACGGCCAATTATACCCTGGACCCCAGAGGGTTAAAACGGGAAAAGCAAGTGTTTGCCAATACAAACCTGCAACAGCTCTGTCACCTGGCTTGCCTCCACGCATCTGACGGGAGAAAGCCGGGACAGGCTTACTATGACCTACATGCCATCCGATTGGCTGAGCAAAGTCATGTGGTTGGAGTCATGTATTTGTGATGCGTTCATTGGCAGGCAATAAGTGCAGGAAATTACTAAATTCTAGTAAAACAGCTTTTACTCTGGGTTACACACTGTTAATTAATTAATCAACTTGGTCTCTTCACCTCTAGAAGATTTCTTGGTTTCTGGGTGTCTGGAGAAATAACGAAACTGATGTGTACAGTGGGGTCCCTTAGGAGGTTAATCTGCCCATGACCTTACCAGTGCTATTTATGACACTTAGGAAGCTAGCTGCTTGAGAGCCTTATTCTCCCTTTTCAATTCATTTTTATTGAATCAAACGATGAAAAAATGTCAGGGGGCAGTAAATGCCACATTAAAGAGGAAAATCACGCTTGAAGAACTTTTTCTGACTGATTATAGCAAAGATTCCCAGCATGCTAACATGGTAGTTTACCATTTACAGTGAAGACATTTGCACAACTCTGTTGCTTGTGAAGCTCGCACACAAGAATTTCACTCACATGTGCTGTACCAATGTACCTGCACATGTGATGTGACAATAAAAGTGATTTGATTTGATTTGATTTGAAATGGTGTTTAAACCCACAAACTCAACGTTTTTAAATTGTTTCAGGTAGTACTGTGTTTGATTAAAAACTAGCCTACAAAATATGTCTAAGAACATGTTTAGGAAGGGATATACCAAACACATACAAGTAAATATGAACAACATCTGTGATCCATCCATTCTGCCTGAATGCATGCATCGTATTCCACATGTGCATTTATGTTTAGGCTCTTTGCCTGTAGGACAGCATGACACAGTGATCACGGTCCAGCTGATTAATGCTGGTTTCTGTCAGCTCACATTAACTTCCTAAATGCAATATTTATCAGTTCTGTTACACTAGGTCACTGATTCCCAATTAGCTGGAAGCTGCAGAAGGGATTTGACTCCATCCCTCAAGCTGTACCATCAAATGAAACAGGAGAAAGTTCAGCCTAATCAAGCAAATCATTTGGAAAAAATGATGGTGTTGTTATGATTTGTGCCACTGTCTTCCAGCAAAAATAGTAACAATGAAAGGACAATGAATGATGCCTAGAATAAAATCAGAGCTACTGGTACCTGTTTGGTGTTTGGGATGGTTTTCTTACCAGGTCATTTTCCCAAAATAACTGTTGACAGCTGACAAATATTTGTTACTGTGAACAAGTACAAGTCTTAAACAATGTGAAATTTAAATTCTGCTTATTGTCTTAAAATGTCGACTGAATCACTGTAATTTCTAATGAAGTAAACTTGCCAAAAGGTAAATGCTAGAGGGTGGCTGTAGCTCAGGAGGTAGAGCTGGTCACCTACTGATCGGAAGGTTGGTGGTTCGATCCCTGGCTCCTCCAGTCTGCATGTCACGTTTCCTTGGGCAAGATACTAACCCTAACTTGCTCTCCAATGCATCCATCGGAGTATGAATGTGTGTGAATGTACTTAGAAAGCACTATGTATAGATAAAGTGCTTGTGAGAATGGGCGTGATTGGGTGAATGAGACATGTTGTATTGAGCGCTTAGAGTACTCTGGGGGAGTAGAAAAGTGCTATATACGAATCAGTCCATTTACTTATAGAGCAGTCTAAAACTGAAAGAAAGAAATAATTTATTTAACAAACATTAATTCAAAATGGAGACACAGTGTATGAAAAACTAAGTAAACCCCTTGTTGTTCCCAGAGGAATAAAGAGGGTAGGCAGCAGTCTGGTGCTGCTAATCAACTGTGCTTGGTTAAGCAGTGGTGGTCTGGAGCATTGTGAGCAGTGTGTGTGTTGACTAATTGCAATTGTTGCTGCCCATGAGTGCTGAAAGGGTTATAAGGCTATCTTCAAACAATTTCAGGTCC
The DNA here is from genome assembly GCF_057381915.1 of Diplotaxodon limnothrissa. Taxonomy (NCBI): domain Eukaryota; kingdom Metazoa; phylum Chordata; class Actinopteri; order Cichliformes; family Cichlidae; genus Diplotaxodon; species Diplotaxodon limnothrissa. Next base: position 400,265 of record NC_140602.1, read on the forward strand.
ATCAATCTACAGCAAGAAAGATAATTCACAAGTGAAAACATTGGCGACAGCTGCCAATCTTCCCACAAGTGGATGTCCCAGCAAATTCTCCTCAAGGTTAGAATATGCATTGCTCAGAGAGATTTAAATAAAATTCCCAAGAGCTCTACAGGCCTTAGTTAGCATGTTAAATGATAAAGCCAATGACAATAACAACAGAAAAAGGATGGCATGCATAGCTTCTGAAAGCATGAAAAGTTTAAATAAAAACAACTAAACAACGGACTCATATCTATTTATTTTATTACTTCATTAACTTAAGACATACTTCATCATCATCACCTTTATTTATAGAGCACTTTAAAACAACCACAGCTAACGCAAAGTGCTGTACACTGGAATTAAATAATAAAATTATATAAGATAGAAATAAAAGCCAAATAAAAGAAAAAAGTAAATTAATTAGTTAGTTTCTCTTGTAATTAAATTAGTTATTAACTAAGTCTCACTGAGGTCAAAAGCCAGACTGAAAATGGGTTTTAAGTAGTGCTGTCAGCGTTAATGCCGTTAATACCACGTTAACGGGGATTTGCCGCATTAATGCGGTTAGCTTGTTAATGCATTAGCGCCGTGCAGTGCTGGCACGGGGTGATCCGCGTTAACTCCCTAACTGGGATTTGCTGTGTTAATGTGGTTATGGTGTTAACGTCGTATGAATGAGATTAATGCTGACAGCACTAGTTTTAAGACATGTTTTAAAAGTGGACAGTGAATGATTCTTTCTAACGTGCAAGGGCAAGTTATTCCATGATTTAGGAGCCACAACACCACCTGGGTCTGGGTGCAGTTCCCCTCTCCAGGGGCAAGGGTACCTAGACCCGGTTTGTAGAGTACGCTTGGGGAGTGTGATCGTGTGTACAGCGTCTCTTTATGTCTGTCTCCACGTTGATTGAGTGTGGAGTAAGTGCATATGAGAGCATGAGGGTGGGAATGGATGTTTGTATCTGTGTATGTCTGTGTCTATATGTCAGGTTGGGTGTCAGGTGCCACCTCTCTGGGGACATCTCAGGCCCTCCAAGGTTTGGAGGCCTATCTCCCCCTACCACCACTTCCCCTGCCAGTGGCGGACTCCCTCAGACATCGGTGCGTTGGTGGTTCTTTGTGTCCGGGGATGGGCGTCCAGGTACACACCGGCTCACTCCTTGGCGACCGCTTATCGGGGCCTGGAGCCTGGGGCTCGCTCGGGCCACTTCGGAGGTGGGGTGCCCCCGGCCTCTCGGCCTGGGGCTCGGTCACTCAGGCACGGCTGGCTGCCGGCGGAGCTCACGGGCGCGTCACTGCAACCCCCCCTGGCTTCTGCTCCGCGGCTGCTGAGTGAGCCCTCATCTGGGACTCTCCTCAGCTCTTTCTGGGACAGTGGCGCGGCTGCCCCTCTGTTGGTCTTCCTTGGTCTCTTGTGTTCTGGGGGCCTCTGGATGTCTGGAGTTTTGATCTCCTCCATACCTGCTTCATGCCCTGGAGGACGGGGCTGTGGCCCCCCCACACCCTCTAGCAGATCATTACATGAAGGAATCTTTTAAAAACAAGCGCGTCCATGCTCACAGGTGTACACACGGGTGATCACACCCACAAACTACACCCTTTTTGGCTCCTACCTCAAAGCACACTGTGTTCTGTTGATCTTATGTGCTGCACAATAATGTTTAATATTTAGTATTTACTGTCATATTCCCATATATCATTGTGATGTTGTTTATTCTATTACTCTTGTTCTCTTCTGCTTGTTTTCTTTTTTCTTTCTCAACAGGTGACCCAGGTGATTGATATATGCATTTTTTTTCTGCTCATTCTGTTGGTTTTTGGTTTTTGCCCTTCTCCCCCGTCCCTCTTCTCAGCTGTTTCTCTTTCCCTCTTTCTTTCTCCCCTTCTTTCCTCCAGTCAAGTCTGTCCCGTATTCAGCAAGTGAAAATAAAATAAACAATAAAAGGTGAATCAAATGGACCATTACGGCAAGGCTGGGATGGTCAATTTGGTAAAGTAAATCCGTTGGGCATCTTTCTTTGCCTTTAGACAATAATTCTGATGCAAAAGAGCCAAACGGGACAGGCAAAAAAAAAAAAAAAAGATTTAGGAGCCACGATAGAAAATGCCCCGCCCCCTCTGAGCTTCCTCCTGGATCTTGGTACCTCCAGGAGCAGCTGGGCAGCTGACCTAAGAGACCAACAGGGTGTGTAGGGATGGTCAGAGAGGTAAGACGGGGCAAGACTGTGAAAGCATTTAAAAAAAACATGCGAATTTTAAAATGAACTCTAAAAGACACAGGCAGCCAGTGCAGCCAACACAGGATTATATGCTCTCTTTTATGAGTTCCTGTTAGCAGTCGTGTAGCGGCATTTTGAACCAGCTGAGAAAGTGAGTTACAGTCGTCCAGAGAGGAAGAAATAAAAGCATTGATCCTGTTTCAAAGTGCTGCCTAGAAAGAAAAAAAAAGTTTACTCTTGCCAGTCGCCTTAAATGACAAAAACTGGACTTCACCACTGCTCTGATTTGGCTATCTAACTTAAAATCACTGTCCAACTTAAAACCAAGGTCAGTAACAACAGGTTTAAAATAAACTTCCAGGGGTCCCAAATCAAACAGAGGAGGACTCACAGGGACCACTGGGTCCAAACAATACCATCTCTGTTTTCTTTTCATTAAAATGTAAAAACTTTAAAGCCAACCAAGCTTTAATGTCATCTAGACATGTCAAGAGAGGTTTAATGGAGATGCCATCCTTCTGCTTTAGTGGCAAATAAATTTGGCAGTCACTTGCATAACAATGAAAAGAGATCCCACGCCTTCTAAGGATGGAACCCAGCGGCAACAAATACAGGAAAAACAGCAGTGGCCCTAAAATTGAGCCCTGTGGGACGCCGCTGATGAGAAGCTGAAGATGATTCGGAACCAAGAAGGCTAACAGAGAGATATTTTGGATTACTAAAGTAGTGACGCACAAGGCAAGGCAAGGCAAGGCAAGTTTATTTGTTTAGCACAATTCAACAACAAGGTGATTCAAAGTGCTTTACAGAGACATTAGAAACAAAAACAAATAAAAAGCAGGATTTAAAATTGATTTAAACAAGCAAACAAACTAACTAACTAATTAACAAACAAACAAACAAACAAACAAACAAACCTGTATATAAAATCAAAACAGATAAAATCAGAACAATAGATAAAATCAATAGTTAAAATGTTAGTTTTAAAATTTAAGCTTAAAAGTGTGGATTTGGTGCTTTATTCAAATGCAGCTGAGAACAGGTGAGTCTTCAACCTGGATTTAAATAAACTGAGTGTTTCAGCTGATCTGAGGATTTCTGGGAGTTTGTTCCAGATATAAGGAGCATAAAAGCTGAATGCAGCTTCTCCGTGTCTGGTTCTGACTCTGGGAACTGATAAAAGACCGGACTTTTATCAGTTCCCAGAGGACTTTTAATTCCTAAGGAAAATTTAAGTGGCGATATCATCTGAATTCCAGGAGCGGGACCACTCCTCCTTCACGCCCCCTCTGGCCTCAGGCTATAAAAGCCCCCCTTCACCTGCTGTTCTCTTTTTTTTTTTTTTTTTTTTTTTGTGTCCCATTTGGATCTTTAGCCATCAGAATTGTTGTCTTAAGGCCAAGAAAGATGCCAAGCGGATTTATTTTACCAAGTGGATCATCATGGTTCAAGGTTCAAGGTTCAAGGTTCTTTATTTGTCACATGCATAGTTATACAAGTATAACACACAGTGAAATGTAGCCTGACACGCTCCTCGACATGTGCAAAAATGGGGGGGGGGCTGTAGAGGAAGAACATTATATATATATATACATACATATAGTATATACACTGGGTGAATGTGCAGTAGTAGCAGCAAGCAGGTGAATTCTGTACATTAATATGAATAGACATCTGACTATTTTACGGGATAGACAATATAAACATATTTAAAGTTAAAGGAATTGAAATGTACATTGTGCCTTGGTTTAGAGTGTCTGGAAGAGTCCTGTCTCAGTCAATTATAGATGATGTGAGAGGGCGGGTGTGTGTGTTTAGGGCACGGATGGCTTGGGGATAGAAGCTCCTCTTGAGTCTCTCTGTCCTTGCCCGGAAGATGCGGAACCTTCTACCAGATTGCAGAAGTTGGAACAGTTTGTTGCCAGGATGGGACGGGTCCTTCAGTATCTGCGCTGCTCTAGTCCAGCATCTCCTGGTGTAGGTGTCCTGAAGCGGGGGGAGAGCAATCCTGCAGCAGCGTTCTGCTGTACGGATCACTCTCTGGAGAGCTTTTTGGTCCTTCACACAGCTGTTCCCAAACCACGATGTCATGTTCTGTGTGAGGATGCTCTCCACAGCGCCTGTATAGAAAATCCTGAGGATCTTTGGAGAGACCCTGAACTTCTTCAGTTGTCGTAGGTGATACAGGCGCTGCCTAGCCTTTTTGGTCTGGACCTGAATGTGGGCAGCCCATGTCAGGTCTGAGGAGATGTGGACACCAAGATACTTGAAGGACTGCACCCTCTCCACTGGAGCTCCATTGATGATGATGGGCTTGTAGTCTCTGTGCTGACCCCTTCTGAAGTCCACCACCAGCTCCTTGGTCTTGCTGACGTTCAGCTGGAGGTGGTTGTCCTGGCACCACGATGCCAGATTCTTCACTTCATCCATGTAGGCCGCCTCATCGTTGTTGGAGATGGCACCCAACACCACTGTGTCGTCAGCAAACTTCACAATGGTGTTGGAGCCGTGGGTGGCCACACAGTCTGAAGTGTAGAGGGAGTAGAGCAGTGGCGAGAGGACACATCCCTGAGGTGCTCCTGTGTTGATGGTGATGCTGTTGGAGAAGCACCTGCCCACCCTCACCACCTGAGTTCTGCCAGTGAGGAAGTCCAACACCCATGCACACAGACGGCTGTTAAGTCCCAGATCCCTCAGCTTTGTGAACAGTCTGCAGGGCACTATTGTGTTAAACGCTGAACTGTAATCAACAAACAGCATTCGCACATAGTTACCCTGTTTCTTGTCCACGTGGCTGAGAGTGGTGTGTAGGACGTGGGCGATGGCATCCTCTGTGGATCTGTTGGATCTGTAGGCGAACTGCAGCGGATCTGTGGTGTCTGGGATGGAGGAGGAGATGATGTTCTTCAGCAGCCTCTCAAACACCTTCATTACTACCGAGGTCAGTGCAACTGGCCGGTAATCGTTCAGGGATGAGGGGTTGCTGTTCTTGGGCACAGGGATGATGGTGGATCTTTTGAAGCATGTGGGGACCACAGACTTCGCCACGGACTCGTTGAAGATGTAAGTGAACACACCTGCTAGCTGGTCAGCACAGCAGCGCAGCAGACGGCCGGTGATGCCGTCTGGCCCCGCCGCTTTCCTTGTGTTCACTCTCCTCAGTGCCGCTCGGACGTCATGCTCCGCGATGCTGGTCACCGGTCTCTCGCTGATGACGTCACTGTCCTCGGTAGTCAGGCGGTAGATAGCATTAGCCACCTGGCTAACCTCGAAACGGGCGTAGAACCGATTCAGCTCGTTGGTGAATGCAGAGTCGGCGTTGATCGGCGCAGTGTCCCTGGCTTTGTAGTCCGTAATGGTGCGTAGTCCGTGCCACATACTCCGTGTGTCGCCCTGGTGGAAGCGGGACTCCACACGTTCCCGGTACCTGCGTTTGGCATCTCTCACCGCGCGCCGCACGCCGTATGAGGCCGCTTTGTAGGCGCTCATATCGCCAGTGGCGAGACCCGCGTTGTAGGAGGCGGTCCTGGCGTTTACTGCAGGCCTTGCCATATTGGCCCATTGGATTGACCTTTATTATAATTATGAATTTATTTTATTTTCAGTTGCTACAAACGGGACAGACATGACTGGGGGATAGGACAGGGAGAAAGAATGAAAGAAAGAGAGGGAGAGAAAGAAAACCAAAGGGGAGAAGAGACGGGGAGAAGGGGGGGAAGAAAGAAAAAAAAACAAAAAAAAAAACACCTGGATCACCTGTATGGAGAAAAAAAACAGAAGAGAACGCAAACAACAAAGAGCAACATAATAAAAAAACCGGCACCATCACAATAAACTAGCTAGCAGTAGATATCAGTAGATACTAAATAATAAACGATATTGTGCAGCACGCAAGATAGACAGCGCACAATGTGCTTTGAGGCAGCAGCCAAGAAAGCTGTAGTCCGCGTCTGTGAACACCCGTGTGTACACCTGTGTGCACACCTGTGTGGATCAGCATGCTTGCATTCCAAAGGTTTCCCCATGTAATGATCTGCTAGAGGGTGTGGGGGAGCCACAGCCCCGTCCTCCAGGGCATGAAGCAGGTATGGAGGAGATCAAAACTCCAGACATCCAGAGGCCCCCAGAACACAAGAGACCAAGGAAGACCAACAGAGGGGCAGCCGCGCCACTGTCCCAGAAAGAGCTGAGGAGAGTCCCAGATGAGGGCTCACTCAGCAGCCGCGGAGCAGAAGCCAGGGGGAGTTGCAGTGACGCGCCCGTGAGCTCCGCCGGCAGCCAGCCGTGCCTGAGTGACCGAGCTCCAGGCTGAGAGGCCGGGGGCACTCCACCCCCGAAGTGGCCCGAGCGAGCCCCAGGCTCCAGGCCCCGATAAGCGGCAGCCAAGGAGTGAGCCGGTGTGTACCCGGACGCCCACCCCCGGACACAAAGAACCACCAACGCACCGACACCTGAGGGAGTCCGCCACTGGCAGGGGAAGTGGTGGTGGGTGGAGATAGGCCTCCAAACCTTGGAGGGCCTGAGATGTCCCCAGAGAGGTGGCGTCTGATACCCAACCTGACATATAGACACAGACATACAGGCACACACAGACACAAACATCCATTCCCCCCCTCATGCTCTCATATACACTTACTCCACACTCAACCAACCTGGAGACAGACATAAAGAGACGCTGTACACACGATCACACTCCCCAAGTGTACTCTACAAACCGGGTCTAGGTACCCTTGCCCCTGGAGGGGGGAACTGCACCCAGACCCAGGTGGTGTTACCCTTTTCCCTGCGGTGGGGGGAGGCAGACCGCCCTGACTCCGCAGCAGCAGGGAGGCCCCACACTCCAGACCGCAGTCGGATGGCCAACTCCTCCTAGCCCCCCCGCTCCAGCAGGCCGCAGAGAACGGGGGTGAGAGAAGACTCCAAACCTCCCTCCACCCGCTCATTGTAGTGTTGATGCATGTGTGTTCTAAGGTGCATTTAAAACCCAGGAGGGCATGGAGCTACCTGAATATCATCTGAATTCCAGGAGCGGGACCACTCCTCCTTCACGCCCCCTCTGGCCTCAGGCTATAAAAGCCCCCCTTCACCTGCTGTTCTCATTTGCATGCCCCACCCTTCCCCCCCATTTTCCCTTTCTTCTCCTCTTCTCCTCTCTTCCTTTCCTTCATTCACTTCTCGTTAGTACACGGGATCTGCCCGGCCCCGGAGCCGTCGCCAGTCCCCTTCGAGGCCTTCCCCAAACCGCAGCACCAGTTCATACTCCCTCATCGTCCATTGTTACCGAGGATGTGGTCCCAGCTAGGGAAATGTGTAAAATGTCTTAATGCTATCGTGTAGTTGGCTTGATTGGAAAAATAAATATAGCACTTTCATTTTTATTGGGTGCCAAACTACAATTACTGCAACAAAAACAATGAACGCTGCACATCTGTGCCTGTTAAAAAACATGCCTCTATAACCAAAATACAAGCACTGCATGCCAGTGTTCTGTAGTCCCAGTCCAAAGCATGCATAAAAGGGTAGGGCTGCGTCAGGAAGTGTATCTGGTGTGGAACTGGAGGCAGCAGAGTTGAAGATGTTAAGATTTTCACTATGAGCAACCAGAATGGACCTTTTTGGAGCATTTTAGAGACAAAGTTCAGGAGGCAAGGCTGTGACAGCTTGGACATGTGCAGAAGAGGAATATTGGGAAAAGGATGGTGAATATGAAGCTGCCAGGCAAGAGGAAAGAAGGGAGACCACCGAGAAGATTCAGGGATATATTAAAGGAAGACGTGCAGGAGGTTCATGTGAAAGAAGATGATCCAAGAGATAGGATGAGATTAAATGAGACAATTTACCCCAAAGGGATCTGCTGAATGAAGAATATAATATATCAATCCACAGATTTCTTTCCAGAGTTGCACCTCGCTGGTCACTGAAAGCGAATGCAGGTTTAAGGCAGTTGAGTAATGTGCCTTGTACAACCATCACCCACTCTGAGCACCTCCCACAGACCCTTACGAAATCTGAGCTACAGAGTTGAGCCACATGGGTCAGACTGTATACACTGGTTGATTTTTTAAAGGACTGGAGATTAGGATCTCAGTATGCATGATAAAGATTTTTGAATAAATGGTTAAAGATTATTATTATTATCATTATTAGCATTACATAAGCAATAAAACATAGTACCACTCCATTGGGATTTCTTCGACCAATAATCTGTCTGTTGGTAGCAGACTGCACTGATGTGATATGATATAAGTGGGGAACCAATAAATCTCTCTTAATGTCTGCTTTTCAAATTAAAAAACGTGTGTGCAGGGTGGTTCTCTGAGGTTCAAAGGCTTGCCAACAGGATGAGAGAGTAAGAGTAAGAATTTTTTATTTCAGGAAGAAAAATTGGAAAGCCAGACATAAAAAAATGAAATTGGCAAGATTAAAAAAAAAGAGCTACAATAAGATTTGAAGAGGAGAAAAGCAAAAGAAGATCAAGGCGTGGTGAAAATGACAGATAAATCAGTAGAAAACAGAGATGGGTAATTATTAGCAGAGGAGCAAACTGGGACTGTAATAAGAAGAAGATATAAACAATGAGCACAGGTAATAAGAAAAATATAAAGTTTAGAAATAAAAATTAAAAAACATAAGAAGATCATAATGAAGTGAAAGAGGTAGAAAATGTATTTTCACATATCAAGCAAATGTGCTGAGGATGTCTCCGAAAATAAGGAACAATTAAAAACAACCAGTATTTAAAAATAATTATGTTTCCTATAAATAGTACAGGGTATACTGTAGGACAACTGAACCAGGAGCAGTGATGAACTCTGGAGCACAAGGTTAGGGTCTGGTATACAGTATGAAGTAAGGATTAATCAGCGCAGCGATAACATAAATGAGAAATTCAGAAGGTGCACCTGGCTAATTACTGTCTGTCATAGGTAGACCTCTCACAGACCTCATCACGGGACTCTTCCTTGGTATTTATTGTAAACTGTGGATAGCTAACTGGAGGTTAGTCTCCAGAGTGTTTCCTTGTATGTCAAGGTGAAACACACACACACACACACACACACACACACACACACACACACACACACACACACACACACACACACACACACACAGTTAAAACCATGGCAGGTAGCTCCATGCCCTCCTGGGTTTTAATTGCACCTTAGAACACATATGCATCAACACTACAATGAGCGGGTGGAGGGAGGTTTGGAGTCTTCTCCCACCCCCATTCTCTGCGGCCTGCTGGAGCGGGAGGGCTAGTAGGAGGAGTTGGCCGTCCGACTGCGGTCTGGGGTGTGGGGCCTCCCTGCTGCTGCGGAGTCGGGGCGGTCTGCCTCTCCCCACCGCAGGGAAAAGGGTAACACCACCTGGGTCTGGGTGCAATTCCCCCCTCCAAGGGCAAGGGTACCTAGACCCGGATTGTAGAGTACGCTTGGGGAGTGTGATTGTGTGTACAGCGTCTCTTTATGTCTGTCTCCACGTTGGTTGAGTGTGGAGTGAGTGCATATGAGAGCATGAGGGTGGGAATGGATGTTTGTGTCTGTGTGTGCCTGTATGTCTGTGTCTATATGTCAGGTTGGGTATCAGACGCCACCTCTCTGGGGACACCTCAGGCCCTCCAAGGTTTGGAGGCCTATCTCCACCCACCACCACTTCCCCTGCCGGTGGCGGACTCCCTCAGGTGTCGGTGTGTTGGTGGTTCTTTGTGTCTGGGGGTGGGCGTCCGGGTACACACTGGCTCACTCCTTGGCGGCCGCTTGTCGGGGCCTGGGGCCTGGGGCTCGCTCGGGCCCCTTTGGAGGTGGGGTGCCCCCGGCCTCTCGGCCTGGGGCTCGGTCACTCAGGCGCAGCTGGGGGCCGGCGGAGCTCACGGGCGCGTCACTGCAACTCCCCCTGACTTCTGCTCCGCGGCTGCTGGGCGAGCCCTCATCTGGGACTCTCCTCAGCTCTTACTGGAACAGTGGCGCGGCTGCCCCTCTGTTGGTCTTCCATGGTCTCTTGTGTTCTGGGGGCCTCTGGATGTCTGGAGTTTTGATCTCCTCCATACCCGCTTCACACCCTGGAGGACGGGGCTGTGGCCCCCCCACACTCCCTAGCAGATCATTACATGGAGAAACCTTTGGAATGCAAGCATGCTGATCCACACAGGTATGCACACATGGGTATTCACAGACGCGGACTAAAGCTTTCTTGGCTGCTGCCTCAAAGCACACTGTGCGCTGTCTATCTTGCGTGCTGCACAATATCGTTTATTATTTAGTAAATATTGATATCTATGACTAGCTAGTTTATTGTGATGGTGCTTTGTTTTCTCTATTATTATGTTGCTCTTTGTTGTTTGCTGTCTCCTCTGTTTGTTTTTTTTGTTTGTTTGTTTTTTTCTCTCCATACAGGTGACCCAGGAGTTCTTTTTTTTTTTTTCTATCTCTTCCCCCCCTTCTCACCGTCTCTTCTCCCCTTTGGTTTTCTTTCTTTCTCTCCCCCTCTTTCTCTCATTCATTCCCCCTGTCCTATTTATTAAAAAAAAAAAAAAAAAAAAAAAAAAAAAAAATGACAAAGGATGAACTGAAGCTCTGCCATCACGTAATGTCGCATACTGCTGTTTCTGATGTCATTTAGAAAAACAAAAAAAAAAAAAAACAAAAAAAACCATGGTGACAGTTTCTCAGACAAGAAAAGGTGTTTTGTTGTTGCTTCCTCCTTTTTTGTTTCTGTGTGCCTTTCTGTGTTTACTAAGTTACTGCCTTATTTGATTTGGTAGTCATTCATCTGTCGTGTCTTGGATTTAGTTTTGCATCCCCATGTCTTGCTCTCTAGATTCTGTTTACCTTGTTTCCCCCAGCTGTGTTCACTTCCCCTGATTACCTCGTTCTCGTCATGGATCAGCCCTTCCTTTGGTCTGTGTTGTGTTTTCTGTGTGGTCCATGCTTGGATGTTGTTTGTGGCTTTATATATTTTTTATCTTTTTGTATGAACTTATTTGGACAGTTTAAAGGTGGGTTAGAGAGTCTACATGTGGGTTCTTCTTTCCCCTCTGCGTTCCCTGAGGTGGTGCTATAATTACTGTGGCTGCTGTGACAAAGACGGCTTTAATATTCAAGTTACTGGCTATTTAAATCAATGCAAAAACAAAAATTCTATTTTATTTATATAACACCAGATCACTACCACAGTTGATTAAAGTTTAAGTTTAATCGAGAGTCACTCAGCACACAGATTTCTAGATAACTTACATATTCCCTGGGGTAAGGCACTGAAGAATGAAGAGAAAAGATGGGATGGAAACACTGACATAGTTGACATTTACCTTTCATGATCTTCAGTAAACAAGCACAGGAGAAGGGTGAATGAATATATGACTGTTACTTTGCAGCTGGATAAATATTGAATATATGCAACACTCCTGTCACCCAGTAGAGGGACAGTCTTTAACTCTAATAAGGAGTTTATAAACAATGTGGTATTCACGTCATTGAAGGAAGCTCAATAACCACTTTACCTTGTCTCCAATCCACCACTGATTTTTTAAATTTTTTTAATTGTAATAAGATAAGATAAGATGACCTTTATTAGTCCCACAGGTGGGAAATTTGTTTTGTTACAGCAAAAGTGCAAAGTTATGTAGCAGAAATTAGAAAACACTGGAATGCAATAAAATAAAATAAAATAAAATGCTATATACAATAGAATAAAATAGAATAGAATAATATATACAATAGAATAAAATAGAAATACAAATGCTATATACAACTGAGTAAGAAAATACAAAAGTACAACTTCGTCAGAAGAAGAATTGCACAGATAGCAGTCTTATTGCACGTGTGAGGGTTTGATCAGCAGCAAAAGTCTGACAGCAGCGGTATGCTACTTTCAGCTGCCCCGTTATTCACACAAAGGGTCATCACAACAGGTAGCACATGTTTGACTTGGCAGATTGTCCAGATTGTCCCTCTCCGACACAACCCCAAAGGGATTTGTGTCTCCCGCAGCACTGAACCACAGACATTTTGCTTGTTAGATGAATATGTGAACCACATCTACAACATTAGCATCCTTTAACCACACATTACAGCTTGAAAGGGCACAGTCACTGTGAGAATACGGAAACAATGCTAATTAATTGTTCTACTTTTATATACATGCTGTTAACACTGATGCAAAAGCTGTTTTTACTAGAAATTGGTTATACTGAAGCTCACTTAAACCACCAAACTAACGCTAACAGCAGTAGTGTCCATGCAGTGATGAAGGGATCATCCCTTTTCTGCAATGGCATGGCGTGCATTTCTGTTCTACATTTCCTATGTTTTGTTCATATTTGCCTTTTGAATCAATACAAGACAAATACACAGGTAACAAAAGTCATAATAAAAGCCCAAGAATTCATTGTCTTTGAGTATTCAGGAGAAGACACTCACAAATGTACGTGTACCTCTATCCACATTATTTCAGTGTGTATGGCTGGGTCTTTATAGATATGTATGGTTTGTTATTCTGCACAATGAAGATGCGTAACTGTAGGTGTGTGTGTATCATAGCCTGTGAGTGCACTCCTGTGCACATGTGTATGTGTGCGTTAATGTTTTGTTTATCTTCCTAAGAGAGGTGACTAGTCACTGATTCAGCAGAAATGCCCAGCGTGGGATGCGATCTCTCAGCGGTCATACTGAAAAACGCACGCACGCACGCACGCACGCACACAGTTAAAACTATGGTCACAACTTCTCAGACAACAAAAGGGGGTTTTATTGTTACTTCCTCCTTCCTCATACTCTCCAGTATGTTCAGTGTGTTAACCCTCCCTCTGTTTTTGTCTCTCTTGGGTCTTCCTCAGCCAAACCTGAAACCCAGACTGGCCTGCGGCTGACAGAAATCTCCCACTGTGAACACTTTAAGGGCATTCTTCTCATCCTCTCTGAATGTTGGTTTTCTTTGGTGAACGTGATCGTAGAGCAGCTTTATGCTTTATGCTTTATGCCCACATCAAACCAGCTTTATGCTGGTTTGACAAAATAAATTCATTACAAATGCTAATCTTTTCTCTTGACATTCTCAACTGACCAGACGTTCTCTTCCACTTCCATGTATTTTTTAACTTTAACTTTTTTTTAACTCTGTAATCAAGAAAACAACTCACAGCAGTCAAATGACAACAAATACATTTTGCACTGTAAGCCTGCATAATACATTATTTTGAAAATAGAAAACAGGATTGGGGTGTTCCACTTTGCAGACAAAACGCGTACGTGTTGATGGCCCGGATCTTGTTCTTACCATTCAGCTGACTCCTCAGGACTTGCCTGACCCTCTGCAGGTACTTGGTGGTTGCAGCTTTTCTAGCGGCCTCTTCATGGTTCCCATTCGCCTGCGGGATCCCCAGGTACTTGTAACTGTCCTCTATGTCTGCAATGTTGCCTTCTGGTAGTTCAATCCCCTCAGTTCTGACTACCTTCCCTCTCTTTGTTACCATCCGACTACACTTCTCCAGTCCGAACGACATTCCAATGTCATTGCTGTATAGCCTGGTAGTGTGGATCAGTGAATCGATGTCTCGTTCACTCTTGGCATACAGCTTGATGTCATCCATGTACAGGAGGTGGCTGACAACTGCTCCGTTCCGTAGTCGGTATCCGTAGCCAGTCTTGTTAATGATCTCACTGAGGGGGTTCAGGCCTATGCAGAACAGCAGTGGGGACAGAGCATCTCCTTGGTAGACTTGATGGTGACTTGTGCTATGGGCTTGGAGTTGGCCTCTAGTGTTGTACGCCACATCCCCATTGAGAAGCCACTGACATAAAGACAAGAAAGCTCCTTACCATGCATGGAGGGTTTCACCCCAAGTCCAGCACCCTGAGGCAGGGATGGCAGGGTTAAATGCAGAGAGGGATTTTCCCCACGGGGACCAATAAAGTACACTTTCTTCTTCTTCTTCTTCTGAGGCTGTACGCTAAGCGGAAGGAAGGGGGCCGGGGACTGGTGAGTGTCAGCACCACAGTCCAGGATGAGACAAGGAACATCCAAGAATACATTGGGAAGATGGCCCCAACTGACCGAGTGCTCAGTGAATACCTCAGGCAGCAGAAACCCAAGAAAGAGGAGGGAGACGAGGAACCATCATGGAAGGACAGGCCCCTGCACGGTATGTACCACCGGCAGATAGAGGAGGTGGCTGATATCCAGAAATCCTACCAGTGGCTGGACAAAGCTGGACTGAAAGACAGCACAGAAGCACTAATCATGGCAGCACAAGAACAAGCTCTGAGCACAAGATCCATAGAGGCTGGGGTCTATCACACCAGGCAAGACCCCAGGTGCAGGCTGTGTAAAGATGCCCCAGAGACAATCCAGCACATAACAGCAGGGTGCAAGATGCTAGCAGGCAAGGCATACATGGAACGCCATAACCAAGTGGCCGGCATAGTGTACAGGAACATCTGTGCCGAGTATAACCTGGAAGTCCCGAGGTCAAAATGGGAGATGCCCCCAAGGGTGGTGGAGAATGACCGAGCTAAGATCCTGTGGGACTTCCAGATACAGACGGACAAAATGGTGGTGGCTAACCAACCGGACATAGTGGTGGTAGACAAACAGAAGAAGACGGCCGTAGTGATCGATGTAGCGGTTCCGAATGACAGCAATATCAGGAAGAAGGAACACGAGAAGCTGGAGAAATACCAAGGGCTCAGAGAAGAGCTCGAGAGGATGTGGAGGGTGAAGGTAACGGTGGTCCCCGTGGTAATCGGAGCACTAGGTGCGGTGACTCCCAAGCTAGGCAAGTGGCTCCAGCAGATCCCGGGAATAACATCGGAGATCTCTGTCCAGAAGAGCGCAGTCCTGGGAACAGCTAAGATACTGCGCAGGACCCTCAAGCTCCCAGGCCTCTGGTAGAGGACCCGAGCTTGAAGGATAAACCGCCCGCATGGGTGTGCTGGGTGTTTTTTTTTTTTTATATATATAAAGTTTACATTCACCTATTCATTTATGTACCTGGTTGTAAAAAATAGAGAGTTGTGTTATGATGGTGAAGCTGTTCGGGCTGAATGTGGAACATCAAAGATGTGAGTGTTTGCTGGAGTTAAATCCAAGCTGCCTCTTCATGAATCTGCTAATAATCTGATTTGTCCTAGTTTAGATGGTCATTAGGGGAGCAACATGAAATGCTGTAATGTGTCAGTTATGCACATGAAAGAGTTCTTCGTGGTAATCTGTGGTTTCTAAAATCTCACAAAACCTTTGGAACATATGTGTCAACTCTTAGGCTGTGTCCGCGTGTGCGTGTGTGTGTATCTGTGTGCGTGACGTCCTGATCACAACATCCTTGGTCATAAGGGGGTAATCTCCCCCACACCCAATATATGGTTCAATTCCTGTATTGGTTCACCATACACAACACAGTGAAGCCATAAAAGGGCAGGAAGCTGACCAAGCATCAAACAAACCTTCACAAGGGATGTGCTTGTGATAAAACAGAACCTCGAGAGGCTGGAGAGGTGGTCAGGCAAAGGAATGTCTTTGATCCTATAGTTTAAACTAAGACTTTACAAATTTAAGAAACACAATGACAACATTCAACAATTTGACTTAACAACGGGATTTAAAAAAAAAGCGAAAACAGAAAATCTCCGTCAAAACTACCCGTGTACGTCTGGACGTAGTCTTAGACTGAAGATTATTTCGAATCTCTTTTATTTCATTATCGTTATTTCATTATCGGTAGTTTTTACTCTGAAATAGTGGAGCTTAGTGACTCCATGAAAAGATGAACAGGATCAGAAACATCCCCCCCTCCAAACCCCCGCCTCAAGCAGTGTCATGTCTGCTGTCACAGATTTGTTCTGAAAGCTGAATTTACTGTTGTTTGGACTGTCGACTGTTTCGAGATACCACGTGGGATAAAAGAAATTAAGCAGAGAAAAGCCCCTGGGAAGGAATCCCCCCCGGCAAATCGCTCCCTGAGGTATCGTATATAGTTGAGCATTTTAGTATGCTGATGGCATCTAGCACAATACATGGATCCTACTGTGAATCTCATATAGTCATTAGCTTGGCACCTTTAGAGAATCATGCTCACGTTCCTGACGGCTTAAAGGTGGCTGGTTTCAGTTGGGCTGAAGCTCCTCCTCGCTGTCACAGGGGGAGCGGCAGGGCACGCCCTGAATAGGCTGCCAATCTGCCACAGTGCTGTGCTCAGTTATTATTAATCAAAATATTATTAATCTACACTCTGGCACTGTAGCTACTGTAACAGCTCCAAATCCCCATGCATCTACACAAGCACCAATCCTTATTTATCCTTATTTACGTGCAAAGGATCCGTGCAGTTGCCTAAACTTTTCTAATGCATCGACATTTTTTTAGGGATTTTAATCCAAGGGATTAGTTGTAATTGATCTGCAAAAAAAGACAAATCTTCTCAGTCTTCTTAAGACAACCTGAGTGTTTCTGCCTGAGAAAATAGGATTTCTACAGCATGGTGCACAACAATCAACTGGCCAAGTCTAGGATTCATAATATTGCTGCATACTGCACTGTAAAGCACACAATCTTAGCATGATGTTTTGTTTCTTTCTTTTTTTTACATACATGCAATATATGCAAATACGTGCATGTAGTTTTGTTTTTAAGCTTGGTTTTAACACTAACTGTCATGAGTGTCATTCATGTTAAACTGAGTTTGATTAATATGTCCTTTTAAAATAAACAAAAAAATCTCTGCAGGGTTGCTGTTCAGTTTTCTGTCCATGATCACCTGACGAGCGTGAGCATCTGCTGCTAAAATACAAAGGTTCAAGCCAGAAAACACAGCGCAGAGGCCCGAGGCTGCAACTGTTTTCCGTAGTGTGGTTTAAAAGGTAAAATTTGCCTTCACTTCTTTCTGTTACCAGTTTTCCCTTTTTGTTTCACTGTTTGTATTTATCCCCATCTCTTTATCCTTGTGTGCTTCCGTAGCACTCATCCCTCTCTGTTTCGGTCTCACCTCCACAGGTGGCTGAACAGCTGGGCAGAGAAGCAAAGTACTCTGATCCTGACGAGCACCTGGACAAGACAAGACAAACCACAGCAACACCAAGAACAAAGGAGAGACAAAGGGTGAATGCTGGATAGCTGTGCAGTCAAAATGCTGTTTTCCTAAAGAAACTCTGTCATATTAAACCACAACAATCACAAGGTTACAGTGTCAGC
Source organism: Diplotaxodon limnothrissa (assembly GCF_057381915.1). Taxonomy (NCBI): domain Eukaryota; kingdom Metazoa; phylum Chordata; class Actinopteri; order Cichliformes; family Cichlidae; genus Diplotaxodon; species Diplotaxodon limnothrissa. The sequence continues at coordinate 417,691 of NC_140602.1, forward strand.
TGCACTATTACCATTGACGAAGGCAGCTGTTGGACTGAGAGTGGATCTGTTTCCATGTCCTTGCTCTTTCTTGTGGTAACTTTGAGTACTCGGGTTGTCCCCTCTCTGTGAAGCCACCGCATGAGAACCGAGGGATGCATCTTCCTTTTTGTGGGCAAACAAAATCTCTTTGGGACAGCCGCCTTTAAACGATTGTCCGAGCAACACAAATACTGGAAAATACTGGAGCATCGTGTGGCTGTTACATTCCCTGCCTGTAGGTGGTAGATGGATGCTGGACTGAAATAAGTTGAGATCTGTACCCAGTGTGACTCTGCAGAAAATAGTTTTTGGTGGTGTCTAGTTTCACTGAATGTGTGGCTGCATCACAAACCAACCCATGTTCACTGTGTGTTTCTATATAATGTACATAAACTAATTAAATTGAATTTTATGTCATAGCTGTGAAGTGTTGAAGCATTGTGTGGATTTTAAAGAATTGCAGCATTTTCCCCTGCCCTGGCAAAACTGTGATTGACTGAAGGTTATTGGCCAAATTTTAAACGAGTATAACTCTGTGTGTTTGTACTGACACCCTTTTAGGGCTTGTGATTTTTGTGAGTTTGTACCACACACTGCTCTGACAGCAGGATCACTGCTGTTATGTATGGACTTCACAAAACAGCACTGTGCTGCCCTGAGCATGCAGCAGCGATCAGAGCCAGTGCTGCACCGCTGTCTTGTTTGTTCGTGCAGTAGGTTAAGGAAAAATCATTTTTCCCAATTAAAGGACAAAACAGAGCTGATTAGAAACCATAATTTATTTAAACAAATAAAACTAAACTATTGTTTAGACTTCACGTGGCTTCTTGTTTGTTTGTTTTTTACTATCAGAGCTATAAATGTAACAAACTAGTCAATGCCTTTATTTTTTTAAATGAGAAAAAGTAACAAAGGATTTACATGAGCTTACATTAGAAAATACATTAGAGCAAAGCAAGCAGTACTCAGAGGTGTCCCAGTGATTTTCATTGCATATGTCCGTCTTTGTATGCATGAAAATGTGCATGTGTTAATGTGTGTGTATGGATTCTTAAGGCAAAATGTGTGTGCGTGCGTGTGTGTGTGTGTGTGTGTGTGGGCAGAGGTTAATTTAGCCCAGCAGTGAAGAGCCCTTGATAAAGAGCAGCCTGATCCCTGTTTAATTACCTTCCGTCTACATTTCATTGGCGAACACTGGGCCATAGGTGTGTCTGTGTGCGTGTGATGAATGTGGGATTTGTCTCTGAGCAGGGACACCCACGAGACACGGCGCCTTCAGTGGCTATATGAGCCTGTACTTGTCTGACATTTATCTACGCGTGTGTGTGAGCACAAACTGGTTGGCTATATGAGGTTTTTACATGTCATTCTTATTTCTTTCACTGTTTTAGTTATACTTTAAACACTCTAGGAGGATCAGTCTGACTCCATGCTGAGAAGAATGAGTCAGGTATTTCAATCAAAATAAAAGCCAAATAAGGAAGACATCACTGAAATCATGTTTTCTCTTTGCAGAATTTATGTTAATTAGTTACTAAAAAGCGCCCGCTTAGACAGTCGGGACACTGAAGCAGCATAATAAAACATCAAAAGGCACAATTCAAATATATATAAAAGTGAGAAAGCGACAGAACAAAAAGCTGTTTTTGTTAAACCTAATAATGGATTATATTTAACTGTGTGCATATTTGAAAAGGGTAGAATGTTCTGATATTCGCCAACAGTCTGCCAAAGCATTAATTCAACCAACACATGAATTCCTAATAATAAAAAAAACCTCAACATTTTAATTAAAAATAATTGTTTTAATTTCAGACTCTTTGAGGCCCCTGCCTTTGTTCTTTTTGCCAGTTTTGGCCCTAATTTAGTCCCACTATTCTGCTCACTATAACACCCCTGGTGCGAGGGCACAGAAGGAAGAGAGTAAAACCGAAAGAAAGAAGCTGAGGCATGTGGAGAAAGACGGTCAGCAGGTGGGAAACATGGAAACCGGTAAAATGTGTGTACTCAGGAAAGAGAGTTTGAGAAGAAGACATGGGGGGCAGATAAGAAATGGAAAGGTTCCAGGATGGAGGGAAAGGAGTGGAGAAAGAGAGAGGTGGTGAGTAATGATGGCGCGTCACTGCAGTGCTCACACAGAGAAATAACTGTGACCGAACACACACACACACACGCACGCACACACACACACACACACACACACACACACACACACACACACGCACGCACGCGCACACACACACACACACACACGCACACACAAATGTGAATGTGCAAATTCTTATTTTATCTTAATGCTGAAAAAGTCATCATGATTGATCACACTACAAGGATAAACCTGACTTTAACTCTGTGTGTGCCTAATTATGGATGAGCTGCTGCTCGTGTACTTCTAATCATTTAGACACTTACTTTAAGGGGAAATATTTCTTATTGCTGGGTCAATACTGTGTGACATACATACACACCTCAGGACCGACCAATAAGAATTCTACAATTAAAAAACCCATAAAGATTGTATTTTTAAATCCATAGAAACACACTTGGTTCCCTTATGACACTGCCTCAACTCTGAGTGTGTAGCTGACGGCAGGACCAAAATAACGTTAATTTAATTAGGCCTAATAAAACGGCTGAGTGCAGCAATCAGCGACCCATCACTGGGACGGGAAACGCTACTAGAATTAAATGACTGCATGTGGATGTGTATTAAAAAGCTAATAACATAATTAGAAACACAACAGCTCGTCTTGTCACTGCTAAACAATGCTGGCAGAATGCTAATGGACGTCGTGCAGCTCCACTAATCTTCTTTTCATTGTTCTTTTCCCATCACTTGATCTCTTTCCCTTCGTTCATTTTCTCACCTCTCTGTCAGCTGTCTGTAGGCGCCTGATAATGTTAACGACAGCAAACAGATAAAAGCTTCACTGACTGCACATTTCATAACGTTTACCTTTTTCTTATCACGCTGTAGAACCAAGCAGCTGTTGTTTAAGTTTCACCGCTGTAAACAATCACTCTTAACCATCAAAGTGGAAAAATAAATACATGTAATTAAAAGCTAAAAGCAGACAGTTCATATAAAATCGTATGTGAAAATAAAATGAATTCTTTTGAGTCTGTAACCTAATGAGAAACATCACAAAGCTATGAGTTTTAATTGCTGCTCCAAGTCAAATTTCACTTGAATGTTTTTCAACAATTAGAGTTTTCTGTTTTCTAATCTATCATTTTTCACTGTAATAATACGTGTGGGTGCTGCAGGATTTGGTTTTCCTATCTCGTGTTTATTTTAAATATCAGGAGAAAGAATTCAAAGTCCAACACTGGATTCAGTTCCAGATGTAACAAACCAAACATATAAACTATACTATATTTATTTACTAAACTATATTTCAGTCTACTGACATGTGCATTAAAAACTGAAAAAGCTTTACAGTACCATTTATTATTTTAAAATGAAGGATTTTTTGTCAGGTTGTTGTAAACTTTGGATTGAATTTTTAACATTTACAGAAATACAAACAAACAAAAACAACCTCCACTGGTTTTGCAGTGTACGCTGTATATAAAAGATAGATGAAAGCACAGTAACTCATCTTTAACCATTGTGAGTCACCTTTTTATGCTGTGTATTTATTTTTATGTTAATATATTTGCGCACAAAAGCACAGCTGATGAGTTACAGTTAAGACTGCTGAGTGGGGCACAAAGTGTACTTACCTGGGAAACTCAACACGTATGGCAGCCACGCCCCTAATTTATGCACAGCACATTTAAACAGGTGAGATATGGTGAAACTGATAATCCTCCGTGTCTCCCAAACTACAATGATTTCTTAAAATATGGGACTCAGTTATATCTTCTTTCTTTTCTTTTATAGGGTCTAAAGTTTGCCACTTGGTCCATTTTTATTATTTAGCTTTGTCCCAAACCTTTGGGTAAGAGTAATGTTACTGCTCTTATTTGTGGCATGCTTGCTTTCATTAAATGCTTGCTTTCATCTATTAAAGCTACAATTAATGAGTATCTAATTGACCCAAGCCTGATCTATTTATATCAGAGAATATCCTAAAATGGAGTCAGTACCTTTGAGGAACAAAGCTGTAACCTCTTGTCCAGCGGAAGCCCCCCTGCTATCCTGATTTGCATTTTGATTCATATCTGTAAGCCTCCTCTAGGCCGAGGGTTAGGGGATGAACTGGCAAGCCTTTCAGGCTCGTAGGCCTGCCAGAATTTTTAATTCAGTGTCAATTGCACAGTTCCCTTACGTTTGAGCACTTACACAGCCCGTGCTGTTTACCAAAACCCTTTCCACAAGTACATGGGTATTTTGGAAATTTAGCTTAAATGAAAAACATGCTTGAAACTAGCCCTTCTGAAAAACTCTGTTTTGTATTTATGTGTGGAGATGGGAAACACAGCATCAAAGGTGTGCCTTTATCTTCCTCTTTTTATATCAAACTCTGAGCTCGGCCAGCGTTTCTGTGCAGTAAGGGTTAGATCACCACCTGTTGCTCTTTTTTCTGTTTTCATGTGGACAGATATATATTTTCTGATGGATTTTAAAATGTATTTATTTTATTAACTGAAGCCTGTAAAGCGGTGGGGGACATCGTGGACAGGTCACCAGTCAAAGGACACCTATGAGCAATTTAGAATGACCAACCAACTAACTGCACGTTTAGATGCAAACACCACACAGAAAGGCCTTTGACCACATGGTGGATTCGAACTCAGGACCTTCTTGCTGTGAGGCAACTGTGCCACCATGCGGGCCTGCGCAAAATCCCTATTTTAAAAAAATACAAGTGACTAGCCCTGACAAAAAACTCACTTGTCTTGCAAAACCCCCAAACTAACATTTTACAGACAACCAAACCACAAACTTTGCCTTTGAGAAGGTAAAAGTATATACTGGCAAAAAGAGAACAATGGCATATTGTACACCTGTGCGCTGCATTTTAAAATAATACTTTCAGATGATTTAGATTCCAGTTTAATATGAGCTCCATATTATTTAAATGCGTTAAAAGCGATATCTGGTTATCTTAAAGACTCAGTTATTACTTTGCAAGCTCCTTTAACTACGATGACCTGGATGACTGAGAACCTTCACAGACACTCAGTTATTACGTTTCCAACTAACTTAGCAGATATAGCTTCCCCAGGCTGCATAAATACTGCTGCAGTTGCGGTGTGTCTATAGCTGATCCGTTCAAGGTCACTTTTGCTGAAAGAATTATACATGCATATGATTAGCAAATTCAAGCAACCCAACTAGGGAATGATATCAGCCCGTACGTTATTAACCGACTTGAGTCTCACCTGTTCCAACTATACTGGCATTCATAAATACACCACTGGTTTACTCGTGGTTTTATGTACTGAAATTTCCAGTAAAGTGTAAGCTGGATATATATAATTTTATGGTAAGTGTTCAGGGTCTTGACATTGCCAGAGCACCCTTTATGTATTTATATGTGATTACGGATGTTCTCTATTTCTGAAAAGCTTTCCTCTGTTAAGATTAAAGCGTCATCTCTCTCTTCTTGTCACTTGCTCTCTCCATCACTTTCTCACTCTTTTTTTCTCCTGCTACCTCCCTTTCTCTGTCCTTGAGCTGAAAATGGAGAGGCAGGCTACAGTGAAGAGACAGATATTGGTTTGACACTCTGTAACATATTTTTGTGAGAGCCACACACATTCAGAGGTGTGTGTATGTGCATTTGTGAATGGGTGTGTGTGCTTGTGCACAAATAGTCATGTATAAGTGCATCTGTGTGTGTGTGTAGCTAAAAAACTCAGTGAGCTGACTCAAGGCTGTGGCTGCTTATGAAACTGGTGAACTATCTGGCAGATTTCAATGAACATAAATGAACATGTGAACAACAAAGAGGGGGAAGAAACAACTGATGTAGTTGTTGCTAGGCAATATCGGTATCCTTGATGGGCAGATGTAGCTTTTACTTAAAGAAGCCAAAGCCATTTCTACTCACTCTGACGTTATAATATCATCAGTACTTTTCTAATTAGTATGCTCAAAGACTGTGGCGTACCTTCTGCAGTTGTATACTGCAGGTACATTACTCTTTGTAATAATTAAAAATGTGAGACATTCCTTTTCCACCTCGGGATAACGGGATGGTGAAAGATGCATGCAGTTTTCTCAGTTCAGTTCAGTTCATTTATTTATATAGTGCTAAATCATAACATTTCTTTGAGGTGCTTTATAGTGTATGGTAAAGACTCTACATTATTACAGAGAAAACCCCCACAAACAGATGACCTGCTATGAGCAATCACTTGGTAACAGTGGGAAGGACAAACTCCCTTTTAACAGGAAGAAACCTCCACCAGAACCAGGCTCAGGGAGGGGTGGGGCCATCTGCTGCGATTGGTTGAGGGTGAGGGAAGCGAGATAGGACAAAAGACACATTCTACTTTTAAATACCACCCAATAAGTCAGTATTTAGATAGCAAAGAGCCCCACTGAGGTCACGTGGTACTATAAGTGTCACGGCACTGGGTGTTTCTTGTTTAAGCTATAGTCTTTGAATTATGTTTTTTTGTTTGTATTATATTTATAGTTCCTGGTTTTCAGGTTTCTGTTTTGTCTCTGTGCCTCCCCGGTGTCCTTGGTGAAGGTTTAATTCTGTTCTGTATGTTTAGTCTTCTGTCTTCATGTCTTCCCTGTGTCTTGTTACTTTTGTCTTCATGTTCCTGCTGTTCCAGAGTGTGTCATGTTTCCACATCTCTGTCTAGTCTGCATCCTTGTGAATGCCTCATGCTTCCTGTTTTATTTTGACAGTCTGTGTCCTATGTCAGTATATTCTGCTTTGTTTCCTGTGTTGTGGCCTTAACGTCATTTCAGATTAACGCTGACAGCACTAGTGGGAACACAACGAATATGACTGCACATTTACGCCGACATCATCCTAGTGCAAAGACAAGTGGAAGCAGACAAAAACAACAAGCACGCATGCTACAAACTTTAGCCGAGTCATTTAGACAGCCGTTAGCACAGGATTCTCCTTATGGGGACCTGATATCAAATCAAATCAAATCAAATCACTTTTATTGTCACATCACATGTGCAGGCACACTGGCACAGCACATGCGAGTGAAATTCTTGTGTGCGAGCCCCACAAGCAACAGAGATGTGCAAACACAACAACACAAACGAGCAAAATACAAGAATGGCCAACCTGAAACTAATAAATATATGTACAATATATAATAGTGTATGCATTTCTGGATGTGTATACTAAATATTTTCCTACGTGTGTGTGTGTGTGTGTGTGTATACACATTTTTACAAATTAAATAGTAAAAAAATAAAATAAAATAATAATAATAATAATAATAATAAAATATATAAAATATACAGAGTTGAATATGTGCAAAACAAGTGGCATTTATATACAGTGTGGAGTGCATAATGTTGAAGTTCCAGTAGTGAAGCTGAGGTGTCTATGACGTGTTCAGCAGTCTGATGGCCTGATGGAAGAAGCTGTCTCTCAGTCTGCTGGTACGGGACCGGATGCTGCAGAACCTCCTTCCTGATGGAAGCAGTCTGAACAGTTTATGGCTGGGGTGACTGGAGTCCTTGATGATCCTCCCCGCTTTCCTCAGGCACCGCTTCCTGTAGATGTCTTGGAGGGAGGGAAGCTCACCTCCAATTATCCGTTCAGAGCACCGCACTACTCGCTGGAGAGCTGAGAATATAGCCCAGAAGAAGCGTATAGTATAGCTTTTATTTTGAAAGAGCCATTTCTCTGTAATAAACTCTCTTTTCCAAAGATGAGTGATTCCTCCATCAGATTTATTTTTTTATCCCTTTGTTGTTTCAGAAACATTAAATTTAAAAACTGTACGTTTGAGCTAAAATATATATTTACAATTTTAATTATTGTAGGAATACAGCTGGAAATATGCTGAGGAAAAAAGAGTGTTTTGGGGAAAGAAATGATAAAGGGATGACTAATGACTATTATGCCTAGTGGGAGGGGCAAGGGGGCATAAAAGGAGGCCGTCAGAGCCTCCCTGGGCATTCTGTGAGATGTTACAGTGAGGGTAACATGCAGACTAGCTCAGCCGCTTGTGTTTTGTATGTAGATTTTTTCTTGTTTTTTTTTGCATTAAGTCAATTATTTTCTTTGTAAATAATCTTTTGTGGACCTGGGAGGGCGGCAGAATGAAACTATACACACTGAACGCTTCCTGTCTATGCCTGCATTTGTTCGGGAGAAGTTTAGGAGAGGACCCCGTGACAATGATGCTGGGAAGCATGAAAATGCTGTCGGGTCTGCCGTGGTGGTTTAGTTATCAATTTTAAAAAAAGTGTTTTTTTTAGAAAAATCTTAAAAAGTGCATGCAAACCAGTAAACAAATTAAAATGAACAAGTACTGTTGAGAAACTACAATACAAAAATACAATTAAAATCCTCAACAACAAAAACACCTAAACACAAAAAAAGGGGGGGGGGGGCAAAGTGTGCCTGCTCTGCGCTGACACAGGAGCGGTGAGTCCAGCGATCTGGCTGTTTTGTCTTTGCCGAAACCACAGCATTGCAGAGAAAAGCGGAGCTTAAAGTAAAGAATCGATCTCACCAGGCTAGGATCGATCCGATACCGATGCCGACTTGGTATCGCAGCCCATTCTCACTCCCAGGGCGTAGTATACCAATGTTTTGTCATGTCCCAAGGTGTTCCTCAGGAACGCGAAAGGTGACCTTCCGCGTTGTTATGGTCCACGCTGGGTTATGGCTGAATTCCAGTGGAATGACGGTCCCGCGGAAGTTTATAGATCATTGTCTTTCTTATTTCAGCTGAAAAGAAAGAAACATTTGTGTTTTTATAGCTTCTCCCTTATGAGTTATTGATCCTTGAAGTTTAAGTCTGTGAATGTCTTTAAAACTGGGCAGGAGATGCTGTGCACTTCATGCTCTGGGGAGAAAAGCTGGTTGTCTGGATCATATAAAAAAAGCCTACGTAAATATGATATCTATGTGATCAATTTGAGTAGCAATCAGAAAGTGACTTGTTTCAGTTGTATTTCCAAAATGGAGATGCCACACCATTAGAACATTTACCTGTTTAAAGCACGTGGCAAATAACAAAACAGTAACTGCACAACTACCAATGAAAAAGCTTTTCAAGGAAATATAACTGAAAGAAAAGAAAACTATGTATAATAATAACCGTAGTCCTTCAATAGATATTGCAGTATTTTTGTCCAGTGAACCCTCATGGCTTCATTTTAATTTGGTATTCAGCTGTAACTTAAATATCTTTTGTTACCAAGACACAAATTAAATAAATTGTACCACTTGAAAAATGTATTTATCTAAATATTTATACTGGAGTTACACCGAAGTAACATTCAAAGAAAGACTTTCATTTAAAATGTTTTATTTTTTTTAAATACCTGAAAACAAGCAAGAAATTGGCAAAACCTAACCGCCATGTCTGCAGGGACCCTCCACTCATCACAAAGGTGATGAACAGATACTTCAAGTTTCAGGTTGTCCCTGAAACATGAAGTATTTTTTTTTAAATACACACTGAACAAGATACTTTCCACTCGTCTGTTTAACCCACTCTTTGGGCTGACCTGTGTAATGTGCCACCTACAAGTATGTGCTGCTTCTGGTAATGAATAGAAAATATTTATTATCTCTGTTTTGCTCTCACTTTTTTCTACACTTTCTCGTAGTTATATAAGTTGCCCATCAGCTTATCATGCATTCCCCAGTCTTTCATTCCCAAGTCTCACTTTTTCTGGTACTCTCTCTGGCCTGTATCAATCTCCCTCCTGCCCCCTCTCGCTCCTCTCCCAGTTGGTTATTAATGGTTTTAATTTACAGAGAGGAAAGACCTTGGTACCCACAGAGGCATCCCCTCTGCCCCGAGTGTGTACTTGTGTGTGTGACATAGAGGAAAAAGAGAGAGGCCCCCGCTCACTGCGGTGTAACCAAGCAGCAATAACACTTTGTCTTCTTTAACTGTGCTGCTTCTTCAAGGTATCCTACATCTTTCTCTCTCCGTCTTCCCCTGGAACTATTTTCCTTTGTCCATTTCTCTTAATTTCTTCTACTTTACTTGACTTGTCTTCTTCTCCCATTGTTATTTTATTATTTTTCTATAGGGCTGCCTCTGAAAGAAGGCGCTCCAAAGTATCGGTCAAAGATATTCAGCCTCAGTCCCACGCCGATGGAGTAAAGCATCAGTTGATCCAAGTGACAATGTGTGTTGTGCTTCTGGTTAACTGATAAGAGAAGAGTTATACTTTTATGAACAGTTCAGTGTTTTTGGAAGTAAGTGACTTTGCCAGCACAGAGCTGCATCGTGATGAGGTAATTAAGTTGTAATAGCTATTTAAATGCTGTGTCTAAAAAAAGGGAATTATATGTATATTCGCTCTGATCAAGTTTGGGAGGTTTTGTTAGAAATACAATATTTCTTTTCTACTCACAGTTTCATTTAATTTTCATACAAAATGCATCTAACAGATCTAACCAGAGGAAAAAAAATCAGAACCACAGGAGTTGTTCAGCAATTTTACAGCAGTGTCTTTCTGCCTGCCTGTTATCACTGCAGAGTTGGTCCAAACCAAACCAGACCAAAGACACAGCATGGCTTTGAAATCTGGAGGTCTTTTAAAAAGTTAAATGCAGAAAAACTAGCATATCGCTCAAGAGCAACAAACATGGAAAACTTCTTGAAACCAGTATGTCACGCAGAGATAAGAAATGCCAGATGCTTGAAGGTGAATAATGCTGTGAATTTCATGTCATTGTTTCATCTGAATATGCCTATGCATTTACTTTATTGAAAGATAAGTTAAAAAGGCTGGAGGAGCAAGATCTGAGGAAACATGCATGTGTTGCCTGGCCTGTGCTGCCAAATCTGCACAGCATACTATCTATAAATGCCATAAAAATACAAATCAATATATAAGCAATAAATCAATGACGTTGAATCTGACCAACATGGCGGCGCGTGCACACGCAGCGGCTTCTCTCTCTCCCGAACAAACTACTTTTTCGTGTTTTTCGTCCTGTAAGTTGCAGTGTTTTTGTAAGTCTTTGTCGCGTCTATCTGTGTGCAAGCGAGGATATGCCCGAACACTTCTTCTCGACATCGGCAGAAACAAACTTTTTAAGTTAAACTCTGTGGACATCGAGAAGCTGAAAGATCTGGGTTTGCTCCGAAGGCCTACTCAATCACCGACCCCCACTCCTGCACTTCGCCCACAATGGATGCGCCTCAAGCGGTGTGAGAGGAAGCAGAAGAGGGGTAAGCGCGGTGGCATCCGAGCTAGGCTAGCGGCTAGCCCACACAAACCCGCCATCCCCTCTATCGTTCTGGCCAACGTACGCTCGCTAGAAAATAAACTGGACGACATCCGACTGCTACGTTCATCTCAAAGGAATGTAAAGGACTGCTGTGCTTTTGTGTTCACGGAAACATGGCTTAGCGACAGTGTCCCGGACCGCGCCATTCAGCTCGACCAGCTAACATGCTACCGTGCTGACAGAGTCATCGTCGCGGGAGGTAAGACCCGCGGGGGAGGACTTTGTGTTTACATCAATGACGCCTGGTGTCGCGATGCTGTTGCGGTCTGGAAACACTGCTCACCAGTGCTGGAGTTTATGGTTATTAAGTGCCGGCCATTCTATCTACCGAGGGAATATACAGCCATACTACTGTGCGCTGTGTACATCCCTCCCTCCTCCAATGTCAACAACAGGAGCGAGGCACTGAATGAACTGTACCAGCACATCAGTGAGCAGCAGACAGCCCATCCTGATGCTTTTCTCATCCCGGCTGGGGATTTCAATCATTCAGACTTAAAGTGCGTTTTTCCAAAAATACAACAACACATAGACTTTCCAACAAGGGGAAATAACACACTGGACTTTGTTTACACCACCCAGAGAGGAGCTTACAAAGCTTTTCCCCTCCCCCACCTCGGCGCCTCAGACCACATCACTGTCATGCTAATGCCTGCTTACAGACCGCTCGTTAAAGCCACCAAACCGGTTCGTAAGCAGATACAAGTGTGGCCAGAAGGGTCTTCAGAGGCTTTACAGGACTGCTTTAACACCACAGACTGGAACATGTTTAAGCAGGCTGCCACCTACAACAACACCACTGACCTCCAGGAGTACGCAGAGACTGTTACAGCCTACATCAACAAGTGCATTGAGGATGTAACAGTCACGAAAACCATAACTGTCCGGGCCAATCAAAAACCATGGATGACAGGAGAGGTCTACAGGCTGCTGAAAGCTCGGAATGTTGCCTTCAGAGATGGAGACGAGGCAAGCCTGAGGACAGCTAGGGCCAACCTTTCCCGTGGCATCAGAGAGGCTAAGAGACAGTACTCCAGGAAAATATCCCATCACTTCAAAGACAGCAGAGACTCACGGAGCCTGTGGCGGAGCATTCAGACCATCACAGATTACAAGCCCCCACCACAGACTTGTGACAGTACTATCCCCCTGCTGAACGAGCTGAACACTTTCTTTGCTCGCTTTGAAGTCCGAAACAGCACCACTGCACAGAAGACCCCACCCCCTCCTGGTGACCAGGTGATGACTCTGTCCCCGGACAGCGTGAGGAGATCCCTCAGCAGGATCAATGCACGTAAAGCTCCGGGTCCTGACAACATTCCTGGTTGTGCACTGAGAGACTGTGCAGTGGAACTCACTGATGTCTTCACAGACATCTTCAACATATCACTCATCCAGGCTGTCGTCCCCACATGTTTTTAAGCCACCACAATCATTCCGGTTCCAAAAAAGTCATCTCCCTCCTGCTTTAATGACTACCGTCCTGTTGCACTTACTCCCATCCTGATGAAGTGCTTCGAACGACTAGTCATGCAGCACATCAAGACTGTCCTGCCCCCCTCCCTGGACCCCTTCCAGTTTGCGTATCGGCCCAATCGCTCAACCGATGATGCCATCTCCACTGCACTCCACTCAGCACTCACACACCTGGACAAAAAAGATTCATATGTTCGAATGCTGTTCATAGACTTCAGTTCAGCATTCAACACTATAATCCCCCAACAGCTCACTCAAAAACTGGTCCAGCTGGGGCTCAACACCATCACTGTGCAACTGGCTGTTGGATTTCCTCACCGGAAGACCTCAAGCAGTACGGGTCGGCAGTAATACATCCAGCACCATCATTTTAAACACGGGGGCCCCGCAGGGATGTGTGCTGAGCCCCCTCCTCTTCACTCTGCTGACCCATGACTGCACTCCATCACACAGCTCCAACCTCTTCATCAAGTTTGCGGACGACACAACGGTGGTGGGTCTCATTAGCAACAGGGATGAGACCGACTACAGAAGTGAGGTGAGACGCCTGGCCACGTGGTGTGCTGACAACAATCTCTCTCTGAATGTGGAGAAGACGAAGGAGATTGTTGTGGACTTCAGGAGAATGCACACCCAACATGCTCCTCTGACCATTGACGGAGCGTCTGTGGAGAGAGTGAGCAGCACCAAGTTCTTGGGTGTGCACATCACAGAGGATCTCTCCTGGACGTACAACACCACAGCACTGGCCAAGAAATCACAGCAGCGTCTCTTCTTTCTCCGCAAACTAAGAAGAGCAGGAGCTCCAGCCCCCATCATGTACACTTTCTACAGAGGCACCATCGAGAGCATCCTGTCGAGCTGCATCACTGTGTGGTTTGGAGCCTGCAACGCGTCCTGCCATAGAACCCTCCAACGCATAGTGAGAGCTGCAGAGAGGATCATTGGTGTCTCTCTCCCCTCCCTCCAGGACATTTACAGCACCCGTCTCACTAAAAAAGCCCTTTGCATAGCGGCTGATCCCACGCACCCAATGCAAAGCTTCTTCAAGCTGCTGCCGTCAGGGAGGAGACTGCGGAGTCTCCAGGCCAGGACCAGCAGACTGAAGGACAGCTTCATCCATCAGGCTGTCAGGAAGCTAAACTCCCTCCCGATTCTGCCCCCTCTCCCCTCTTCTCCACCACGGTCTCACTGAACTCTGTCACACACACACACACACTCACTCTCTGACGCACTCACTGGCCTGCTCCAGTCACTTTGTGGAGCATTGGACTGCTTAAGCATTGGACCTCATAAGACTTTGTTGTTACACTATCTCTTACCGTACACTACTAAATCCCCATTTGCACTATTTGCCTATTTTGCACCACTATGCCTTCTTACTTGAATATTGTATATTGTATATTGCATAGCTTTTTTTTGTTATACGTAAAATTGTATTGTATTTATTTAAATTTTTACTTTTTAATTATTTTATTTGCATTTTTCTAATCACTAGGGTTTGAGAGTAACGCAATTTCTATTCTGTGTATGTCCTGCACATGTGGCAGAATTGACAAATAAAGTTGACTTGACTTGACTTGACTTGACTTGAATCTAACTGTGTGACGAACCCATTTACTGAAAAATATCGGATGTCTTCACACTGCCTACAGCACGTTGTGACCAGCCGCCTTTTGGTTCGGTGCTTCCCCTGTGGCCAGGCTTCTTGGAAAGGTTGCTTGTTATTACTTGTGGTACCATTGTTGTTGCTGGGTAACCATTGATGAGATATTGCATGTGTCCCAGAGGTTGCTTGTCAAATAGAGTTCAGCACTATTATGTACTGTATGTTTACTACCCTGTCATCTGAAGCACTTCCTTTGCGTCAAAGGAACCACCTACCTTAGTGCAGACAGAATAGACAAGGTTCACGGCAGTAAATGTGTAATTTTACACAAAACAGAGCAGAACAACTACTGAAATAATTTATCTTTGCAAAGTATTACTGTAAACATGTACATGTATATGTGCGGGGTACACAAAATTATCCATGAGGATAAGACCTCAAACCATGCTTTTGAGGAACAAAGAAACAAACAAAGCAACAGTAAAAATAAAGATATTATTGTACCCAACAGAATTTAAACATTTGAATGCACTCTATAACGTTTCCTTTCTTGTGTTAGGCTTCATTGGATGTTTCCGACATATTTAGTTTCCAGTTGGTTTGTTCCTCCTTTGATTAGCTGTTGCTTTTAGCCTGACGATCATCATTAGTAAAGAATTAAACTGATGATCCTGCAAACACACATTTTACACATTTGAAAGCAAATTAGACCCTTACGCTGAAAATGGAACGGATCTTATTTAGAACTTTTCTACTCTGCGCACTCAAAGTGCTACACCACTAGTCTCCTTCACTCAGTCACACACGCATTCATACAAGCACTACTACTATCTAATATTCACACACATTCACACTCTAATGAACGCACTTGGAGAAACTTGGAGTTCAGTACCCTGACAAGGATATTTTGGCATGCAGACTGAAGCAGCCAGGGATTAAACCAACAATCTTCAAATTACTCAACGCCCTGCTTCTACCTCTTCCATCAGGTTGGTACACTCACAGGCAATTTATCACATACGCCTTCCCAGTACTGGGTTAGACCCTGTTTTGCATTCAAAGCTGCCTTGATTCTTCATGGTAAAGACTAAACAAGATGCTGGAAACATTCATCATTGCACAGCATTGCACACTTGGTGTAGATTTGTCGAATGCACAGCCGTGATGCAAATCTTGCATTCCAACACATATTGAGATCTGGTGACTTTGGGAACGTCTAGCAGAGGCCTCAGACCGTGAGATCTTCAACGCACACCTCCGGCAGAGCTTCAACAGCATTCCGAGGGAGACTGGGGACATTGAGTCTGAATGGACCATGTTCAGCGTCTCCATTGCCGAAGCTGCTGCATTGAGCTGTGGCCACAAGGTGGTTGGTGCCTGCCGTGGTGGTAATCCCCGAACCAAATGGTGGACACCAGAGGGGAAGGGAGCCACCAGGCTGAACAAGGAGTCCTATCGGGCTTGGTTAGGCTGTGGGACTTCGGAGGCATCTGACAGGTACCGACAGGCCAAGCAGAATGCGGCTCGGGCAGTGGCTGAAGCAAAAACTCGGGTGTGGGAGGAGTTCGGGGAGGCCATGGAAAAAGACTTTCGGACTGCCTCGAAGAGATTCTGGCAAACCGTCAGGCGTCTCAGGAGGGGAAAGCGGTGCTCTACCTGCACTGTGTATAGTGCTGGCGGAGCGCTGCTGACTTCGACTGAGAAAATTGTCAGGCGGTGGAAGGAATACTTCGAGGAACTCCTTAATCCCATTGACACGTCTTCCGAGGAGGAAGCAGAGTCTGGGGATGAGGGGATGACCACTTCGGTGGCCTCAGAATCTCATCTCTGCTCTTTGCGGATGATGTGGTTCTGTTGGCTTCATCGGGTGAGGGCCTCCAGCTCGCACTGGAACGGTTCGCAGCTGAGTGTGAATGAGGATCAGCACCTCCAAATCTGAGGCCATGGTTCTCAGCCGGAAAAGGTTGGAGTGCCCACTCCGGGATGAGTTCCTGCCCGAAGTGGAAGAGTTCAAGTATCTTGGGGTCTTGTTCATGAGTGATGGGAGAAGGGAGCCGGAGATCGACAGACGGATTGGTGCTGTGATGACACCAGTCCGTCGTGGTGAAGAGGGAGCTGAGTGTAAAAGCGAAGCTCTCAATTTACCGGTCGATCTACGTCCCTACCCTCACCTATGGCCACGAGCTGTGGGTACTGACCGAAAGACCAAAGATCGCGGATACAAGCGGCGGAAATGAGCTTCCTCCGAAGGGTGGCTGGCCTCTCCCTTAGAGATAGGGTGAGAAGTTCAGCCATCTGGGAGGGGCTCAGAGTAGAGCCGCTGCTGCTCCACATCGAAAGGAGCCAGCTGAGGTGGTTCGGGCATCTGACAAGGATGCCTCCTGGGCGCCTCCTGGGTGAGGTGTTCCAGGCATGTCCCACCGGGAGGAGGCCCCGGGGCAGACCCAGGACACGCTGGAGAGATTATATCTCTCGGCTGGCCTGGGAACACCTTGGTGTTCCCCCGGATAAGCTGGAGGAGTTGGCTGGGGAGAGGGAGGTCTGGGCCTCTCTGCTTAGGCTTTTGCCCCCGCAACCCGTCCCCGGAAAAGCGGATGAAGATGGATGGATGGATGGATGGATGGATGGATGGATGGATGGATGACTTTGGAGGCCATTTGAGAACACTGTCACTGACCTTCACCATCATCCTCCATGACATGGTGCATTACTCTGCTATCCGGTCGTTAAGTCTGATGTCACTAGCCGTGTCTGGGCCTAAACTCCGCTGCAGGTCCATATATCAAACGATCACTATGGCATTACTGAGAGTTGAAAAACTGTCTAAAGTCTTTCATCTTTAATAAAATGATCAGCGTTCTGCTCTACCAGGTGTAACAATTGAGTTTAACATCCCGGCATCCATGAAAACGGAATTTATGACATTTAACGGAGTTAGAAGTTAGCAGGGAGTTAGCTCGCTAGCTTCTATCTAAATACAATATAGCATATCCTGACTGCGGGGTTTTGGAAACAAATTAAAACGTACAGCTCTGCTATCACTTCCAGCATAAATGAAGACAGAAAACTAAAAAGCAGTGACGTTTGTAGGGTTACTGAAGTTGGGCTAGCTGGTATATAATGATGTGCTACGTGACCGCTAGCGACACAGTTATGTTGGCATAATATAAACAAGCTAAGTCTGTGAAGGTTCTCCGTTATCCAGGTCATCGTAGTCAAAGGAGCTTGCAAAGAAAAGCGTCTGGACTTCTTTAAGTTACTTGAAGACGTTTCACCTCTCATCCGAGAAGCTTCTTCAGTTCTAAGGTCAAATGGTGGAGAGTCCCAGATATAAACCTAGTGGGAGTTTCCCAAAACAAGCTAACTTTTTTCCACTGGATAAAAGTTAACGTGAGTGTTCTCGGTGGTCAGGAACAAATGTAATCGCATGGCAGGATGCTGTAAAAGGACCAAACTTCAGCCAGGAGAACAACTGAGATAATCCATCCACAATACGAGGTTAGTCATTCATATACTGCTGCATGGGCTGGGCTGTAGTTACATCCTAAGGGTTTAAAAACTGAGCTTAAATAAATGATTAGCGGTAATAAAAGCCGAGGAAGGTCAACAGGGATCACTGACTGTTTTAGGAGCTTTTTGAGATCAAATAGAAGAAAATACAAAACATTAAACATGTTAACAACACAAAAGCCATATGAAACGCAGACTACTTTAGGCCCGGAAGTAGGATTTGTTGTGTCATCACTGAACAACCGGATAAGCAGCCATCAGAAGATGGGTGCACTGTGCTTATAAAACAACGAGCAGATCTGCAGTAATACTCAGATAAGCTCAGATAGCCTTTTAAATGATATTCTATTCATGCTAAGAGGCCCAAAGTGTGCAAACGCCACCCTAAACTGCCTATCTGAGGAAGGTTAGATCAATACGTACATTCTGCAGAAGCTGCAACTCTTCAAATTAGGCAACCATTTTCAGATTCTCTGTTGTCCATATTTGGTGAGCCTGTTTAGTCCTCTTCTGTAGCCTCATCTCATTCCAGGTTTGATGTGCTGTGCATTCAGAGTTCTTGTGCCAACTCTGTAATGAGCTGTTATTTGCCTTACAGTTGCCGTCCTGTCAACTTGAAGCAGTCTGCAGCCCTTCTCTTTTGACCTTTGGCATCAATGAGGCATTTCTTCCCAGAGAACTGCTATTTACTATATATTTTTCTCTTTTTGGACCACTGTCTGCAAACCTCACAGATGGTTGTGCAGTAAAAACACAGCAGACCAGCAATTTTTCAAAATACTCCAACCAGCCCTTGTGCCTCCAACAACCATGCCACATTCAAAGTCACTTAAATCACCTTTGTTTGTCTTGACCATTTCTTAACATAACAGTACTCCATTTTGCCTATGCCAAATACTCGATACTTAGTGCAAAGTGTCTGAATCCGTTTAAAGCATCCTGCCTATTTTATCAGTATATGCTGTATTTATTCAGGTAAAGGCTTGACCAAGACATAGCAGCAATTATACACATGAACAGTCACACAAATAGTGTTATGAAATTTTTAGGGCTGAAACTTTGGGCTTCACCTCACAAATTTAATGTCTACCCTGGAACAAGCACTGGTGTCTTGGATGTTTTAACAGTTCTTTTGTGATTCAATGGAGAAAAAGAAAATCCAAATAAGTTGAAAGGTTTTCATTTTGACCAACATTTTGATCCCAGGCTCATCATTTGTTTATAATAATTTTCCCATATAGTTATCTTTAAACGCTAAGCAAATGCCAAATTTGAGCTTGCTGATGAGATTTTTACATTTAATTGCCACCATTTGATGATATGGTAACCAGTGTTGGGTAACTTACTTTAAATTAGTAACTTAGTTACATTACTAGTTACTTAAAGTAACTCAGTTACTTCAAGTTACTCGTTACTTTCAAAGTAACTAGTTACTAGGGAAAGTAACTTTGGTTTTACTCAGACTTCTCTTGTTAATGTGTTGCTTCCATAACTGGATACCCAGCCAGACTGCCAGTCTTCTAGCTTGCTTACTTGCCACAGTGCACTGTGCCACCTACCAATAGAAAGGAAAAGATAATGTGCACATTTCCACGAGAGAAATCCCACGCCTGGACTGTCATTGACCGCCGCCATGATTCTAGCCTACGTCACTGCGTCATGTGTGCTTTTTACATCCAACACAAAAACTGCAGTCGTGGTGCTTTCGATTGTACTCAGAACTCGGAAATTCTGCCTTCTGAATAGGAAGATGTAGGTAACACCAGACTGCAGATGAGCTGCATACAGGGCTGGACTGGGACAGAAAATAGTCCCGGGCATTTTGACTAGAGACCGGCCCACCATTATAGGAAAAATCATAAAGCCTTTGAATGAAAACAAACGCTGTTGTGACAGTGATGTACACTGTTCTGATGGTATATACAGTGGGGCAAAAAAGTATTTAGTCAGCCACCGATTGTGCAAGTTCCCCCACCTAAAATGATGACAGAGGTCAGTAATTTGCACCAGAGGTACACTTCAACTGTGAGAGACAGAATGTGGAAAAAAAATCCATGAATCCACATGGTAGGATTTGTAAAGAATTTATTGGTAAATCAGGGTGGAAAATAAGTATTTGGTCAATAACAAAAATACAACTCAATACTTTGTAACATAACCTTTGTTGGCAATAACAGAGGTCAAACGTTTACTATAGGTCTTTACCAGGTTTGCACACACAGTAGCTGGTATTTTGGTCCATTCCTCCATGCAGATCTTCTCGAGAGCAGTGATGTTTTGGGGCTGTCGCCGAGCAACACGGACTTTCAACTCCCGCCACAGATTTTCTATGGGGTTGAGGTCTGGAGACTGGCTAGGCCACTCCAGGACTTTCAAATGCTTCTTACGGAGCCACTCCTTTGTTGCCCGGGCGGTGTGTTTTGGATCATTGTCATGTTGGAAGACCCAGCCTCGTTTCATCTTCAAAGTTCTCACTGATGGAAGGAGGTTTTGGCTCAAAATCTCACGATACATGGCCCCATTCATTCTGTCCTTAACACGGATCAGTCGTCCTGTCCCCTTGGCAGAAAAACAGCCCCATAGCATGATGTTTCCACCCCCATGCTTCACAGTAGGTATGGTGTTCTTGGGATGCAACTCAGTATTCTTCTTCCTCCAAACACGACGAGTTGAGTTTATACCAAAAAGTTCTACTTTGGTTTCATCTGACCACATGACATTCTCCCAATCCTCTGCTGTATCATCCATGTGCTCTCTGGCAAACTTCAGACGGGCCTGGACATGCACTGGCTTCAGCAGCGGAACACGTCTGGCACTGCGGGATTTGATTCCCTGCCGTTGTAGTGTGTTACTGATGGTGACCTTTGTTACTTTGGTCCCAGCTCTCTGCAGGTCATTCACCAGGTCCCCCCGTGTGGTTCTGGGATCTTTGCTCACCGTTCTCATGATCATTTTGACCCCACGGGATGAGATCTTGCGTGGAGCCCCAGATGGAGGGAGATTATCAGTGGTCTTGTATGTCTTCCATTTTCTGATGATTGCTCCCACAGTTGATTTTCTCACATCAAGCTGCTTGCCTATTGTAGATTCACTCTTCCCAGTCTGGTGCAGGTCTACAATACTTTTCCTGGTGTCCTTCGAAAGCTCTTTGGTCTTGGCCATGGCGGAGTTTGGAGTCTGACTGTTTGAGGCTGTGGACAGGTGTCTTTTATACAGATGATGAGTTCAAACAGGTGCCATTCATACAGGTAACGAGTGGGGGACAGAAAAGCTTCTTACAGAAGACGTTACAGGTCTGTGAGAGCCAGAGATTTTCCTTGTTTGAGGTGACCAAATACTTATTTTCCACCCTGATTTACGAATAAATTCTTTACAAATCCTACCATGTGAATTCATGGATTTTTTTTTCACATTCTGTCTCTCACAGTTGAAGTGTACCTCTGGTGCAAATTACTGACCTCTGTCATCATTTTAAGTGGGGGAAGTTGCACAATCGGTACTGACTAAATACTTTTTTGCCCCATTGTATGTGATAGGTTTGTAGCTTGAACCTATCCGCTGGAACGTTGAAGACAATATAATTACACTGCAAAGCAAGACACAAGTAGGCAAGGTTCTTCATGTTTACTCATGCATGAGGGAGATCTGGCTGGAGCCAAGCGTCGTCCCACCACTTGACCTCCATCAGACTCTCAGCCAGGCTCCCCATAGCACTCCTTTTATTGTGGTTACATGAATATGCATAGGTTCATTAACATATGACGTCTACATACACACAAAGAGTACCTTGCCTGTGTATGTGGGTGTATGTGTGTGTGTGTGTGTGTGTGTGTGTGTGTGTGTGTGTGTGTGTGTGTGTGTGTGTGTGTGTGTACTGCTGATCAAAGGGTCAAACATCCTTGGTGAGGAAGAGGGTAGCCTCCCCCTCACCCTAGGTGGTTCACCCTAGATAACACGGTGAGGAAGTCCTGCAGTTCATCTAAACAAAGAGCACTTAGACTAGAACAGACGCAACTACGTTAATCCTACCATAAAACAATAAGACACGGTACGACCTCTCATGCTCCCAGAGTGCTGTCTAATACACACAAAGTTTGCAGACTATCAAGGATCAAAACCTCTACCAATCTACAACTAATTACAAAACTCTAAGCATATATAAGTAAATATTTCTAAGCATAAATAACAATCAACAATACAAATCTAACAATATGCATCAATCTATCAATCGTTTGTTGTAAGATTCAGATAATTATTTGTTAAAAGCTAGATATTTTAAATGAGAATAAGAAAGAAAAGTATTTCTTTGTGCCCCCCTCTCCCTGTTAATGCCCTACCTGCCCCCCCCTCGGCAACACTTTGCTAGACCCGCCCCTGCACAGTCACACGCTTTCAGCTACTTAGAAAAGGATCCTGGTGTTATTTGTCTCTCAGAAACAGTGCTCCCTTTTACCTCACTAATAAACGCGTAATATTTTCTCTGAATACGAGACGAATCTGTTTTTTACGGGACGGTTGGCAACTCTGATAATTAACCTTATGAACAAAATAAAGTTCAACATCAATAACATAGCACCCACCCAGCTGTATAGAAACTCCGTCATGCTAGCTAGTACGCAGCAGGAAAAAGTCAGAATAACGAAAATAAACTCCACCTAAACTTCGTTCATATCTGACCCAGATGGACTGCAGGTCATAACTTCTTACCTGAAGTGCAGTTCACACTCGGACTGGCGGCCGCCTCGGGTCTCTCTTCCTCTCACCTCCCCTTTCCTTCATCCACCTGCTGGCCTCCACCAGTTGCTAATGTTACTGAATCTGTGGAAGCTCCGCGATGCCACCACACGAAGTAACGAATAACGAGCCTATCTAAATCCCAGTAACGACTAACGCGTTCCTGATTTTGGCATAATAACTAGTTACCGTGCTCATTACCACAATAATAACGTAGTTACTGTAACGCGTTACTTAATAACGCGTTAGTCCCAACACTGGTGGTAACACAGCCAGTCAGTTTTGATCATTATAATGGCATTAAATGATCTTTTTCTTCTTTTTTTAATTTTAGCTGGTGACATGTTTCTTTTGACATGTGACACTGTTTCTGCTTTTACTGACTTTACTCAACTTTAAAGGTTAACATCCAGTTCTGTGGCACTTGTGTCCAGTGCACTGTTCCCATCTTTTGGCTCATACTTAGAGTTACACCAATTGTGCACATTTCAAAGATTTATATTTATATATGAAAGCTAACCAATGGGAATGCTTAGAGCCATGTGGAGTGAACAGTAGTGTATGTGATTTGCAAAGCCAGCAATAAGCCGTAAAGCACAATGGCCGTGAGTCTGACACTGCATCTCTATCATGTGATAATCAAACAGCAGCAGGAGGTTGAGAGGTTATGATGAACTTTATTTTATCCTTTCACAGATTTTAGGTGTTAGCAGAGACTTCCTACCAACCTTTTCTATTATCATTCAGCCTCTACAAGGCCTGCAAAATATGTGTGTGCTAGTGTTCTGTGTTGAAAAGGAATTGAAGGCAGGCCAAAGAGGCTCTGTGCCCATTTGGTAACAGGGTAAGTTGTTCTGTCCTGAGAGGTGCAACAAAACTAACTGGAGAATTACTAACACCAAGCAAGTACAGTTCATACACGCCCACATGATCCTGACAAGAGGTCTAATCAAACAACAAGTTACAAAAAAACACACCTATGTGGGAGGACTGTGTATGTGGGTGTGTGTGTGTCCATGTGTGCGTGTGTGTGGAGTCCCAGCAGCCCTCTCTAAATGACAACTGCCCTCCACAGAATCTGAAGTGAACCACAGAGCAAAAACGATAGATGGAAAGAGTAAAGAGAAACTTTACAGTTTAAATAGGTGATAATCAGACTACAGTTACCTTGTTGAAATAAATGGATTACATGGCAGTGTTTTCCTTTTTCATATGTTAGGCTATCCCCTCTTTATTTTTGGTAATTCCATGCTGGTGTAACCCCAAACAAAACACGCAAGGAGATTTGTATAGGATTTTGGTGTGTAGTGTAGTTTCAACCAGCTTTTACAAAAACCAGCAAGTTGTTCTGGTTTTTGTAAAAGCTTAAAACTCACAGGAAAACTCTGATTTTGTTGCTGTGTCATGCAGCAGGATCTTTGTTATGACATTATGCTTAAAACTGAATGAAACTAGAAAACATGGGCTCTGATGATCGACAGTTGTGGAATTTAGCTAGTATTGGAGATCTTACCTGTGACAAATTGTTACAATTGCAAAATTAAAGGCACTCAAGTGTGTGCAATGCTTTTTCAGTCCTTTTTGACCATTCAAAGCAAACACCATTCCACAAAGTACCTGCCCCCCAGGGTTTTCAATTTTATATCTATCCCGGACGAGCCCCTATTTATGTTACGCCCCTTGTCTGGGCGTGTAGAGACGCACATAAGGTTGGAGGAGAGAGAGGCAAGTACCCGTCCTAGTTCCCAAGCCAAACATCCAAAACCGGTTATGCGTAAAAATGTGATTTTATTTATTGTCAGGAAGAATAGCTCCAGGGTGCACCCAGGCCAAAATAATAAACAAAACCAACTCAGTCCCGCCAAAGGAAACTAAGCCCTAAGAAAGACACAAAACAAACAAATGACAATACTATCCCTCGCTTCCTAGCCCAGAAAACAGGAGAAAACTGTTCAAAGGAAAAGGCGGCTCACCCTTTCAGCTTCAGCCTAGGCACGCATAAGCACTGAGTTTACACACCAGTGGCGGCTCTCACAGAGCGCGCTTACACAGATACAAAATCACGCTAAAAGTTGGAAACCAGGGCCAGGTCTGCGTCTGCTGTCAAATCTGCTCGCTCGCTTCTCTCTCTCCTTCAGCAGCTGTCAGAGCGGCCTTTTGAACGCAGTCACGTGTTCCACGGTCCAATCAGCAGCTCACTACTCTTCATTAGGGGAAGGACCTGCAGAGAGTCTTAAGCACAGCAAAGAGACACCGAAACAAACAGCTCACACAGACTTCTTATGGCCACAGTCGTAACACTCTAATGTAAGCGTCCTGTTAATGTTGGTGGCACAATGGACCCAGAGAAAGCACAAAGGGGCAGCAGTGCATGGCAGGAATGCATTTGTTACTTGGAAATTCTGATACCCCTTCATAAGAAGTATGGGATGGGCGAAACTTCAGTATCTTCGATGTACTGTTCCTGTGTGATTTATTACTATTAATGAAGGCGATTCGCCGCCGAGCTAACACTGTTAGCTGGCGTTAGCTGAGATTGGGTCATAGACTGCAGACTGGGCCGTTTCTAAATGCTCAAGTACACAAGTCCGTACTTGCGTTCTCACAAGTCCAGACTTCGTAAGTTCACAGTGGAGTCCAGACTTCCCGAGAATGCAGTGCGATCGTTCTACAGCTGGAACGGAGGTGTACTTGATGATATCACAGCTCCGGAGTTTTTACTGCCGTACCCTCTTAATTTAACTGTGAGTAATATTTGCAATGGAAATTATGCATGACATAAAAAATTTACACGATGTAGTAGATTTCTTTAAGAAAAAAAAAGATAATTTAAAAAACTATCTTAAGCACTTTGGCAACATTTTTACATATCATCTGTTTCGTAATGTTTCATAATAAGCTTCATACATTGAGTAACTTAATGGAACACGTTACAAACTACATATTGGGGCATGTAATCTGTAATCTGTAGTGGAATACATTTTAAAATTAACCTTCCCAACACTGGCAACAGTGTCCAATAAGTTCATCCTGCATACTTTGATTCTCAGCAGTTACAGTTTATTTTGTTGTGGGACGACAACAGTTGCAATGCAACGGCATTCTTGGGCCACAAGGACCTTTGAGCTCTCTCTCTCTCTCTCTCTCTCTCTCTCTCTCTCTCACACACACACACACACACACACACACACACACACACACACACACACACACACACACACACACACATTACTTTTTAAACAAAAACAAAACAAAACAAAAATGCTGGGGCAGGGATAGCTGAGTAGGTAGAGTGGTTGCCCCATGATTGGAAGGTCGGGGGTTAGACTCCACTGAACAGCTACCCTGAGGTACCCCTGAGCAAGGTACCGTTCCTACACGCTGCTTCCCAGGCGCTGCATAGGTGGATGCCCACTGCTTCACTGGTGAATGGGTTAAATGCAGATTAGTAATTTCCCTACGGGGACTAACACATACACATTATTATTATTATTACACACAATTACACATTGTCCATTATAAACTTTGGCGTTTGCAGGTTTCTGTTTTTCACAAGTGAAAACTCTTGTGACTTTTAGATTTCTTTGTGTTATTGTTTTTATTCTGCACTTGCTTTCTCTGCCACCAGTTCCCATTTAGTTCCCTTTTCCCTGTTTCTACCTCTGTTCTATTTCAGATTTCTTTGAATCTTCCTTCTCATATTGTTTCTCTCTCTCTCTCTGTCTTAGTCCTCCTGTCTCAGCCCAATTACTTCAGGCTTCCTTCATGTTAGATGGCCACACAGGTTTCAGATCTTTGTCTCTCTTTTTCCACTAATTCTCACACACACACACACACACACACACACACACACACACACACACACACACACACACACACACACACACACACAGAAAGCCTCTGTCTGACAGGGAACTCATGCACAAACACACACAAGAAGAGGATATCAAGCAGGCGTGCTCTCCATTAATATTTTACTAATATGACAGTTGGGTATGATGTGTGTGTGTGTGTGTGTGTGTGTGTGTGTGTGTGTGTGTGTGTGTGTGTGTGTGTGTGTGTGTCTGTGATGTGTACCCATCACTTTTAATGAGGGCAGGCAAAGCATATGGAGAGAGGCAGGAAGGCGTTTTCCAGTGTCTTTTTTATTTTCCCTTTGAGTGAAAGTGTGCACGTGTGTGCACGCGTTTGTACAAAGTCGAAACAACAGTGGTGAGAAACGAGGGAGTGTGTGCAGATTGCTGCAAAGTGAACACACTGTCAAAAAGACAGATGTCAAGCATTTCATAACTGTGAAGCTCAAACTTTCTTCTACATCTCATTTAACTGGGCGCGCTGGCTAAGAACACATTGTTTACAGCAATAGCAACATAAGCACTCAACAGGCTGAAAACTTATGCATGCACATATAGTGATACAAAGGAAATGCTTTACTGGTGTTTCCCATGAGTGCGTTTGAATATTCAAATCAAATCAACTCACTTCTATTGTCACATCACATGTGCAGGTACATTGGTACAGCACATGCGAGTGAAATTCTTGTGTGCGAGCTTCACAAGCAACAGAGGTGTGGAAAAATTACAAAAACAGAAGAACAAGCAAAATATAAGATTGGGTAAATCTGAGAGTTATATGAATAAATATATGTACAATATAAGAGTGTATGCATATTACTGAATGTGTATACTAAATATGTATATCTACGTGTGTGTGTGTGTGTGTGTGTGTGTGTGTGTGTGTGTGTGTGTGTGTGTGTGCGTGTGTATAAATATTTTAAAAATTAAATAGAATAAACAATAAAATAAAATATACAGAGGTTTACGGGACCGGATGCTGCAGAACCTCCTTCCTGATGGAAGTAGTCTGAACAGTTTATGGCTGGGGTGACTGGAGTCCTTGATGATCCTCCCCGCTTTCCTCAGGCACCGCTTCCTGTAGATGTCTTGGAGGGAGGGAAGCTCACCTTCAATTATCCGTTCAGAGCACCGCACTACTCGCTGGAGAGCTTTGCAGTTGTAGGCGGTGCTGTTGCCATACCAGGTGGTGATGCATTCAGTGAGGATGCTCTCAATGGCACAGTGATAGAAGGTCCTGAGGATGCGGGGGCTCATGCCGAATCTTTTCAGTCTCCTGAGAAAGAAGAGGCGCTGCTGCGCCTTCTTCACTGTTTTGTTTGTGTGTACTGACCACGTGAGATCCTCAGCCAGATGTACACCAAGGAAGCGGAAGCTGCTCACTCTCTCCACAGCAGCGCCGTTGATGGTGATGGGGGTGTGTACTTCTCTGCACCTCCGGAAGTCCACTATCAACTCCTTTGTCTTTGCGACGTTGAGGGTGAGATGGTTGTCTTGACACCAGTGGGTCAGGGCGCTGACCTCCTCCCTGTAAGCCCTCTCATCACCATTGGTGATAAGACCCACCACTGTAGTGTCGTCCGCAAACTTCACAATGATGTTGGAGTTGTTAGTGGCCGTGCAGTCGTAGGTGTAGAGTGAGTACAGGAGAGGGCTCAGTACACACCCCTGTGGAGCACCAGTGTTCAGTGTGATGGGGGATGAGGTGATGCTGCCCAGTCTGACCACTTGGCGTCTGTCAGACAGGAAGCTAAGGATCCAGCTGCAGAGGGAGCTGCTCAGTCCTAGATCCTGCAGTTTCCTGTCCAGCTTCGAGGGAACGATGGTATTGAATGCTGAGCTGTAATCTACAAACAGCATTCTCACATACGTGTCTCTCTTCTCCAGGTGTGACAGGGCAGTGTGTAGTGTCAGGGCTATGGCATCATCAGTGGACCTGTTGTGGCGGTATGCGAACTGTAGAGGGTCCAGTGAGTCGGGTAGTGCAGAGCAGATGAAGTCCCTGACCAGCTTCTCGAAGCATTTGCTCATGATAGGGGTCAGGGCTACAGGTCGCCAGTCGTTCAGTGATGAGATGATGGGGTAGGATTTGGGTAGAGGGACGATGGCGGCTATTTTGAAGCAGGCTGGGACTACAGACAGAGAGAGGGAAAGGTTGAAGATGTGTCTGCTGTAACATTTAGAGCTTTACTGCAGGGCATCAGTTGACACATGCAGTGGGTCCACTGTACAGACACGAGGCTCTGTGGAGCTTTGGAATCAACCTTAAACTAAATAAAGAGTTTCAGGAGGTCATGAAACTAAATCAGAATCCCGTGCTAACAGGAAGAGGGTCAAGCTGCAAACAGTCACTGTTATGGCCACATCTGGGCTGTTTGAATGTGGTGGCTCTAAATGGGAGAAGAGAACTAAATAAGGTCATGCTGTTTTGTCTTATTATAGGTTTATGGCAGGGGTGTCAAACATAAGGCCTGTGGGCCTGAATTGGACCAGTAAAGACTGATCTGGTCCATTGGAAGGCTTTGGAAAATGTGAAGAAGGGGAAGCATTTTGAACATTTGATGATGATGTAAAATGAGTTTGACATTCTTGATTTACGGTATCCAGATTGCTTGTAGGTATTTGAGTGGATGTGTCACTGAGTTCAATCTGAGGGCTAAGACAAAGCCAAGAGAATATTAAAGACAGAGAAAACTAAAGAAAAAAATATACTGAACATGTAAGGTGTGTGTGTGTGTGTGTGTGTGTGTGTGTGTGTGTGTGTGTGTGTGTGTGTGTGTGTGTGTGTGTGTGTGAAAGAGAATTAGGGCCAGGCAGTCTGAAGGCCAGACACTGAAAAAAAAATCTGAGTCTATGGTTCTGCTAAATGTCAGTGTGTGTGTGTGTGTGTGTGTGTGTGTGTGTGTGTGTGTGTGTGTGTGTGTGTGTGTGTGTGTGTGCGCGCGGGCTCACTCCTCCTGCAAGCCCTAAACTCCTCTTACCCCTACAGAGACACACCCCCACACACGCCTCCACCTCATTAGCAGCAGGACATGACATTTCTGGACCATTTCGGCCAGGCAGTGGCACTCAGGGTGGGGCTGGGGGAGGTGGGGAGCATGACAGAATCTTTAATTCCTCGTTTTGTCCATATTCATAACTGGTTGCACTGAAAAATTGGTGAAATAAGAACAAGTCCTTTTAATCCAAAAGGAGGTTACTGGGAAGATATTTGTGCCACACTCAGGTTATATATGTCGGTTCACTGTCACTACAGTTTATGAACTGATTACCCAACAGGTTTCAGTTATTGATATTATGTTTTAAACACATGTTTGAGTAGCAAACTCGTGCTGCTGGCATGGAAATATTTTCATTTGACAGATGGTGGCAGAAGAATGGCATTTCACTGTGTTCTTGAAAAAAATCAAAAAAGAGGAAGACAAAGAAACAATGGGAATGTTTTTTTTGCCTGTCTCGTTTGGATCTTTAGCCATCAGAATTGTTGTCTGAAGGCCAAGAAAGATGCCAAGTGGATTTACTTTACCAAGTGGATCATCATGGCCTTATTGGTCCATTTGATTGACCTTTATTATAATTATGTATTTTTTTTATTTTTGTTTTTTAAAGATGGGGCAGACATGACTGGGGGATAGGACAGGGAGAAAGAATGAAAGAAGGAGAGGGAGAGAAAGAGAAACAGAGGGGAGAAGAGATGGTGAGAAGGGGGGAAGAAAAAAAAACAAACAAACAAAACACCTGGATCACCTGTATGGAGAGAAAAAACCAGAAGAGAAAACAAACAACAAAGAGCAACATAATAAAAACAATACCATCACAATAAACTAGCTAACAGTAGATAACAGTAGATACTAAATATTACATGTTATTGTTTTTTTGTTTTTTCCCCCTTTTTTAATTTCACCTGTTGAGAAAGAAAAAAAAAACAAGCAAACAAAAAGAGCAACATAATAAACAACATCACGATGATATATGGGAATATAACTGTAAATACTAAATATTAAACATTATTGTGCAGCACGTAAGATCGACAGTGCACAGTGTGCTTTGAGGTAGGAGCCAAAAAGGGTGTAGTTTGTGGGTGTGATCACCCGTGTGTACACCTGTGAGCATGGACGCGCTTGTTTTTAAAAGGTTCCTTCATGTAATGATCTGCTAGAGGGTGTGGGGGGGCCACAGCCCCGTCCTCCAGGGCATGAAGCAGGTATGGAGGAGATCAAAACCGTGAGCTCCGCCGGCAGCCAGCTGTGCCAGAGTGACCGAGCCCCAGGCCGAGAGGCCGAGGGCACCCCACCCCTGAAGTGGCCCGAGCGAGCCCCAGGCTCCAGGCCCCAATAAGCAGCCACCAAGGAGTGAGCCAGTGTGTACCTGGACGCCCACCCCCGGACACAAAGACCCACCAAACCTCCAAAACTCCAAACCTCCCTCCACCCGCTCATATGTAGTGTTGATGATGCCTCCCCTGCACCCTGGTGACACACCTTTACCCCAAGGCCCTGCATGTGTGGGTGGTTGTGGTGGAGTGGGAAGAGGGAGGCAGCTGGAGATGGGGAGGGAAGGAAGGGAGGGGCAAGTGACCCCTCCCTGGGGCCAGCTCCCCCGCTGACCTCAGTAGGCACCCCCATACTCTGCAACCCGCCAGGGAAAGGGGGCACAGGCCCATCCGGACTGGGGCCCAGTACAGCAGCGCCGCCCGGCCCCACAGAGCCCGGGACAGCCCACCCGACCCCCACCTCAGAGAAAGCTGCACCCACCCCGTCATCCGCTCATCTTCCAGACTACACAAGACAATAGACGCCCAGGCTGAGATCTTCCTCCACCTCTCCTGTATCTCCCCCTCCTGCAGTCAGTTCCTGAAGAGAGGAAAGCTCCTGCAAGATGTAACAACCTCCCCCACCAGTTGAGGAGCCCCCCAGGTAGTTCGATGCACCTGCGCCAGTACTGGGCCCCCATACACCCACACGCCCACAACCCCGGCAACACACCAACCATGACCCAAGCCCCCGAGACCCAGCCAGGGCCCCAGCCCAGAGACGGAGCGCCACCAGAATCTCACGCCCGTCCCGGACCCACCCAGGGGCAGCCAGGCTACCAGGTCACTAACCCACGTCCATCAGCACAGACCCTCCCCTAGCCCCGCTGCACGCAGCTACGAGGAAACAGTCACCTAAGAGCCAACTGAGCAATTAATAGGCCATGACCGCTACCCCGGGTTGAGCCCCCCAAGGAAGATGCTCCTGGGGAACCCCCGACGCCCTAAGCCTGTCCCTACCCCCACACCAATCACAACAGCGAAGGTGGGACTAAACTATGACCCCCCCACTAGGTGATGGAGCTGATCAAAGGAGCCCAGAGCAATTGATCTGATGTGGTGGCAGAGGCTGTATCGAGACCAGTGTTGGGACTAACGCGTTATTAAGTAACACGTTATTAAGCTAGCATGACGGAGTTTCTATACAGCTGGGTGGTGCTATGAAGTTAATGATGTTGAACTTTATTTTGTTCATAAGTTATTAGAGTTGCCAACCGTCCCGTCTGGTATTCAGAGAAAATATTACGCGTTTCTTATTGAGGTGAAAAGGAACAGTTTTTCCCGTAATTCAGCTACAATGAAAAAGGCACAAAGCTGGAGTTATTCTGTCTTTATGTTGCACAGCTGCCTCTTCTTCTCTGATCCTCTCCCCCTCCCTCTCCCGTTTCTACTTCAATCATGAAAACTGATCAATGATCAGCTGATCGTCTCTCTTGTTTGTTTATCGCCCACTTTGCGCCGAAAGAGAAAACCAGCCGATGTCGCGCTAAACAACAGCAGCACGTTTAAGCTTGATCAGCTGTTGTTAGAATTTATTTAATATTCATTTCTAGTATCAGCTGATGTTTGCTGGAGCCACAACTGTAAACCTGCTGGTCATGATATGGTTTGGTTATCTGGTGAGAGGGAAATATGAAGATGAAACCAGGAGATGTCCTTACTGGATCATCAGAGTTGAACAGGTGATGGAGAAACAGGTTTACCCTTTAGGTGACATGAATGAGTTGAAGGGAAGTTATGAACTGTTTCTGAGAGACAAATAACACCAGGATCCTTTTTTAGGTAGCTGACAGCTGGTAACTGTGCAGGTGTGGATCTAGCAAAGTGTTGCCAGGGGTCCATGTAGGGCATTAACAGGGAATGGGGGGCACAAAGAAATACTTTTCTTTCTTATTCTCATTTAAAATGCCTAGCTTTTAAAAAATAATTATCTGAATCTTTCAACAAACGATTGATAGATTGATGCATATATACCATCAAAACAGTGTACATCACTGTCACAACAGTGTTTATTTTCATTCAAAGGCTTTATGATTTTTCCTATAATGGTGGGCCAGTCTCTAGTTGTCCTTGGGCAAGACACTTCACCCGTTGCCCACTGGTGGTGGTCAGAGGGCCCGGTGGCGCCAGTGTCCGGCAGCCTCGCCTCTGTCAGTGCGCCCCAGGGTGGCTGTGGCTACAATGTAGCTGCCATCACCAGTGTGTGAATGTGTGTGTGAATGGGTGGATGACTGGATATGTAAAGCGCTTTGGGGTCCTTAGGGACTAGTAAAGCGCTATATAAATACAGGCCATTTACCATTTACCATTCTTGGGCTTCGCAAACTTCTACCGGCGCTTCGTCAGGAACTACAGCCAGGTAGCAGCGCCGCTGACCCGGCTGACGTCACCGAAGCTCCCTTTTATTTGGAGCCAGGAGGCCGGAGCAGCGTTTACCAAGTTAAAGGCACTGTTTACCTCGGCGCCGGTTTTGGTTCACCCCGACCCCGGGAGACAGTTTATTCTCGAGGTGGATGCATCTGACATCGGGGTGGGGGCGGTGTTATCCCAGCGCTCCGGCACGGCGTCCAAGCTCCATCCGTGCGCCTTTTTCTCCCGTCGTTTATCACCTGCTGAGCGGAATTACGACGTGGGGGATAGGGAACTGTTGGCTGTGAAGCTGGCCTTGGAGGAGTGGCGGCACTATCTCGAGGGGGCGGAGCACCCATTCATAGTGTGGACAGATCACAAGAACTTGACGTACATTCGTGCAGCCAAGAGACTGAACTCACGTCAGGCACGCTGGTCCATGTTTTTCAGTCGCTTTAACTTTTCAATCTCTTACCGCCCAGGGTCCCGCAACGTGAAACCGGATGCCCTTTCCCGGCAGTTTGACGCCGCGGGGGAGTCGTCCGCCGTGCCCACCACCCTCCCTGCGAGCGTCAAGGTTGGTTCCCTCACGTGGGAGGTGGAGGAGGACATCCGTCGGGCACTGGAGACCGAGCCGGACCCCGGCACAGGGCCCCCTGACCGCCGCTTTGTCCCTAAGGCGGCCCGCTCCAAAGTGATCGACTGGGTCCACAAGGGGAGATTCTCCTGCCATCCAGGAGGCGCGCGGACGAGTGCCCTTATTAAAAGGTATTTCTGGTGGGGGTCTATTGATAAAGATGTCAAGGAGTATGTGGCCGCCTGCTGTGTTTGTGCTAGGGGCAAATCTAACACGCAACGCCCGGCTGGGTTGCTGCAGCCTCTCTCTATTCCACGGCGCCCCTGGTCGCATATTTCTTTGGATTTCGTTACTGGTCTACCTGTTTCTTCTGGCAAGACCGCGATCCTCACTGTGGTCGACAGGTTTTCCAAAGCAGCTCACTTTGTCGCCCTCGAGAGACTCCCCACATCCACTGAAACCGCTAATCTGCTAGTCGACCATGTGTTTAGGCTGCACGGGATACCCTCGGAGGTCGTCTCAGACAGGGGACCGCAATTTACATCGCAGGTCTGGAGGGCGTTCTGTACATCCCTGGGAGCGAAGCCATGTTTGAGCTCTGGACACCACCCTCAGACTAATGGTCAGACTGAACGCCTCAACCAGGAATTGGAGGCCACTCTCCGCTGCGTCGCTGCCTCCAACCCGGCTTCCTGGTCATCGTTATTGCCGTGGGCGGAGTACGCACACAACTCCCTCACCTCGTCAGCGACGGGTCTCTCGCCTTTTGAGGCCTCTCTCGGCTACCAGCCACCCCTTTTTCCGGAGCGCGAGACCGACCTTGAGGTCCCCTCCGTCCAGCACCATCTGCAACGCTGCCGACGGGTGTGGTCGCGCACCCGCCGGGCCTTGGGCCTGTCCGTCGCCCGCCAGCACCGCTACGCGGATCGCCGCCGCAAGGCGGCACCTGCCTACGCCCGGGGACAGAAGGTGTGGCTATCCGCCAGAGACATTCCCCTCAGGACGGACTCCCGCAAGTTGGCCCCACGCTTCATCGGTCCTTTTGAGGTGGAGCGGGTGGTTGGCCGCTCCGCGGTCAGGCTAAAGTTGCCCTCCTCGTTACGGGTCCACCCGACCTTCCACGTCTCCCAAGTCAAGCCGGTTGTTGTGAGTCCGTTGTGCCCGCCTCCTGCTGCCCCGCCGCCCGCCCGGCTCATCGGTGGGCATCCTGCCTTCACGGTCCGCCGCATCCTGGATGTACGCCGCCGGGGAAGGGGCAGGCAGTTCCTGGTCGACTGGGAGGGGTACGGGCCGGAGGAGAGGTCCTGGGTTCCCCGGTCCCGGATTCTCGACCCCGCCTTGCTTTCGGCATTCTACAGAGGCCGGTCGCCGAGAGGCGACCCTTGAGGGGGGGGTGGTGTCATGGTCTGGTTGGGCACCTGCAGGTCTCAGACAGCGGCTCCTCCTCCTTTAGGCGGAGTCCGGTTGCCCCTCCCTGGCTGACCACCTGTGAGCAATCGTGCCAGCGGTATATCAGACCTGCGCTCTCAACCACTCATCGCCTGAGTATCTGCTATTCCCATGTTAGTTCAGTGGAGCATCCTAAACCTTGTCTTAACGCCGTGTGATGACTGACCTGTCTTTTCTTGTCCTCAGTGATAGCACCCGGAGTGGAGATCTTGTTCCCCTCGCTCCCGTCCTCCTGGACTTGGGCCGCCAGCTGCTCACACAACGTGGCCTGCCGGCCCACTGCTCACCTGCCTGCCTCCCCACGCCTCGACCGCTTCCGGGTTTTCCGCTCCACCTGTCCCCTCCATCTGAAACCAAGTAAGGCAATTCAATTCAACTGCGGAGGATTATTGGTTGTCTGCTGGATCCCTCTGATCGTGATCTCCTCTTGTTCCAGTGCCCCGGCCCCTACCTAGTCCTGTTTCTACCTTCCCGCTGTCCCCGCTGTTCAGCCGTCTCCTAGAGGTGTCTAGGTCGCCCTCATTATCACAGACGAATCCTACGCGCCACTAGTGTGGTGGCGTCGCTTTGTGTTTCACCTTTGTTTTTCTGTGGGCGGAAATAAATCATTTGTTTTCTGTCACCTCGCTTCCGGGTTGGTTTCTGCGCCTGTGTCCATCCCTGTTCCCTCGTGCCGTTGAGCCGTGACACCAAGCATGACATCCCAGTGTATTTCAGACCCAGCAACACGCTCAGACAGAAACTGGTTCACCCGAAAGACAAAACGCCAAAACACAGACTTAACAATGTGGTGTATGCTGTACAGTGCAGCGAGGAATGCCCAGACCTCTACATTGGAAAGACCAAACAGCCACTTCACAAGCGCATGGCACAACACAGAAGAGCCACCTCCACAGGACAAGACTCAGCAGTCCATCTGCATCTAAAGGTCAAAGGTCACTCTTTCGAGGATGCCAATGTTCACATTTTGGACAGAGAGGACAGATGGTTTGAAAGAGGAGTGAAAGAAGCCATCTATGTCCACTGTGAGCGACCATCTTTGAACAGAGGCGGGGGTTTACGACACCAACTCTCTGCCATCTATAATCCAGTTTTGAGATCCCTTCTCAGACGCCTTAACGCCCACTCACATCCTGGGCCATCTGACCTCAGGAATTCACATGATAAGGTGGGGGCAGGTTTCACAATGAACTCACCCGAAACTCTGGCTGATTGGGACCCACACCCAGTTTCACACCTTGGCTCAGGCGATTAGAGGATCATCAGGGGGTCCTTTTGTCCCTCTGTGGGGGGTTACTCCCACTAGGTTTATATCTGGGACTCTCCACCATTTGACCTTAGAACTGAAGAAGCTTCTTGGATGAGAGGTGAAACGTCTTCAAGCAACTTAAAGAAGTCCAGACGCTTTTCTTTCCAAGCTCCTTTGACTACGATGACCTGGATGACTGAGAACCTTCACAGACACAACGGCTTCTTTTATTTTTTTATTTTCTCTATTGAGCTGGGTAACATTGTCTGTGAGAGATTTCACCGACTCCCTTAGCGTGGCATTTTCAGCAGCAAGCGTTTCAACCTTCTGCTGGCTGATCTCCAGGGATTCTCGCAAGGATTTAAATTCCCGGTGAAGAATCTCCACCAAGGACAGCCTTGCGTCGAAACTGGACAATCATTGGTCGATTGACTCCAGTATGTCGACAATATCTTTGCCGGCTGGTGATGTTGTACCGGGGGAATCTGCCGGGCGAAGTCTTTTCGACAATGGCGTGTCAGGTTTGGCCAGGGAAGCTGCACTCTGGGCCTTCTTCATTACGAGATCCTGGAAGCACTGATCAGTGTAATCTTGGAGAGCCTCTCTACTCTCCCTGTTGTTCTCCAGGGTGTTGGAGATGATTTAGACAAATGTTGTTAGCTATAAGACAATTGATAAGTGTATTTGGTAATACTGAAGCTTAAAGGAATTTGTTCAAATGTAAACTACCATTCGCTTTAATTTTACAACAAAATCTCCGGCGTCTGACGTCAGTTACAACATGAGTCGCTTACCTTGTCTGTCACTTCCGTCACTTACCTACCTCCCTCTTTGTTGTGTTTTTCTTGCTGGTAATTCTTAAGCAGTTAGACCTCTGTTTGCTCTGTGATTAACCCATATCTCAAAAGTTTACCGGCTGAAATCGGTATAATGCTTTTTCAATGAACAACATGTTTAAAAAAGTCACCCCAGATATGGAAAAAGGATCTTTGCTTTTTTGATTCTTCCTCTGTGGCTCTGTGCCTACAGTACACCTGATATAGATCCTTATTGTACGTATAATTATAGCATATTTGGTCACATCCTGTTTGCATCCAGCTCTTTGGGTTTGTTGTTAAAACAAGACACAACCATAGAAAGACAACATAGTAAAATATAAAATACAAAAGATGCTGCTACATGTGACAACTGAAGTGAAGACGATGAAGACACTTAGATAGCATGCTATCTATCTATTTTTACGTTGTTGTGTAATTAAGGTGTTTTTTTGTGTAGTCAGTATGCATATCTTGTCGTTACGCTGTGTGATGGTAATATGATGGCTTCCCACATGTGTGCATCTAGAGGAGAAGAGATGGATCGGTGTGTCGTGAGAGCACACCTGGTTACAGTACTGTAAGTATGAGAAGATAAAAAGGACTAAAACACAAATCTCTACACACACGCACACACACACACGTGTCTGCTCTGCATAAACACACATGCTCATCTTCATCCATGGTGCTGCTGGTGTAGCCTGGTAGCAGGCTGCTAGTTAATGACTGTGTTAATGTCAGTAAGCTGATTGGTCCGTGAGGTCATTTTGATTTTAGAAAAACCACAAGGCTAGATGACTAACGGCTATGACTCACTTTGCATCATTTTGCATCTATCAATCCATTTCTCCATGCAGTTTTATACAGAACAATGTTACTTAGAAAGTTTCCTGTAAAATTTTTGTCTTTCCAGCACAGGAAGCTGCACAGGATGGCTTCATATCTTCTGACAGCTTCATAATTGTGATGTTTTTCCTAAATTACTATAATTAGTTGTTTTTTTTTCTTCAGTAAAATGCTGGCAGGAAAAAAGTGTTTTTCTTGCACTGAAAGACACAAAGCGGACCTCAGATGTAACTACATGTGAAATGATGAACTTTCCCTCCAAAAATGTAATTGTGAAGTTTCTTCTTCAGAACGACCAGATTTTATTTGGAGGCAATATTGACCACTTAGCACTCAAAACAAGATTATATCTGTCTTCTCAGCTCCGTTTCATCCTTTCTTCTGCAGAGTGATTGCTGAAAGGACGGCTCACTTACAGTATGTTGATTTAGCACTTTCCCCTTCTTGGCCGGAGAGGTTTACAAAGACACGGCTAGGATGCAGCGGGAAAGGAAAGAAGACAGAGACAGAAACATTTCTCTTCTCGTTTATCGGCTACTACTTTTCATCTCAATTCTCCTTCTCTCAGCCTCGTTCCCTCTCTCTCTCTCTGGCCTTTCCATCGTATTGATCAGCGACACCAGCAGCAAAACAGAGAGCAGAAAACGCTTTGTGATGTTTTGGCAGGTGAGAAGGAGGGAGGAAGAAAGAGAGATAGAGAGAGAGAGGACCAAAGAATAGGAGACAGGGTGGGAAATGAGATGGAGAGAAAGGAGGGGTAGTCTGTTTGAATTTTCCATTAAAAGAATCAACTGCAGCAGCCCAGGAGAATAGAGATGGATGAAAAGACGGAGAAAGAAGGAGACGATGGGTTAATGTCTCTCTCGATCACACTCTGACACACACACTGTACACGCACATACACACAATTCAGAATCGATGAGACTTCCTGGAATTGACAGTATAATTCTGTCAAAGTCTAACACCTGCGGTAACATCTTTGAGTGTGCTTCACACACTGTGTTTCTTTAATTCCTCTTTCTTACTGTACAGCCACAGCACTAAAATGGGATTTTTCTCAATATTAGACTCCAAAAAGCAACAATTAACAGGTGAAATGTGAAGATGCTTTTCTCTTACCAGTGTTGTGATGACAGTCATAAATGTTTAATATAGTTAATGCATCCTGCATAATCCACACTCTATCTGGATGAATCTCGAGAAGAGATTAGAAATAAAGTCCTCAGCCTGGAAAGGGTTAAAAAGACATTTCCAAGACTTCAGTGAACCACGGTGATTATTGGTCCACAGAGGACTCCTGGAACAGTGGTGAACCTTCCCAGGAGTGGCTGGTTTACCAAAATAACTTCAAGAATGCATCGGCAATGAAAGACACGAGGCACAGACGGCATCCTGACAAAATATAACTCAAAGTCTTGTCTCAGACTCAGGAGACTTTTGAAAAAACATATTGTGGACTGACAAAAGCTAAAATTTTTGGAAGGTTTGAGTTCTGTGACATCTGGCATAAAACCAGCACAGCCTTTCATAAAACATGGTGGTGGTAATATGATGGTCTATATGGCTGCTTCGCTGCTTCAGGACCATCTAGGCTTGCCACAATTGATGGAACCATGAATTTTGATCTCAAACACATCAGCATGTCCATCGTTTTCTGTCCAGCCATATGTGAAAATATTTGCACATGAATCCTGGCAAATGTGGTTAGCACTGTCCTAACAACACTGTGGACCAACAAATCATGAAGTAAGAGATTAACTAGAATTTCACTCACCAATACTGGAGTTTGTTTAATAATTTGTTAGATAACTGCATTACTGTTGCTCCAAAGGTCCAGTCCAGCGATGTGTATACGATGCATATTAGCCACTCACAGCTGACTACAGCAGTCTGTAAATGAAACAATGGCTACAGAAACCAAAAGCATGTCTTAGTACGAGGCTGTGCATGTGTATTGTAAACCTGGGGGGTGGATTCGACCTAAACAGATTGTTTGGCTGTTTGTCAGACCTGGAGGTTGTGGTGTGTTGATGCATTGTACACATCATGTTGAATTTTCATATTAGTACCTTGAGCTACCTTACCAAAGTGAAAAGTGTCATAATAGTCAATGAAATCTGTAGTTATTTACTGAAACTATAAATTTCTGCTGTTTGTTCAGTGAGATAAAAACAAAACAAAAACAAACCCAGGACACAGGCGTTAAAGACTTTAGCACCTCATCAGCTAATATTCAGAATTATGTGGAGAGATGTAAAATAAACAGCAAACCTGCGTGTATTTGGTTCTAGTTAAACGCGTGTTTATGTCTCTTTCTATTATCGTAATGATGCAGGATGCCAGTATAATAATTCTCATTGGTCACCGTTTACAGTTACTTCGTCTTTATATTTCTTGCTTAGCTGTTTTGTACGATCTACATTATAAAAGTGTCTGAAAGTAAACTCTGTCTAAATTAATATTGAACTGAGCTGAATTAAATTTTATCCACACAAAAGAACTCAGTGGTATGCTGCAATCTTTTCTCCTCAAGGTCAAGGTGTTTTCATTATGCTCACCTCCTTGAAGAAAGATTGTTTGTGTTTGAAAGGCTGAGGAAAATAAGACAGAAAGGCACAGAGCAGGAGAAAAACATGCCGGCTGGCAACAGAGAGCACAGTTTTGATGAGACAACAGATGTTCTAGCTTTCATAAACCTTGACCTAGGTAAAAGAGGAAGAGGACATCAAACAGAAAAAGAGATGCAATGAAACACAAACTACAGGAAGGTATTGAAATGTGGAGACAGGAAGTGTGTAAGCATTTTTCTTGTCTCCTTCATATCTTTTTATGCAAATCTAGTCCATACTTTGAAGAAGGATGCCTGCTTTGTCTATACTGTGTTGAAGCACGATTAGTTGGTTGTCAGACTGAAGAGGCAGCGGAAATGAGAGTGAGGGCTTTCTTGGGGCGAGGTTTTAAAATTTAGAGAAGATTTGAATATTCAGTGAATATCTGCTGTAAATCCCTTTATTTGCTGCAGATGTTCACTTATCGAGCTCGGAGAGCGTGTTTCTCAAATTTGTTTCATTTGAAATTGACAAAAACTAAACTTAATTTTTTTTCAGTCCTGTTTCATTTTTGTTCTTTTAATTTTGTACAAGGTAGGACTGTGATACTGATTCATTCTGAGTTCAGGAGTGTGCTGCTGTAACTACAGATTTAACACCATCCCAGCTACCATAAGGGGAGAGGCAAAACCTGGGTAGAGAGTAGAGACAGACAACCATTCACACCTATGGACAGTTTAGAATCATCGATTAACCCAACCCCACTAACTACCTTTGTCTGGACTGTGGGAGGAAGCCGGAAGAACCCACACAAACTCCACGGCCAGATGGTGGAGTCAAACTCAAGATCACAATGTAGCCTCAGTGTTGTGAGGCAACATTGCTGACCACTACTCCACCACGCTGCCCTGGGTTTAATGCAGAAGAACAAATTCTTTGCATGGTATTCTCTTCTTTGTGTGTCTTTACAGGTAGATACCAAACTCTGTGGCCCACCAGTGGTACCCAGGTGGTTATCTACTTGGCCTGTTCCAAAGAACCTGGCCCTGGTTTTTAATACGCAGTAAATGGATTAAATCCACCTGTCATTTTCAAAGTATATTTCAATAGAACATCTCTTTCCCTTTGTTGTTCACTAAGAGCGTACCCGTGCTGCCCTCTGCAGAGCAGCAAAATCAAGCTCTTTTAACTCAGCCAAACACTTGCCATTGCCTGGGTGGAGCTTTATAGACAAGAAGAAAAGAGAGAGATCTAAAAATTTGTTGACCACCAAAATCAGGAATCTAACATTGCTCGTCCCTTCTGATATAAACATTAAAGATATCCGACTGAAAGTTTTCATGTTACATCTACGTCCACAGCACTGGATATATTTTTTCAGAAGCTTAACTCATGAAAGCAGGTTTGCTGACTACATGTTTCTGTGTTTTAACCCAGCTGTTTTGTTTTTGCTTCATTTTTTTTAAAATAAAAAATAAAGCAAGATTTATTCCTGAAGTCAAAGGAGCTTGCAAAGAAAAGCGTCTGGACTTCTTTAAGTTGCTTGAAGACGTTTCACCTCTCATCCAAGAAGCTTCTTCAGTTCTAAGGTCAAATGGTGGAGAGTCCCAGATATAAACCTAGTGGGAGTATCCCCCCACAGAGGGACAAAAGGACCCCCTGATGATCCTCTAATCGCCTGAGCCAAGGTGTGAAAACGGGTGTAGGTCACAATCAGCCAGAGTTTCAGGTGAGCTCATTGTGAAACCTGGCCCCACCCTGTCATGTGATTTCCTGAGGTCAGATGGCCCAGGATGTGAGTGGGTGTTAAGGCATCTGGGAAGAATCTCAAATCTGGATTATAGATGGCAGACAGTTGGTGTCGTAAACCACCGCCTCTGTTCAAAGATGGCCCTGAAATGACCTTCACTTTGACTGTTGTCTAAAAGTGAAGGTCAGGTTTTCAAACGTGACAAAAGTGACATTTCTTTCAAGCTCCCCTGTTGCTGAAACAGATATGACTATAAAAATGGGTTATATATAACAGTGGTACCATAAGCACCCAGACCATTTCTATAGAAATGGTCTGGGTGCTTATGGTACCACTGTTTACTAAAGTTAGAGTATCATTAGAGTAGCAGTTTTGTAAACTTGACTTGAATCAAAGTATGTTGTGATGGGATTGGACCAACTATGAAGCTGATGACTGTTTGCACCACAACCGTGTTTGAAAATAAATGTCTTTGTGCCAGATCAGTGTACTTCAGTGTACTTCATGTTGGGAAATATTAAATATACTAAGAGAGTAAAAACGCTACCACCTACATTTTTGCAGAAACAACATGGGAAATAAATACGATGCACTATGTTCAGCGAGTAAATAATCCATCCATCCATCCATCCCTGCTTTATCCGGGGCCGGGTGCGGGGGCAACAGCCTAAGAAGAGAAGCCCAGACCTCCCTCTCCCCAGCCACTTCCTCCAGCTTATCCGGGGGAACACCAAGGCATTCCCAGGCCAGCAGAGAGATATAATCTCTCCAGCGTGTCCTGGGTCTGCCCCGGGGCCTCCTCCCGGTGGGACATGCCTGGAACACCTCACCCAGGAGGCGTCCAGGGGGCATCCTTATCAGATGCCCAAACCACCTAGGCTGGCTCCTTTCGATGTGGAGCAGCAGCGGCTCTACTCTGAGCCCCTCCCAGATGGCCGAACTTCTCACCCTATATCTAAGGGAGAGGCCAGCCACCCTTCGGAGGAAGCTCATTTCCGCCGCTTGTATCCGCGATCTCGTTCTTTCCGTCACTAGCCACAGCTCGTGGCCATAGGTGAGGGTAGGGACGTAGATCGACCGGTAAATTGAGAGCTTTGCTTTTACACTCAGCTCCCTCTTCACCACGACGGACCCCAGCACTAATCCGTCTGTCTATCTCCGGGTCCCTTCTCCCATCACTCGCGAACAAGACCCGAGATACTTGAACTCCTCCACTTCGGGCAGGAACTCATCCCCGACCCAGAGTGGACACTCCACCCTTTTCCGGCTGAGAACCATGGCCTCAGATTTGGAGGTGCTGATCCTCATTCCCGCTGCTTCACACTCGGCTGTGAACCGTTCCAATGCGAGCTGGAGGCCCTCACCCGATGAAGCAAAAAGAACCACATCATCCGCGAAAAGCAGAGATGAGATTCTGAGGCCACCAAAGTTAAAGCCCTCCGCCACTTGGCTGCGCCTAGAAATCGGTGACAAAGGGCAGCCCTGGCGGAGCCCATCACCCACCTCGAACAAGTCCGACTTATTGCCGGCAATGCGAACCAAGCTCTTGCAACGGTTGTATAGGGATCGAATGG
Source organism: Diplotaxodon limnothrissa (assembly GCF_057381915.1). NCBI lineage: Eukaryota > Metazoa > Chordata > Actinopteri > Cichliformes > Cichlidae > Diplotaxodon > Diplotaxodon limnothrissa. The sequence continues at coordinate 461,728 of NC_140602.1, forward strand.
TGCGTAGCAATGGGCCAGACACCCAATACTCCCGCAGCACCTCCCACAGGACACCCCGAGGGACACGGTCGAATGCCTTCTCCAAGTCCACAAAACACATGTAGACTGGTTGGGCAAACTCCCATGCACCCTCAAGTATTCTTGAGAGGATAAAGAGCTGGTCCAGTGTTCCGCGACCAGGACGAAAACCGCATTGTTCCTCCTATATCCGAGGTTCGACTAGCGGACGAACTCTCCTTTCCAGCACCCTGGCATAGACTTTCCCAGGGAGGCTGAGGAGTGTGATCCCCCTGTTGTTGGAACACACCCTCCGGTCCCCCTTCTTAAAAATGGGGACCACCCCGGTCTGCCAGTCCAGGGGTACTGGCCCGGGAGGATGGGCCCATTTCCCCTTTTCAGGCTGGTGGCTGGGCCCCATGGACTAAGGCCCGGCCACCAGGCGCTCACCCTCAGGCATCCTCCCCGGGCCTGGCTCCAGGGCGGGGCCCCGGTAACCCTATATCCCGGGCAGGGTAAATGTTCCCTCAATGTTTTTCTCATAAGGGTCTTCTGAATAGCTCTTTGTCTGGTCCCTCACCCAGGACCAATTTGCCATGGGAGACCCTGCCAGAGGGCAAAAGCCCCCAGACAACAAAGCCCCTGGGTTCCCTGGGACACACAAAACTACTCCACCACGATAAGGTAGCGATTCACGAAAAGGGCGAGTAAATAATCTCTCTTCTAAATCAGTTTCTTCACGTCACCCTAATGCCTGCCCATCATCTGAAAAACCTGACACTGGGATGCCCGCTGGGATTGAAACGATGGGCATAGGCGTGAGTTTCTCAAAATGGGCTTAACTGGAAATTTCTATTTGCAACTTTACATAAATTTGGTTTTGGACCCTCTTTCATAAACTGGTTAAAAATATTATATAACTCCCCAACAGCTTGTGTCAGAACAAATGACCAAACATCCTCCAGCTTCTCTCTTCTGAGGGGCACCAGACAGGGATGCCCACTCTCCCCTTCACTGTTTGCTATTTTTATTGAGCCACTAGCAGCAGCAATTAGACAGGCTACAACAATTAAGGGCATAAAATGTAAGAATATAGAACATAAAATCAGCCTTTATGCAGATGATGTGTTACTTTTTCTCCAAAACTCACAAACCAATATCTCTGGGGTAATTGCATTGATAAATTCCTTCTCAAGTGTCTCAGATTATTCAATTAACTGGTCGAAATCAACAGTTCTTCCGATTAATTTCTCCTTCCATAATTCTTCTCCTTCCCCACTGCAATGTGGAAATATAAAATATTTAGGTATTAATGTCTCTCCTAAACTTTCAGAATTAACTAAATTAAAACACATCCCACTTTTAAAGACAGTAGAAGGCGACCTGGCTAGATGGAAATCTTTACCCATATCACTCATGGGAAGGGTCGCCGCTATAAAAATGATGGTCTTGCCAAAAATAAACTATTTATTTTCAATGATCCCAAATAAGCCATCACAAGATTGGTTCAGATCTCTAGACTCGTATATTTCTAAATTCCTTTGGAAAGATAAACCCCCACGTATCAGCTTAAAAACACTACAAAGGACCAAGGATAAAGGAGGATTAGATCTGCCTAACTTTAATTACTATTTTTTAGCCAACAGGCTTCAGTTCATCTCTAGATGGTTTAAACACATGCTCTTAGATGAACCTTGGATAGATGTAGAACAGGCACTATGTAATAACCTAGAAATTTCAGACCTACCATTTATCAGCTCAAACATCAAACGACATGAATGCTTTAAAAGCATCAATATTAGCTCTTCTCTGACAGCATGGTGGGAGTTTCTAAAAATGACAGAGTCTTCATTAATCCCATGCAAACGTATAATGTCAGGTGTGTTTCCAGAACCACTAAAAACCTATACTGAAAAAGGACAATCTTGACAAGACACAAATGAACAACTACAGGCCGATCTCAAATCTCCCATTTTTAAGTAAGATCATTGAAAAAGCAGTTTCTCTTAGATGAACCTTGGCTAGATGTAGAAAAAGCACTTTGCAATAATCTAGAGATCTCAGACCTACCATCCAACATCCTTTGGTCTCAGATATGCTTAAAAACCTTTCAATGGATCAGAAATCCCAGTTTGCAATTAATACAATACAAAATATTACACAGAGTGCACTATACTGGTCATAGGATGTTCAAGATGGGCTATACGCCTTCCAACAACTGCTCACACTGCACAGCAAATACACCGGACAGTTACATCCACGCTCTTTGGTTCTGTCCACCAGTTCAGAAATTTTGGCGTGAGATATGTGAAGACTTATCAAAGTGTCTGAAATGTAACATTCCAGCCTCCCCTTTAGTATGCTTGCTGGGCAACTTGGATGAGGTCACTGCAGAAATAAACACAGCCCACGTTGTTTTTACTGCCCTATGCATTGCCAAGAAAATGGTCCTCATTAACTGGAAAAATAAAAATAATCTTAATTCTAACCAATATAGAAACCATCTAATAGATCACATTAGTCTTGATACAACATCTGCCATCACATTTGATCAATCCCTTTTGGCTCCTTTGATCGGCTTCATCACCTAGTGGGGGTGGGGGGTCATGGTTTGGTCCTGCCTTCGCTATTGTGGTTGATATGGGGGTAGGGACGGCCTTAGGGCGTCTGGGGAGTCCCTAGGGACGATTCCCTAGAGGGACTAACCTGGGGGATGTGGCCATGACCTGGTTAGGAGCTCTGGGGCTCTTAGATGGTGTTTTCCTTGTGGCTGCGTACAGCGGAGATGGGGGAGGGTCTGTGCTGGCGGACATTGGTTACTGGCCTGGTAGCCTGGCTGCCCCTGGGAGGGTCTGGGACGGGTGTGGAGGCTTGGGGGTCTGGGGGTGCTCCGCCCCCCGGTCTGGGGTGCTGGCTGGGCCTTGGGGGCTTGGGTCCTGGCTGTTGTGTCGCCGGAGCAGTGGGCGGGTGGGTGCAGGGGGGCTCAGCCCCAGTGCAGGGGACCTCTGGTGCATGGGCCCTACTAGGGGGCTCTCTAACTGGTGGGGAGATTGTTATACAGTGGGGCAAAAAAGTATTTAGTCAGCCACCGATTGTGCAAGTTCCCCCACCTAAAATGATGACAGAGGTCAGTAATTTGCACCAGAGGTACACTTCAACTGTGAGAGACAGAATGTGAAAAAAAAATCCATGAATCCACATGGTAGGATTTGTAAAGAATTTATTGGTAAATCAGGGTGGAAAATAAGTATTTGGTCAATAACAAAAATACAACTCAATACTTTGTAACATAACCTTTGTTGGCAATAACAGAGGTCAAACGTTTACTATAGGTCTTTACCAGGTTTGCACACACAGTAGCTGGTATTTTGGTCCATTCCTCCATGCAGATCTTCTCGAGAGCAGTGATGTTTTGGGGCTGTCGCCGAGCAACACGGACTTTCAACTCCCGCCACAGATTTTCTATGGGGTTGAGGTCTGGAGACTGGCTAGGCCACTCCAGGACTTTCAAATGCTTCTTACGGAGCCACTCCTTTGTTGCCCGGGCGGTGTGTTTTGGATCATTGTCATGTTGGAAGACCCAGCCTCGTTTCATCTTCAAAGTTCTCACTGATGGAAGGAGGTTTTGGCTCAAAATCTCACGATACATGGCCCCATTCATTCTGTCCTTAACACGGATCAGTCGTCCTGTCCCCTTGGCAGAAAAACAGCCCCATAGCATGATGTTTCCACCCCCATGCTTCACAGTAGGTATGGTGTTCTTGGGATGCAACTCAGTATTCTTCTTCCTCCAAACACGACGAGTTGAGTTTATACCAAAAAGTTCTACTTTGGTTTCATCTGACCACATGACATTCTCCCAATCCTCTGCTGTATCATCCATGTGCTCTCTGGCAAACTTCAGACGGGCCTGGACATGCACTGGCTTCAGCAGCGGAACACGTCTGGCACTGCGGGATTTGATTCCCTGCCGTTGTAGTGTGTTACTGATGGTGACCTTTGTTACTTTGGTCCCAGCTCTCTGCAGGTCATTCACCAGGTCCCCCCATGTGGTTCTGGGATCTTTGCTCACCGTTCTCATGATCATTTTGACCCCACGGGATGAGATCTTGCGTGGAGCCCCAGATGGAGGGAGATTATCAGTGGTCTTGTATGTCTTCCATTTTCTGATGATTGCTCCCACAGTTGATTTTTTCACACCAAGCTGCTTGCCTATTGTAGATTCACTCTTCCCAGTCTGGTGCAGGTCTACAATACTTTTCCTGGTGTCCTTCGAAAGCTCTTTGGTCTTGGCCATGGCGGAGTTTGGAGTCTGACTGTTTGAGGCTGTGGACAGGTGTCTTTTATACAGATGATGAGTTCAAACAGGTGCCATTCATACAGGTAACGAGTGGGGGACAGAAAAGCTTCTTACAGAGGACGTTACAGGTCTGTGAGAGCCAGAGATTTTCCTTGTTTGAGGTGACCAAATACTTATTTTCCACCCTGATTTACGAATAAATTCTTTACAAATCCTACCATGTGAATTCATGGATTTTTTTTTCACATTCTGTCTCTCACAGTTGAAGTGTACCTCTGGTGCAAATTACTGACCTCTGTCATCATTTTAAGTGGGGGAACTTGCACAATCGGTGGCTGACTAAATACTTTTTTGCCCCACTGTATCTTTGCAGGTGGTCTCCTCACTACAGGAGCTCACTCTGCAGGTGGGGGGGAGAGATATAGGAGAGGTGGAGAATGAACTCAACCTGGGTGTCTATTGTCTTGTGTAGTTTGGGAGATGATTGGATGATGGGGTGGGTGCAGTTTTCTATATGTCAGGTTGGGTCTTAGACTCAACCTCTCTGGGAACATCTCAGGCCCTCCAAAGTACGGAGGCCTATCTCCTCTCACCACACTCCCTGCCGGTGGCTGATGCCCTCAGACGTTGGTGTGTTGGTGGTCCTTGTCGTCTGGGGCTGGGCGCTAATGTATGTACCGGCTCACTCCTGGTGGCCGATTGGCGGGGCCGGACGCCTGTGGCCCGGCTGGGCTCTTTCCAGGGGGTGGGATGCCCTCAGGCCTCTGGGCCTGAAGCTCGGTCATCTCTGGCACAGCTGGCTGCCGGCAGAGCCCGCGGGCACGCCACTGCAACCCCCTCTGGCTTCTGCTCTGTAGCTGCGGGCTGACCTCTCCTTTGGGGCTCTACTCAGCTCTTCCCAGGAGGGTGGCACGGTTCCCCCCCCTTTGGTGGTCCTCCTCGGGTCCTTGTACTCTGGGGCCTCTGGATATCTGGGGCCTGGATTTCCTCCATACCTGCTTCATACCCTGGTGGACAGGGCTATGGCCCCCCCACACTCCCTAGCAGATCGTTACATGGAGAAACCTTTGGAATACAAGCATGCTGATCCACACAGGTGTGCACACAGGTGTACACACGGGTGTTCACAGACGCGGACTACACCTTTCTTGGCTGCTGCCTCAAAGCACATTGTGCGCTGTCTATCTTGCGTGCTGCACAATATCGTTTATTATTCAGTATCTACTGTTATCTACTGCTAGCTAGTTTATTGTGATGGTGCTGTTTTTTTTTATTATGTTGCTCTTTGTTGTTTGCTTTCTCTTCTGTTTCTCCATACAGGTGACCCAGGTGTTTGTTTTTTTTGTTTGTTTTTTTTCTTTCTTCCCCCCTTTCTCACCGTCTCTTCTCCCCTTTGGTTTTTCTTTCTCTCCCTCTCTTTCTTTCATTCTTTCTCCCTGTCCTATCCTTCAGTCATGTCTGATCCGTTTGTAGCAACTGAAAATAAAATAAATTCATAATTATAATAAAGGTCAATCAAATGGACCAAAATGGCAAGGCCATGATGATCCACTTGGTAAAATAAATCTGCTTGGCATCTTTCTTGGCCTTAAGACAACAATTCTGATGGCTAAAGATCCAAACGGGACAAAAAAAAAAGGGGGGGCTCATTGAGTGCAGCACGGATAAGATCTTGGAAAGGCTGACGGCTGCCGTGAATACTCGAATAAGATCTCTGAGTGCAGACTGGATTACATCCCTCCTGGGAACACGGCGGGTCTGAGCCCACGCTGGAATGGTAGCGCTGGGCAGGATGGCTGCTGTGTTTGCTTCAGATAACTCCTCACCCCCCCCCCCCACCCAACCCTGTGGCTTGTCACGTGCTCCATAATGTTGTGCTGAGGACATTTATGTGCTTTTTGTGCAGAGGAGTTTTTTTGTTTCCTGTTCTCATGCTGTTCTCCCAGGAGCCCAGCATGAGTAGAGGTCTCTTTTTTTCCTCTTGTACTTTCCCATTGTAGTGTATATTTCAGTGTTTTCTTTTCTGTAACGCTACCGATCTCCGACCTGTATCCCCATGTGATGTCTGTGTTGTGTGTGTAAGGTCGGGGGGGTCCTATTTCACTGCAGGGCAACCTGCACGTGGCGAATAAAGCATTGATTGATTGATTGATTGATTGATTGATTGATTGATTGATTGATTGATTGATTGATTGACTGTATTTTCTTTGGCGCTGAACAAAAGATCAGCCAACCATACAGAGACTGCCTGATTTATTAGTGTGACTTTAAAATGTTTCCCACATTTGTAGGTTCCCTGTAAGGTAACAATATTTGTTGAATGTGAATAGGAATGCAGAGGATTAATTTGGGTTTCTAGTGGTTGATTAACTGAATCACAAAATACAAATAGTGGAAAAAAAGTGTTTTTCTCCAGATGCCATTTACACGCGTGAATAATAATAACTCCTTTTCTCTTGCATCCTCTGCTTGACACAAATATTTATTTTTCGAGCACTTACTCTTACGTAGTATTTTCCTACCTTGTTTCCAGAGCTTGGCTTTTTTCCCACTAGCACAAGCCTTTATGCCAGTGGTTCTTAACCTGGGTTCGATCGAACCCTAGGGGTTCGGTGAGTCGGTCTCAGGGGTTCGGCAGAGCCTCCACCGTGACATGCAACGCTCATTTTGTGCACCAATAAAAAACATATCTATGTCTTGAATTTGAAAAAAATCATATTTTATTTTTCACTAAAGAGGGGTTCAGTGAATGCGCATATGAAACTGGTGGGGTTCGGTACCGCCAACAAGGTTAAGAACCACTGCTTTATGGAGAAGACAAACTAGAGAAGGGAGAAAAGGAAACGAGAGATAATGCAGAGGGAGCTGTGCTGTGAGATGGCTGCATTCACTACCAAAACCATGGCAACCCATCAGCGTTACCTTGAACCAGACATGGGGGTGCCATTGTACGCAAAGTTTTAAAGGCACATTATTGCATGTAGTTCTCAAAACGTGACATTCAGAAGAGGTAAAGACTAAGAGTGGCAGCGATGTTAGACGTCTGAAATGATCTATGATCAAAACGTCATGTCACGTCATCTTTGAATCCTCTTCATATGTTGCTGCAATGAGCCCATTTTGACCTGTTACATTTTAAAAAAAACTGATATATTAACAGTGGTAAACAGAGCGCCTTGGTTCTCAGTGATTTTCAACTGCTTTTCTTTTAGACTGAGCGCGTGCTGATCTAGGAAAATTAAAATCTCAAGTCTCAATATTTGGATCGTAGATAATTGTATTACTGTAAAACACAATTTCAGTATGTTTTCAAACCCCTATCAATTCAAAACTTGTCTCAGTCAGCTCAGCTTTAAAACAGTTTGCTCTTTGCTGCATCAGCAATAACAAAATAACTACACAAAGGCACAATGATGGCCCAAATCAATGATCTCAAGTGTTCCAGACAAAAAGGATGCATTCAGGATACCTCAGGGTGCTTTATACTATAAGGTACAGACACTTCAATAATTAAACCTATGAACTATTATTATTGGTAAATCTGTTTTTGTCATGTGTTTTGTTGGAAATTAAAATGTAATTACACCTACAAATATTTAAATGCAGGTATACTAGGTTTTAGACAAAGAAATAAATATACTGTTCAGTAAGTGCGGTTACATAATTTCATAGTAGTGCATAAGTAATTTAAAGTAGCGTCTAACTTCTAGCTACATTATAACAGTTACAGAACACCCATCACGCACATTACAAAAAATAAGTATTAAATAAAAGGTGTAAAATAAATCAATTAAATAATTTAATTCTTTCACTGGATAATGTGCCCCATGGCCAGTAAAGCACAGTGTACTTATAATATAAGAACGTTAAGTATCATTCTGTACCTGCAGATACAAACTGCTCATGCGCTACTTAAAGTTGTTTACACATCACTTAAAATCATTCACAAACTATTTAAATTTACTTGCAAATAATTATTTCGTTGTTTCTTGTGAAAAGCTGACCAGTTAAATAAGATTAACACTTTTTATTATTGTGAATTTACTGTGTGTAACAATAGTCTCGTACCTCTAGTGATACCACACAATTAGCCCACAAATACACTTTAAATGGTAAATAAATGGCCTGTATTTATATAGCGCTTTACTAGTCCCTAAGGACCCCAAAGCGCTTTACATATCCAGTCATCCACCCATTCACACACACATTCACACACTGGTGATGGCTACGCTTTAATATCACGCCGACAAAAACGCCTTCCACACCAAGCAGACACGTGGGTTTACAAATGGACGTAATCAACTGCTCTGATCAATAAGACTTTAAATGAAACACACTCATCATTGTATCCTGTGGCTGTGGTACTAGCTGGTGTCATAGTTGAAATGTATAACGGTGGTAAGTGAGTGTGTGACTCTGTGTGTTTGTGTGTTTATCCGACACGTAAAGTAGAACGCTCTCAGCCAGGGTCACAGGGAGCACTTAACACTGACAGAGAGGGAGAGAACAAGAAGGAGCAGGGAGGTGCAGGCTGTGTGTGGAAGTGGGGTGGGGTGCGTTAATGTTTCAGCCTTCTGGGAGGAAGGTGTTAAATTTCTCATCCTCCAGGTCTGTCACCTGCGGGCATCTGTCTCTCTGTGGTAATTAATGAACTGCACCTACTGAACTGGTGAGATTTTCAACATGGGAATCATACACTGGACAGTCTTGCGATTTGGGTTATGTTGTTAAAACCAGTCACCAGTACGACAGGATGTGGTGATTGCCAAAGACTCTCAAAATGACATATTTTAGTGTTTTCACGTTTGCAGTTCTACTCAGGCACTGAACAAATGTCATGCTAGTTTATTTCTGGATATATAATATAATAAGGCAAGAAAAATGATAGATATTCCTGCTATTGCACCACTGAAAGCCCGTGAACCTCTTCTGTCACTGCAGCAACATTATTGGGTCAAATGCAATAACATGGACCAGCGGTCATTTCCTGAAAGACATCCAACATTATGAAAATAAGGAAGGTATTGCAAGTGATTTCTTGCCCTTGGGGTTTATCTATCAGAGCCAGCAGCCTGTTGTGTCACTGACCTCACGTTAGGCCTGATTTAGGTTATGTGATGACGAGCGTGTGTTTGTTGACCAGCTTGTGTATGCTTCAAGCCTCACAATAACCAGGATAAGAATGCAGTTAAATGGGAGAGATGCTCAGGGTTGCCACAATGTGACAGCCATTTAGGATTAAAGTCAGTAAAAATGTATATTGTAAACTCCTTAACCCAGATAGACGGCATCGTGAAAGACGATACAATAAAGTCTTGAGCAGTGTGAGATTATTATACTATCTTATGCCACGTTATAGCTCTAATTAAAGATTGTGAAATCATTTTGTAGTTTTAGGTTGCATTATACTCCTGACTTAGAAGAAGGTGACAACTATTAGATTTATTAGACTGATTTGTATTACATTAGACTGCTGATTTATTGTGAATGACTGATATTGTTTTATGATGCACTATACTGCTGCTGTCACAGGCTGGGTCTTTGACCCAGCGCTCTGAGCTCATTTTTGTATTTTTCTCATTTTGATATGTGATTCGTTTTTGTGTCATTTCCTATCTAGCTTTAGTTTGGGCAGTTATTGTTTATTGTTCCCTTGGTTTTCTATGTTTGAGTTCTTGCATTATTCATCACGTATTAGGTATGTTAAGTTTGTGTTGTCATGTCTAGTTTTAGTGTTTCCTGTTTTATTCTGACAGTGTCATGTGTTCTTTGGTCATTGTATTTAGTTTCACCCCTCCTGGTCCTGTCATTAGATTCATGTCAGTCAGCTGTTTTCCTCATGTGTCTCCACTTCCCCTGATCACCTCATGTGTGTATTTAAGCCTTCTGTTTTCTGCATGTCATTGTCGGGTCGTCTGTTTACCTCAGTCATAGTCATGTCTGTTATCCTACGTTAGTCTTAGTCATAGTCTTTGCCTGTTTATGCCACCTCAGTCATAGTCATAGTCATAGTCTTTGCCTGTTATCCCCACCATAGTCATAGTCATAGAACTTCGTAGTATTTGTTTCTTAGTGTTAGAAAGAACAGAACATACTGCACAGGAAGCCAAGGTCATAACTCAGGTGCTGTAAGAGAGAAAGAATGTGGATGTTTAGGTTTCATGACTTTGGAGGGGGGCTGAAGCTATAAGAATGTGAGAACCGGTCAGACACTTCGAGATCTGGCGGACACCCTCCTGTCCACATCTCCCGTCTAGACGTTTTTAATGCTCAAAGTGTTGTATGGAATATGGAATAAAGTGATTGAGCATTGGTGTTCTTCCTTCAGCCCAAAGATCAAAGAATTGGGATATTTAACAGCAGTAAGAGGACAGAGTTCAGGAAACGTCTTTGTTTTTAATGTGCTTGGAAAACTGGAACTGATGTCACTGGGTCTGCAGAGTGTACTTAGTATCCTTACCTGCTCATCAGTAATGGTCATCAGATTGGAGGTGTCCTTTGTGGGTGGCTGCAATTTGAAGTCGCATGTTGAATCTGCTCTGAAGAACATCCACAACATGTCCTTTTCCTGATTTCTGGTTCTGATCGCCATGCACAAGGGTCCTTACCATCATGGTCAAAAATGGCACAGCAAAACATAGCTGCCAGCCATAAAATAAAGAAATTAATACATTAAAATTTTATTAATGTGTAGCAGTCGACATATGTCCACTATTTACAATAATAGCCTGTGGTCCAGGTAAAGGTGCCTGGAAAGTAGAGCGACTTGATTTTTTTAAGTTTCTTGAAGATGAGTGGGAGGTGAAATGTCTCAGAGAAACGTAAAGAAATCTATTCGGTTTACTTTCCCTGCTGTCAATTGATAGATGAAGCGCAAGGCATGCTGATAAACTCAAGCTCTCATTGAGTATGTATGTAGGATCATTGAAGGAATTTCTCCTCTCCTGCATGATTTGGTTGATTTTAAAATATTGAATTTTCATGTTTGTAACACTTCAGCTTACTGGCTTAATATGGCAGCCCTGTTGAGCATGAGTGGGCTCTACCAGCAGCAAACAAAGGCCTCCTAATTAGTAACTGGCAGGCCATTATACCTAGCTGCTGACAAGCCACACCCTGCCAGGAGTCCTTCCCAAAACACAGTCAGCCCTATAAACATCTATTGCTCCAATCCATCGATAACCCTATATTTAAATTTAAAACATACAAACCTAAAAATCCCAAATGTCACCAAAAATTCCCAAGCATCTTCCTCACCCTCTCCCTTTAAATAGTGTTCACAGCCCTGGGACACACAAATAAACTAAAAATTAGCACATGTATTTACAACAACTGCACAAATAGAATCACACGTACCTAAAACCATGAAAATCGATGAAATGATCTCTTTATCTTACAGCGTCTGTCCTTAGCTCTTATGTGAAAGCATGTACGCATCCACTATTAGTTAAAAAACAGCAATCCAAATTACTCTAAACAAGTAACTCTTTGTTATAATTGCATCAAATTGAAGTCAAATCAGGAGATGTGACACCTTCAGGTTGAGGTTTCCCTCCTGAGATCTTCACCACGTCTCATCCACAATCTCTGTGATTTGCACATCTTATAAAAAACATCTTCTCTTGATGATTTTCATATAATTTCATCTACGTTTCACAATAAAACGACACACATTTAGTCACAGAGACCTGAGAAACTGCAGTCAGTGTGCTCTATACATGAAATGCAAGAAAATAACTTGAGGGTGAAAAAACAACAATAACAGCAGGAGTCACAAAAGGACTCAAAATACGACATGAACAATGGTAGGCAAGGATTGCTTAAGCAGGGCTGCCACTTCAGTATTAGTATATCTAGAAATATAAATAAAGAGTTAATTAAAGAGAGGGAGAATGACTGAGATTAAGAGCAGAGGACAGGGAGGGAAGCAGGTATGAAGAGAAAGCAGAGACAGTAAAGGGGTGAAATAGGAGGAGAGTTTGTGGTGTTCCACTCGGGCTGGGGAGGGAAAGAGCTGTGGAGGCCAGAAAAACAAGCAGACAATAAACAGATCGAAGGAGAGAGGAGAGAAAAACAGGCTGAGAGGGAGAAATAGGCACGGAGGGCTGGAGGCAAGCTCAGCATGAACTGCAGAGAGGAGACAGTGACAGACGAAGGGAGGAAACAAATGGAGAGAACATTAGCAATAAAGAGGATAAACTAACATAAAAATAAAAACTAGGGAGATGAAAGACAAGAGGCTGAAAAATTAAAATGTTTGTTATTGTTGTCTCTTCATTTCTAGTGTCAGAGCAAATTGTTGTGCATGTTAGCAAAGTCAACAAACTAAATAAAAAGACAAGTGGAGATGAGAAGACAAAGAAATGTTAATGTTCGATAAACCAAAGCTGAGAGAGGAGGAGATCGCTGTGAAAGGCAGCTACGGAGACGCATAACGGCTGAGGAGGCGAGTGAGACGATCAAGGTGAGCAGAAGAGAAACAGAATGATGAAGAAAAATAAAATAATCCAGAGAGATGGCTGAATTGGCTGTCAGAGCTCTGCTATCTTTATTACTTTTCTATAGAGCTGTTTGGAGGGAACAAAAGGAGAGTCTGTCTTCAATGTGTGTGGGTCCTGGGCGCCCAAGGCTGCCAGGAACCCGAGTGTTTGTGTGTGCGCACACAAAAGCCACACAGACGCAGGAACATGGTGCTTGTGCTTGCTGCTGGGGTCTTTTCATTGGAACCCAAGGCTCAACCTTCAGCTAAGAGAAACACAAGGCCAGCAGGGCTGAATAGCACACACACACACACACACACACACATACACACACACACACACATACACACACACACACACACACATACACACACACACACACACCTACGCCTCCTCTCCATCACTCCCTCCTTCTATCTCTCTATTCTCATAAAGTTTTCCTGTCCAGTCGTTCTTCTGCAGCGATGATGGCGGCCCTATGTTATAGATTTTCTTTGTTTTGTGTTTTTGTCGTTTCCTTTGCAGTGTGCAAAAACATCAAGTCTATCCACAAGTTTCAGTTAGGCACAAAATAATAGTAAGACTGCCTATAAAAGATGGATTTAATTACTGTGGCATCGTTCATATTTCAGCTTTGAAGCCTCGAAACACAGCCGACAGCACGTCAATTTTTGGGGGGGCTAGAAGTGACCATGTTTGGTGGTGATGGTGAAGTTATCAGATGACTCAAGCAAGCAACAGAGTAATAAAATGGCAGATTTATGACCAACCATAAAACCTACAAAAGTTAAAAGACCCATTCTACTTTTAAATTCTACACAATAAGCCAACGTTTAGACATTTAGGACTAAATTAGCTGCAAAGGCATTTTCTGTATTAGCATCTTTATTTCTGGTGTATAGTTAAACATATGGGAGTCTACTGTCTGGATTTCAGAGCCGGGGTAGCCACACGAGGACACTGCTAAAAGAAAAAGAAAAAGCACCACAGATGCACAGAATGTGTTCATTGTGCAAACAGGTACCAGCAACCGTGTATGGCCTGGTTTCATTTTGCATTCAGTCCAAAATTCCCCCAAATTGTGACTCAACCTTATTCTAAGTACCTGTCATAAACTTTGAGGAGAGTTACATTCGAGGTAAAAACCACCTTTGATACTGTCGGTGAAACATACTTATTTGCCCAGGCTGGATGAAGACTTCTTCCAAATGGTCCTTAGATAATTAGCTGCTATTCATGTTCCCAATGTGTTCAATAGCTGATTTGGTGACTCATTCATTCACCTCCAGTGGACGTTATTCTGATTTCTAAAAGCTCTTAAAATTTAGAGCTTCCTAAAGCCTTCCAATCTGAGCGTATGCGTGTGAGAGAGAAGGTTTTTAATGTTTGTGCGTATGATACAGAGAGGAGGAGGACAGATGATACAAACAGAGCAGTTTTACATTTCCAGCCAGCTGCTAATCGGACATCAAAAACACAGAGGGAGAGTTGTGTTCTATCAAGTGGCAACTGACCACCGTGAGAGTGCGTGTATGTGTGTAAAGGGAAAAGACGGGTGATAGTTTAGCTGATTGTGCTTGATACACACACCTGTTTCACTTTACTCTCATCTTGAGTGTTATCTGTCTTCTTCTTCATCAGCCCCTCCTCTCTACTTCAACCCCTCGCTCTAAGGAGTGGGTGTGCTCTCTGCTGTCCTTCTCCAATCTCTCTCCTCAGTGTGTGTCCACTGCTGCCATGGACACAGCACACACACACACACACACACACACACACACACACACACACACACACACACACACACACACACACACACACACACACACACACACACACACCTCTTCAGCACCTTTCTCCTGCCTCCTCTGTCCTCCTTCCTACCACCTTCTCCTTGCTCTCCTCCACCTTGTCTGTTCTCACTTCTCTTCATTAAGCCTCCACCATCTTCTCTTTGCCCCCTGCTTAGTGCTCACTTATCAAAGCTACATTCAAAGCACAGGAGGAGATCGGAGGAGAGATGGGTCAGATAAGACCAATAAGTAAGGAGTGCGTGTGTACGACAAAAACAAGTGCGCATCTCTGCTGATGGTTGTGCGTGTGCCTCCCTATCTATGTCTGCATGTGTGACTTCTCTAAGTGTGCGATTGGTGTATTCTCTTCCTTGCCTGGGGCGATGCAAAGCGGGCACAGAATCCAAAACAGCTTTACCCTCTGACTGCATCAGTAGAAAGCAATTACACAGAGACAGGCATGAGGCACCACCTCAGACAGCCTGCACATGCAGAGGCTCCACAGTCCGGTGCCTTTGATCCAAGAAACGACTTTATGACAAAGAAATTTCAATGTTGCGTTTTTCATGACCCTAAACAAACATTTTGCACAAAAGTCTGACATGAGGAGCTTCACTAAAAGAAATTTCATTGATTTTCATTTAATTGTAAGTGTAAATGTACATGTTACACAAGCTGTAAAACACATGAATGAGCCTCGACATCACTGCTGGAAAGCCACTGAATATACTCTGGTTTAGTTTTGAGGGATTTGTAGTTTATTTAGGTATTTTGATTTTATTCTGCTTCATGCTACTGTGCTACTATACTTCAAGCAGTGTTAGCAAGGTATTGGAAAAATACAAAATAAACATAAAATCAGACATAGTTGTCAAATGTCATGTATAACTTCTGGTCAAAGGCCATCCATAATAATAATATTAATAGATCGTATATGCAGTGTTGGGAAGGTTACTTTTAAAATGTATTCCATTACAGAATACAGAATACATGCCCCAAAATGTATTCTGTAACGTATTCCGTTACGTTACTCAATGACAGTAACGTATTCTGAATACTTTGGATTACTTAATATATTATCATGCTTTTTACAACAACGTGAATGTACTATTGCTGTGTGATTTATTACTATTACTGAAGGTCCGCGACTCCGAACTGTAGTAAAGGGACCTCTGACTAATACGGCGGGGTCCCTGTCGGCTCGTAGCTGAAAAATAGCTTTACTTTGTTGTCTGGGTCAACTTTTCTTGCGAGAGACAGAGAGAGGCGTTGAAAGGCTGCTCCAACGGAACTTATTGTTTTCGGAGGAAAACACGAACACGGTGTACAGTCGAGTCTTAATAGCTTACTTACAACTGGGCTCGTCAGGCACTCTTCTTGGCTGCAGTGGTTATTATTATATTTACATGCTTCCAGCTCCCGTTTTTCCTCGATGACAACTCGTACCTTTCCACTCCCCTTTTTCTCCCTCCTCGCGCTCACAGACACATAATGTGTATGGCAGTCCATTCTCCCTGCAGCACGGACTACACTGCCCATGATGCTACATTCTTTAGAGCTATGCTTGTACCATTCTGCCTGTTAGCTTAGCACAACAACAACAACAACAACGAAAAGGCGCTCTCTCACCCAGGAAACACACAGTCGCAGAGAGAGAGAGAGAGCGTCGCCCTGTAACCATGGCAACCATAACGCTGCCGCCTGGAACAACAGAACGTAGCTGTCAAACAAACCCAAACAGTCCTGACCCGCGACAAAATGAAACAGGAAAGTACCGCAGTGTAATCCATTTATTTCAACAAAGTAACTGTATTCTGAATACCACCTTTTTAAACGGTAACTGTAACGGAATATAGTTACTCATATTTTGTATTTTAAATACGTAACGGCGGTACATGTATTCCGTTACTCCCCAACACTGCGTATATGGCAATATAAAAATGAAATGAAATGAAATGAAACTGAAGATCTGTAAAATGTGATATGATGAAGCTTTGTCGATTTTCATACTAAACAAGATCATATATTAACATGAATATAAATGATAAAGGTACAACAAAATGATCTGACTCCTTAAAGTCAAGACAAGCAACGGACTTGAGTTAGTTTTCAAAACTCTGGAGAGAAATCAATAAAACATGTCGGATTTCAGTTTGGGCGATATCTGCTAACGGTAGTTTCTTCGTGCACCGATGGACAGCGCTTTTAGATTGCCGTTTGTTTATTACCATTTACACGTATGCAGTGATTTTACCATCGAATTCAAACTTTACCCAAGAGCAAACCTCAACTCATGTGTTCTAGCTTTCATCACTGGTAATGAAAGCTGGGTCTCTAGCCATGCCAGTTCTCAGTGCAAAGGTCCACAGTGTCCAGGTGCAGTGTACCCACACAGGACTTTTGACATTCACAGGGATTTAGCAGCATGAGGAAAGCGGTTATTTATTTCTAATAAATTTCAATGTTTTACTTCAGCATAATACTAAATATAATCACTGTAATAAATAAATATTCAGTCACGTAAGTACGAAAAACTGTCTGCTCATGGTGATGGCCAGCTAATGATCTTGGAGAAGGAGAAGAACCAAGAAGGTTAATGGAGTGGTGATGGACATTAGCCTTTCAATAATGTCCAGTAAGGTAATACAGTGAGGGTGAACTGCCCCCAGAGAAAATGCAGAAGGTGAACCAGAGAGACAGACTGAAGCGCCAAAAGAGCCCTGCCTGTCTGCATCACCTGACCAGTATGTCACCTGGGCCCCCATCAAAAAGATGCAGTTATTTACTGTGAGCAAAGCGAGTCTCTCTTTGTTCAAAATAAGATTTGTGCAGTAAAACAGTAATTATCATGTAATACCTTACCGTACTAAGTGGTCCTAAGCCGGATGATGTAAATTGTGCATGAATTTAGTTGCATTACAAAAACTTGCTGACATCTCAGCTTGTTGTGCCATCGTGACTTTAGGCGCACCTCTGACCACAGCATGGTGCATGATATTCACTCAACTGGCAAATAACTGATGAAGGAACAAAACATATGAACACACACCTGCTGTGGACACTATCTGCTTTCACTTAAGTGAGTGCTATCACTAACTCACTTGCAATTCTACTTCAATGTGCAAACTTGAAACAGTATTGGAAGATGCTTTTGTTGGGATGGTTGTTCCTCTCACCCAGGGAGTCAAATAGAGATGGCGGCAGCAGTATTTGATGGTGCTGTTTAAGAGAGCAATAAAGTCTGCATTAGGCTGCGGGAGGAGGAGCAGTTTCATGCCATAAATCACAAGTTTGTCAGTTGAGTTAAAATGCATCACAACAATAACATGGCAGGTTAAAAATTAGCACAGCAAGGCAAAGGGGCTGTGGTGAGGCCTGGTCGGCAATGCCGTGCGGACGCACCTGCACGGCATCCACAATCGCGCCCGACATGGTAAAAAACGGGGGAGCAGGGGTTGTGTGTTATAAGCTGTGGTGTGATGGCAGCTTAAGAGCTGCAGCCGATGACAATAAATGGCTCTAAATGATGATCTGTGCTCCCGCCGTGCCTTATTCACACCATACTGGTGCCGAAACCCAGGACGCGGCACGGCGGGCCTACAAACGAGCCAGAGAGAGGAGCTGGCCTAGAGGGTGGCCAGCGGGAAGAGCTGCGGGTCCAGACCAAGTGTCACCTGGAGAGAACCTGGCAATGCTCCAAGCCTGGTCAGCATCGCCGCCGCCACCCCCGCCGGTGTATCCTGATGGTGGGGAAGCAGTGGAGGAGCCGCGAGAGGCACCTCAGCAGCCGGAGGTGGCAGACGAGGCGCGCGGGGATCTGCGCCTGCCAGAGGAGGGGGAACAGCCGGGTGAAGGGTTGCTCCTCCCGGGAGCGGTGGAGGAGCCGCTCCAACCGGAGGTGGCGGACGAGGCGCGCGAGGGTCTGCACTGGCCGGAGGAAGAGGAGCCGCACGAGGGGCTGCTCGAGCCGGGAGCGGCGGCGGTGGTGACTGAGGAGACGAAGGTCCCTGTGCCAGGGGATCCTGATCTATTGGACCTGGCGTGTGCCAAGCTTGAGATCGGTGTGCTCGCCAAACCGGTCTCACCTCCACTAGAGGCCGGTGCATGCCGGACATCTGCCCAGCCGCCCGTGAGCAAGGGCTCACAACCGTGCCTGCAGGGTTGTGCCAGCTCGCCAGGTGGCCGACCTCCGGACCAGCATCTTCCAGCTCTTCCCGCCGCCGCTGGAGGCTTGGGCGGCCTCCGGAAAAGACACGGTCCTGTCACCGGGTTGGAAACCGGTTGGGAGGAGTAGGTTCGGCTGGATGGCTCCCTGGCCTCAATCAGGCGATGGGGGTGTGTGGTGAGCAGTGTTGGTCAAGTTACTTGAAAAAAGTAATCAGTAACTAATTACTGATTACCTCCCCAAAAAAGCAATCCCATTACTTTACTGATTACTTATTTTCAAAAGTAATTAATTACTTAGTTACTTTTTAAAAACACGATTTACACCCTGAAGAGGTGATAAAGTGATAGATCTTTCAGCCCAATTCTACTTTTTCTACATAATCCATCATACAAAATGTAATCAAATGGAAAAGTCTCTTTTTAAAACTTGTTTCTCTGACTGGAAGAAATTAGTTTAACATTGAAACCTATTTTCTGCACATTCCAGCACATAAAATAAAATATTTTTGTGTTTACACTCAGTCTTTCAAATAGATGCAAGTAAAACACAGCAGAAAATAAATAAAGTCAAAGACTCAGCGGTGCTGTTGCTCTATTTTCACCTGTAAAGCAGGAGTTGGGTAGGCGGAGGTTTACCCTGGTGCAGGTGTGCCGCGGTCAGTGGAAGAATCCGCGAGTTTCTCTGTGAGTTTCCCATTACGTCGTAGCTACTCGGTGCTTGTTGGAAGTTTAGGGGTTTTTTCGCTGTAAAAATACGTTTTCTTCCCACGCACAGCGGACACTAATGTTTTTGTCACTTTTTATGGAATCAAACTCAAAGTAAGGTCAGTACTTCCACGCTTTAAACGCTGCACGCTCATACTCTCTCCCACAATCGATATATGATCCATTGTTGATCTGCACACAGCTGTTGTCACGAATGGCGCACTCGCTTACGTCACTGTCATGAGACACTCTCGCAAAAAATCACGGTTGGTAAAAAAAATCATGGTAAAACACGGAGGAGCAGGGGTTGTGTGTTGTCAGTCGTGGTGTGATGTGTGGCTGGCAGCTTTAGAGCTGCAGCCAATGACGATTAATGGCTCTAAATGATGATCGGTGCTCCCGCCGTGCCTTATTCACACCACAGGGGCACTTTGGGATTTAGGAATGAAATGGTGATTTCACATGTGGCTTTTTTTTTTTTGCAGTCACCTTTGACCTTGGTGGCCATGACAGCTTACAGATTTGTATCTGATACAGACTGACGACCTGTCCAAGGTGCACCCACCTTTGCAGCAGATTCCAGACCTCATGGATGGATAGACTCCTCCCACTAAACTGCCTATGCCTCGAACATATTTAATAATAATTTTTGGTTGCATTTATATAGCGCTTTACAATTCCACTATTCATTCACTCTCACATTCACACGCTGGTGGAGGCAGCTACAGTTGTAGCCACAGCTGCCCTGGGGCAGACTGACAGAAGCAAGGCTGCCATATCGCACCATCGGCCCCTCTGGCCAACACCAGTAGGCAAGTAGGGTAAAGTGTCCTGTCCAAGGACACAACGACCTGGACAGAGAGCCCAGGGATCGAACCGGCGACCTTCCGGTTACAGATGCGATTCCCAACCCCCTGAGCCACGGTCTTGTAACCACGGTCTTGATTTGTAAACCTGATTCCCTTTTCATTATTTCCTATATATTTAATTGTTTGTGTCTCAGTGTTACAGTCTGCGCAGCTACTAGTTAACATTCTGAATTTCCTGTTTAAGCTGAAACCAGAACTTCTAATCAAATATTGAGGTGTTTACAGAATCTCTACTTCACTTCGCTTCACTCATTCACTTTCTTCTCCCTCCCTGTTCTCCTTTCCCTCCACGCCCTGTTCTGTCAATCATCTGCCACAAATTATGCAGATTTCTTCCTTTAAAAACATACTGCATTCAGAATTTCCATCCATCCTTCCTCCCCTCTACACTTCCTTCCATGGATGACCTCAACTTCATTTGCAGAAGCAACATTTCACGCTCACTCCTTCTGTTTTCCTGTCTCGCTCGTTCTCTCTTTAGCATCATTAAAGGTTGGCCTGACAGGGAGGTGTGGTGCAAAGGGTTGAAGGGTGTGTGAATGTATGTGTGGGAGTACGTGTCCGTGTGTCAACATGAGGACAAGATATGCATAATATAATGTAAGAGGGGGATGTGGTACGTGTATAATGGTCTGACATGAACTTTTCTTTTGAACCTTTCGACCTTGAAAGGAACTGAGCTGGACTCACTATGTGAGGAAGCTGACCAAGGCCATGCTAATAAAACACTTCCTGCTGGGAAGGCATCGTTTTGTTTTTTTGTCTGTTTGATTTTGGAAAGAGAACAATTTGTGAGTTTTAAAAATATACTTGCATCAACTGCTTGCTGTCGATATTGTTGGTGAATTACACGTTTACAACAACAGTAATATTTGGAGAGTTCTAACCCGATCAAAGATTCTGTGATGCTGATATCGTAATCTGTTATTGCTCATTTGTAATAAAAAGACAACGTTCTTTAGATATTAAGATTATGAAGCGCCTTGAGGCGACTTTTGTTGTGATTTGGCGCTATATAAATAAAATTGAATTGAATTGAATTGAAGATTCAGTCTCAAATAGATTTTTGTTTTTATTCACTGTAAGAAATTATTCTGCAGAAAAACATCCCCAGTTGTCATGTTTTGCGCTGTGTGGCAGACTTGGTTGGGACTCAAACGCAGGACTTGGAGACAGAATGTTTGACAAAGGGCGGCAGCTTCTGGGAAAAACAAACTAAAAACAAAATACATGAATACTAAAGAAACAAACAAAACAAGACCTAGAACTAAGAAACTCCTGACTGGTGATTAGTGACTGGACAAGACTTGACGTGACTGGAGAACATGGAACTGCACACGACACACAGCAGCGTGGAGGATGCGACAACAAACAGGGAAAGACCGAGGACTTACATGCAGCGGCAGGATAACAAGAGGATGGGGAACAGGTGGAAACACAGCTGGGACTAACAAATTTCCCACGTGTGGGACTAATAAAGGTTATCTTATCTTATCTTATCTTAATCAGACATAACAAAGGAGAAGCAAAACTGAACCCACCAACAAAGGACGCGAGACTGTCAAAGTAAAACATGACATATGCACAAGGACACGGACTGGACACCGAGACGAGACTGACTGGATATGAAACATGTACCACAGCGAGAACACAGTGACTGAAACTAGAAGTTAGAACAATAAATATAACATCAAGAGAACAAATATAAATTCAACACAAAACATCACAGATCCAGTGCCGTGACACCGGTGTCATAGGTGTTTAAGGCTAAGCTCATTTCAAACGTTTCAAACAATCATATGTATGTTATGGCTGCTCAGTGAGAACTACTGTCCTCTGAAAAAACTGCTATTAATGAATTCAGAAAAGCAAGCCTACATCTTAGTTAATTGTTGATGATGCTATTATTGATCATGAAACTGACCTCATGGCCCATTGTTAATCACTGGTGATAGTTTCAGTCATTGTGTAAATATACTCTTTATAAGGTTGGAAACCTACAGACAGCTGGGACTGAAGAATGATCTCCCACTCAAAACATCCAGATGAACAGAATCAACTTTCTGTGATAATGTCAAAGAGGGATGAAAACATACACGATGCTTTATGACAGAACATGTCTTGAGATGAAAGGAGATGGATCACTATGTACATTTTACAAGTGTGGAGAGGCATCCAAGCCCTCAAGAAACTACAAAGTCCAGAGCCGCCGCGCGTTGACAGCAGCCTCAAACTCGCAGAGGAGCTCAACAACTTATTTGCTTGGCTTGGTTTGCTCCCTCACGTCTGCAGTTATAAAGTGCTTCGAGTTGATAGTGTCTCAGCACATCAGAAACTCTCTACCCCCCTCCCTTGACAGCCACCAGTTTGCTTACAGAGCAAATTGTTCCACGGAGGATGCCATCACTCTTCACAGAGCGCTGAGCCATCTGGAGAACAGGAGCAGCTCCGTGTAGATGCTCTTTGTGGACTACAGTTTAGCTCACCATAATCCCATCCTCACCACCAAACTGGACCACCTTCAGATCCCCCCTGCCACCTGCTCCTGGATCAAAGACTTCCTCACCAACCGGTCTTAAACAGTCCACCAATCCCCACCCCCCACTGTCACACAGCAGGACTGTGTTCTCGGCCCCCTACTGTACACCCTAACTGCACACTGACCCACCCGACCGATGCCATCATCAAGTATGCCGATGACACGACCGTGGTTGGTCTCATCCCTGATGGAGATGAGACGCCGTACAGGGCGGAGGTAGAAAACCTGTCCCGCCGAACGTCCTTAAAACCAAAGAACTCATATTGGACTACAGGAGGCAGAGACCGGCCATCACCAGATCCACCTGTCTCAGGTAAACCAAGGCCATCACAGGTGACCCCTCACACCCTGCTCACCACACAGCAAATCCAGCATGTCCAAATTAACACTGTCGGATTTGATTTCAACACTATTAAAGTGTCTATATGGGTCCACACCAGAGAGTGTTAATTTAACTCTTTTTGGAGAGTTGGTACGTTAACTCTGATTTAGTGTTAAACACCAAATCTGTCTGGGGTTGATAATTTAACACTTGGTGTTTAGAGTTTATATATTAACTCTCAAAGAGTATTTTAGTTTAACTACGTAAGAGTTATCTTCTAATTCATCTAAAAAGCGGGAATTTTACTGTTCTGAACTTCTAGAAATTTCTTCTGGAAATAAACATTTACTAAAAAGACGCAATAGTTTTTGAAAAACATTTATTCTGAACTGTGCACCACAATTTCAAAACATTTTCTGAAAGATGTAACAGTATACATGTTCTCACTTTCATTAGAACTTTGTTTATCAAAAGGTCTGACATGGTAAATGCAAATAACAGCATCTCATCACTTATTTCTTCAATACAATATGCATGTCCTTCATTCATCCCTTTGTGGAACTTCAACGCACTTCTGCTCTCCCCCATATTCCATCTTCACAAGCATATCCTGTGTGGAGATTGAATAAAAATTAGTTGACACTAATTAATGGCACAAATAATCCAGTAAACAATTGCAGCACAGTGAAAAAAAAGGAATCCTCTTTGAGCCATTACTTGTGTAAAGTATTTTCCCAAAAGACAAGGACACAGGCAACAGGTAATACTGAACTAAATGTAAAACCTCAACCTTTTTCATTTTTACCTAAACCGTGTGCACAAAACTCTGGAGGGATCTATGCTAACGTAGAATCCAGTCAGGACGTCTGCTACTTGTCAGGGTTCCTGGGTCGTTGACCCAGTGATTTCAGTTTGTTCATGTTCAGTTTAGTTCGCCACATTAATGTTCTCACTTCCTGTTTTTTCCCCGTGTCAGCTTGTCTCTCGTGTCATTAGTCAGATTATGTTCAGCCCTGTACTCACCTGTTTCCAATCATTGTCATCATTCAACCTGTGTATTTAAGTTCCTCGGTTTCACCAGTTCTCTGTCGTGTCATTGATATTGATGTTCATGTCGTCCCTCCGTCTGTATGTTCAGTTAGTCAGCCAGCCATTCTTCCAGTCTTTCAGCCAGCCAGTCACTCCATCGTTCCTGCTTTGTTCATTCGCCCTCCAATAAATCCTCTTCATTTCTGCACCGTGAGTCCAGCGTTTGGGTCATCTCTTCCACGCCTCCACACACAACCTCTGACAGAATGACACGACCCGTGCCAAGAAGACACGCTTTTGACCCAGCAGACTCGGACCTCTACGAGCGGCAGGAGGTAGCGCTCTCCTTGTGGGCGGAAAAGCTCAAGGAGAGACAGCGGCTCTTCGCGGAGCGAGAGCACGTCTTCGAGGGCACTCGCTTGGCTCTGGGCGGGCCTCGGAGACGCCGCGTTCTCCCACCTGCTGCCTCACCTGCACCGGAGCATTTGCAATTCCCGGTGGTGAGTTCCAGCGACTGTTTTCCACCCTCATTTGACTCTCCACTTCAAACCAATAATAAACCCATCTTTGATTCATGGGACGTTTCCCTCCTAGAGGATGAAGTGGACTGGGAAGAGTTTTTCTGCTCTGCTCCTCCAAAGACTGTAAATAGTGGTGGCAGGAAAACCCGAACATTCTCCAATAAACCTGCCAGTAACACACACACCGTCACTATTTCCACACCCATTATTCAGCCATTTCCCACCAGCACGGGGGCCCAGTCTACACCCACACCAGTGCCAGCTCCCAGGAGGAGGGCAGCTGCGACCCGGTCTACCTCCACACCCGCTTCTGTTTCTCAGGTGGGGGTGACTGGTGTCCAGCCGCCTTCCGTGCCCGTCCCAGCGCCCAGGCCGAGGGCAGCCAGAACCCAGCTTGACCTCCCTAGAGACTTGGAAGAGCTAACCGGTTCACCTGCTACGTCACCACTTCATCCACCTCCTGACCCAGCCTTTCACGCCCTTGCACTATCCCTAGTTAGATTAGCTGAACTGTCCCCTGTCCAGGCACCAGCTTTACTAGCCCAAGCCGTAATTTTATCTCCGTCACTAGCTCAATCTGTAGCTCAGCCAGTAGCCACACCAACCTCAGCTCCGTCGTCAGCCTCACCTACCCCTGTTCATCCCTTAGCATCTCCACTCCAGTCAGTTCCCTCACCTGCTGTTCAGCTTCCACTCCAGTCAGTTCCCTCACCTGTAGTTCAGTCTCCTCCTGCCTTCCAGTCTGTAGCTCAGTCTGCTCCTGTCCAGTCAGTCCAGTCTGCTCCTGTCCCCCAGCCTGTCCAGTCTGTCGTTCACTCTTCTGTAGTCCAGTCTGCCGCCCAGTGCCCTGTAGTCCAGTCGCCTCCTGTTTCCCAGTCGCCTGTCCACCATCCCGTTCAGTTCCCGGACCTGCAGCCACAGCACCCAGAGCCAGCTGTGAGCTCTTCTGCTCCTCAGCCAGGGGTTTCCGCGCCTGCTGGCCCGGCCGCTCCTCAGCCAGGGGTTTCCTCGCCCACTGGCCCTGCCTGTCTCCAGCCAGAGGCTTCCGCGCCTACTGGCCCGGCATCAGACTCAGCTTCAGCTTCGCCTGACCCAGCTTCAGCTTCGCCTGGTCCAGCTTCAGCTTCGCCTGGTCCAGCCTCGGCCTCAGCTTCAGCTTCGCCTGGTCCAGCCTCGCCTTCGCCTGGTCCAGCCTCAGCCTCAGCCTCTGCTTCTGCTTCGCCTGGTCCGGCCTCGGCTTCTGCTTTGCCTGGTCCTACAGCTGCTCCTCAGTCTCCGCCGGCTCCCGAGCCGCCTCCCGAGCCGCCTCCTGCAGCTGCTCCTCGGCCGCCTTCTCCTCGTAACCGGCGCGGTTGACCACCGGACCGGCTGAGTGGCCGCCGTTGCCTTCTGCACGGCCGGACCCCGGACCGCCTTCGCCTGAGTGGCCGCCGTTGCCTTCCGCACGGCCGCCCCCCGGACCGCCTTCACCTGAGTGGCCGCCGTTGCCTTCCGCACGGCCGGCCCCCGGACCAGCGCTGTCGTCATCGCCGTTGCCTTCCGCCCGGTCGGCCTCCCGAACTGTGTCCACGTCGCCACGTCGCCGCCCACCTGAACTGTCTCTGTGTGGGCTCCATCCCTCCGTCCTGGGCCCCCTCCGCCCGCCCTGTTCTGGTTCTTTTTCTTTTGGCCGTCGGGTGCCGGCCTTTGAAGGGGGGGGGGGGGGGTACTGTCAGGGTTCCTGGGTCGTTGACCCAGTGATTTCAGTTTGTTCATGTTCAGTTTAGTTCGCCACATTAATGTTCTCACTTCCTGTTTTTTCCCGTGTCAGCCTGTCTCCCGTGTCATTAGTCAGATTATGTTCAGCCCTGTACTCACCTGTTTCCAATCATTGTCATCATTCAACCTGTGTATTTAAGTTCCTCGGTTTCACCAGTTCTCTGTCGTGTCATTGATATTGATGTTCATGTCATCCCTCCGTCTGTATGTTCAGTTAGTCAGCCAGCCATTCTTCCAGTCTTTCAGCCAGCCAGTCACTCCATCGTTCCTGCTTTGTTCATTCACCCTCCAATAAATCCTCTTCATTTCTGCACCGTGAGTCCAGCGTTTGGGTCATCTCTTCCACGCCTCCACACACAACCTCTGACACTACTGCTGTTTGCTCGGTTTTGTTATGGGCGATCATTTTCAGGCTTCAAGTAGCACCATTATACCAACATTTCACATTCTAGACACTGTTTTAGGTGTATTTGACCAAAAATGTGACTGAAAATTCACATGCAAGCTTTTTTCCAAGGCTGTGGTATTTGCCCGCAGACAATACCTTTCAGCTAGCTAAAATAGAATATTATGCTATCAGCGAGCAACATGGCTAATGCCTTTCACACAGCTTTGTCTCAACTCCAAAGAGCCACAGAAGTAAAAGCTCATAATAATAATTGAAACGATCTTTGAAGAAATGACTTACCAAGCATGGCAAACAACTCAAATATGTAGAGCAAAATGTTCTGAAACGGCTTCACTTCAGCTTCGATTGGAGCCGTGCTGGGGGCGGAGTCTGTGAATTTACTCTATTGGTGTCATAGCCCCTGTAGGAGGTCAAGAGTTAATGTCTCCATTGTAACACCTCCAGATTTAACATAGAAACACTCATTTTTAGCACTTGATTTTAACTACTATAATTTTAATTCAATTCTATTTTATTTATATAGCGCCAAATCACAACAAAAGTCGCCTCAAGGCACTTCATAGATACAGAGAAAAACCCAACAATCATATGACCCCCTATGAGCAAGCACTTTGGCGACAGTGGAAAGGAAAAACTCCCTTTTAACAGGAAGAAACCTCTGACAGAACCAGGCTCAGGGAGGGGCGGGGCCATCTGCTGCGACCGGTTGGGGTGAGAGAAGGAAGACGGGATAAAAGACATCCTGTGGAAGAGAGACAGAGGTTAATAACAGATATGATTCAATGCAGAGAGGTCTGTTAATAGACCTTTACACCTCAGAGACATTAAAAGAATGTGACTCTACTTAGAGTAAAATTAACTCTACTTTTGCAAGAAGACTACTAACACCAAAACATTTAACACTTTTGAATTTGCTGTGCTCCTGTTTCACCCGCTGCCCTCTGGTTGGCGGCTCGGGTCAAACAGGTCCCACAGCTGCAGACTCACAAACAGCTTCTTCCCCTGGCCATTCACCCCTGCCCACTCACCTCACTAATCTGAGCCATGGTCTGATTAACCCCCATCACTCAAGTCTTTTCTTTGCACCACTTCCAAGGACTTTCCCCTTTTGTTGTATATATTTCTCCTGTTTGCTATTTATTCCTGCTGCCAACTATTTATGTATTTATATGTATGTCTGTATTATTGCAGGGTCTGTACAACATACAGTGCCCTGAGATGACTGTTGTTATTTGATGCAATATAAATAAAATTGAATGAATTAATCATATCGGCTGCTCCAAAAAAAGAGGAAACAAGCAATCACTAAAAATGTATGTAGTGGGTATTATAAATGATGTACAATGGAAGAAATGAGGAAAAGTTTTGACAAAAGACTATTCAAAACATTTAGTGGTATAAAAATAGGAAGTAACTGGCAGTCCCAGACCAGTAGCCTGTGTGCCAGCCACTGCCATAAATATTTAGTTCCAAGTGAAAAGAGCAGATAGCATTTCAGAAGAAAGAACTTCCTTTCTGCAAATCTGACTGCCACGCAAAGATACACATGATAGTTTTGTAAGCAGAGACAAGTAGAGACAAGTAGAGCTAAAGCTTTACCACTGGGACTTACCTCGTGATTTTACGCTTTTGAAACCTTGTGATGAACCTTCTGTGCATTAAAATCCTGGTGTTTTTAAACCTCATATGACAAATGAGAGGTTGAACTGAAACTTAGGGATAATCACACTAATTTGTGCTCCTGTGTGAACAATGACCTGGTAATACCTGGTTTGTTTATGAGGATTGTAATGCATGTGGGACACAACAAGTAACTGCTTCTGGAAGCAGAACATCTCCAAGGAAGGTCTATCATAGCGACCCAGCCTGCAAGCATCCCTCGCCAAATGGACCGGAGCTCGTCATCAGGACCACCTGAGTTAGTGGGTGGAGGCTCCAGATTCACTGTGGGCTCTGAGCCAAGCAGGTGTTTCTCCAGCTTCCCCCAGCACTTCAGAGTTATTAGTTAGTGAATGGACCCCATATGCCGTGGGAGTGTCTGTTCGGGTGTGGTCCAGGTTCCTGTTGCCTGTCCCCTAGGGTGGAGTTGGCCAGCTCATCACCTGCTTCCAATTTCCGGGCCTCTATCTGGAGGGTTTTTAGGCCAGCGCTGCCTGCCACTCCTTGCCAGTTCGTCCTGCTACCACTAGTGGTAAACTAGGCCTCCACTGTGTTTGGACTCTGTTTGCCTAGATCGTGGGTAAATGTGTTCTCCGTCTCCTGTGTTCTCTAGATACATCTCCCGTCGTGCTCATCAGCAGCGCTGGCTCTGTTTCCACTCCATTCTCCAGTCTGCCTAGAACCCTAAGACTACACACTCACCTTCTCCTCGGCCTGCCCTCCAGCCCGTCCTTCAACAGTGGATCTCTCTCCCCTGGACACCCTGGAACCTGGACCAGCTTCCCCACATTCTCAGCCATCCCTGGGACGCTCCCATGGCAACCCCTCCCCTGCCTAATAGTTGGTGTCTTCAAGTAGGCACAAGACTCTCCACTAGTACCACTCACCTCAGCCCTTTAATTGTTAACCAGATCAGTAAAACCTCTCTCCTGTGTTTGCAGAAGTTCCCGCCCTTGTTCTCCTTGTGTCCCACGTCCGTTTCCTCGTCCTCTGGTCTCCCTCAGTTCCTGCGAATAGTTTCTGTTAGACCCAGCCTTGTTTAAGTACCTTTTTTCCTTCCAAATAAATTGTACATAGTTCGAGCAATTGAGTCTGGTCTTGAGTCCACAGCATCCTTGTTTGTGACACCCAGTGACAGTGGCGGAGAATGGAAGCAGCTCCTGCCTCAGATGTTTGCTTCTAGGCCACTGATCCTTATAGTGAGAGAGTCATCACAATAAATGGACCCTCTGCAGTTACAGTGGGACCAAACCACAGAAACATGGTATAGTCCAGATTAAAGGACCATCCCATAGTCTCACAGATGAGGGTAGGAGGCACAAGTCAAAGAAAATAGTCTAGAGGACGAGCGAGTGGTGGCATTGATCCAAAATCTAAGAGCTGAGTTTGTTTTAGCAAACCTGCTACTAGCAAGACAGAGTGAGTTTAGTCTGTGCTGACAGTGCACACAACTGCCACCTTTACAATCCACAGAAAGGTCAGGCAAAAACCACCAAGAGTCAAATAATGGGAAGTAAGTAGTTTCAAAACTATGAAGTAAGTGTAGTGAAGTGTTGCACGGCTGTGATAATACTATGACATCATAACCAGACCTTATATACACCTATATATACATTAAATCACTGCAGAGACATGAGAGATACCAAGGGAACTGAGAAAAATCATTCGTTCACACTAACTGTTATGAAACTGTCAAAATATCTACTATAGTCAGTGTAATATAATAACAATGAAAGACACTTATTTATGATGTTGTTTTCACATTGTTTCCATGCAGTCTAAAGTAAGTCTTTCCTTTTTGGTCAGAGTAAAGACTCACAACGCTACTCATCATAGATGACACCAGCAACATTTAAGCATCTCTTTCTCGCTCTTTCACACACATACATGCAGATATCCACAGATACTTGTAATTTCATTGCCTTAGGACGGATTATAAATGCATGGCTAAACTATGCACTCTGACCCTCAACACCATCTCCCCTCCATGTTTTCGTATTGGTGTGTTTTCACTTACACAACCCTGAATACAAAATTACAAATGTCTGACAGAGAAGATCCGGCCTCGCAAGGCCATGTACATGTTTTTAATGAAGGACAGGGTTGCGAGGATTAAAGACAGACAAAATTACAAAGATAACATTGGTGCAGAAGGAAAGAACAAAGTAAGGAGAGACAGACCCAGTACATCCCACCACTACTCTCTCCTCACCACTTTTATTCTATTTTGTCAGCTACTCACATTTTAGCTTTAGGTGATTTTAACAACATTCATTAAAACTTCAGAAAAAAAATAAGCTTAAGCTGATATCATCGTTATCATCTAAAAAGTCACTTTAATGTGGCTGATCGCATGATGAATATGATAGAGTGACAACATCAGAAATAATATGATCGTAAAATGTTAGAATTCATTCATTATTCACATTGATTGAATCTGATAGCGATCAAAAACTTAAATATCAGTGCACCAGTGTCTGTCCACATAATATTTTGTTGCCGCTATTCTGTCAGGTTATAATTTTATGAATTATTTTGACTTTTAAAACTCTATGTCAAAATATAGAAACACACCAGGAACAGTGAAGCTGCATGTGAAGCACATCTCCAGTCTGATTTATAGAACAAGAGGTCCTGTCACCACCTTGAATCACAATGGTCAAGTTGGAGTCTAAGAGAAACACAGCGGACGACAGCGGACTTATTTCACAACAGGAAGTACGTGTCCCTAAAATCCTCCTAATGAGGTCATGTGAGGAATGATTTCTTGGCACATTTAAGGTTAATTAGGGTTTGACTACTATGGCATATCTGTGGATTGTCACTGATCACAAGGATCACTTTAATTCTGAAAGCAGAAATTGCCTCAAAATGACTTTATGAATATCACGTTGTCACGTGTATTTCACTGGCAAACACATGGATACGTCGTACTGAGCAGGGATAACTCAGCAGGTAGAGTGTTGACACCATGATCGCAAGGTCGAGGGTTCGAATCCACCTAACGGCTACCCTGAGGTACCCCTCAGCAAGGTACCGTCCCTACACACTGCTCCCCAGGTTCCCAGTAACTGCCCTCTGCTTCACAGAATGAATAGGTTAAATGCAGAGAGGAATTTCCCAACGGTGATCGACAAAGTATACATTATTTTCGTGGCCACAATTTTAGATTCAAAAAGAGAAACAGAGCAGCCAGCTGATCTGTCAGCATGCTTGTGTGTCTGTATGAGCGCTTCTATCCGTCTGGACTCTGACAGCAGGGTATCAGAGCTCACCGACTGCTGCCCCGTACTGATGCTTGACGAATGAACACACACACGCACACAGAATTTTGCCAAGTGTTCACAAAGGTGATTTTTCACCTTATAATTTGTCTTTCTTTGCTCCCTTGTGTGTGTGTGTGTGTGTGTGTGTGTGTGTGTGTGTGTGTGTGTGTGTGCTCGTGTGTGTGTGTGTGTGTGTGTGTGTGTGTGTGTGCTCATGTGTGTGTGTGTGTGTGTGTGCTCGTGTGTGTGTGTGTGTGTGTGCTCGTGTGTGTGTGTGTGTGTACAGCTGTGCACCGCTGATCTTCCTCTCTTGTGGACAGCTCACACTGAGCAGGTGTGCACAAGCTCTCCTCTATATGTCCTACATACACGCCCACATCCACACACACACAGAGCTGACCGAAGAAAAGGCTTAGAGGAAGAGAAATGAGTTATTATCCTTCTTTCAGCTGCTCTCTTTATGGGTCTCCACAGCGGATCATTTGCCTCCCTCTCATCATTTCCATAACATCCTAACACCAAACCTCTGCATGTCCTCCGTCACTTTATCCATTAACCTCTCATTTATTTTCCTTCTCTCCTCTTTTCCTCCCAACTCCATCTTCACGATCCTTTGTCCAATATATATTCTAGATCTCCTCTCCACATGTCCAAACCATCTCAGCCTCGCTTTCTAAAGGCTGGTTTGTCTCCAAAAACTCAACCTGAGCTGTCCCTCTGATGTGCTCCAGGATTTCTAAAACTGTCCATCTTTAACTCTGTCACCTCCAGATCACCATCCTGTCTCCAAACTGTCTTTGTAAGTCTTCCCTTTCACTCTTGCTGCTATCCTATCACAAATCAACCTTGACTCTCAACTCCAGCCACTCCACTGTTGTGCACTGTCTTTAGATGTTTGACCTCAGGTATTTAAACTCATCTGTCTTCACTGTCTCTACTCCTTGCATCTTCACCTTTCAGCCTGTCTCTCTCTGTTGTTCACACACATGTATTTTGTCTTGCTTCTACGAACATTCAGTCCTCTTCTTTCCAGTGAATATCTCCACCTGCTCCATACTCTTACCATCAGTGTTGGTCAAGTTACTTGAAAAAAGTAATCAGTAACTAATTACTGATTACTTCCCCAAAAAAGTAATCCCGTTACTTTACTGATTACTTATTTTCAAAAGTAATTAATTACTTAGTTACTTAGTTACTTTTTAAAAACACGATTTACAACCTGAAGAGGTGATAAAGTGATAGATCTTTCAGTCCAATTCTACTTTTTCTGCATAATCCATCATACAAAATGTAATCAAATGGAAAAGTCTATTTTTAAAGATAAGATAAGATAAGATAACCTTTATTAGTCCCACACGTGGGAAATTTGTTTTGTCACAGCAGGAAGTGGACAGTGCAAAAGTTATGAGGCAAAAATTAGAATACAATAAGAATAAATACAGTACACAACTGTACAGAATAGAATAAAATAAAATACTATATACAGTAGAATAAAATAAAATAAATATACAATAAGATAAAAATAGAATACAAATACAAATACTATATACAACTGAGTAAAAATACAATGATGACAGAAAGGATTATTGCACTTAATATTATTGCATATGTATGGATGTGTGTGCTTGATCAGTTAAAGTCTTTATTATGGAGTCTGACAGCAGTGGGGAGGAAAGACCTGCGAAATCTCTCCGTCCCACACCGTGGGTGCCGCAGTCTCCCACTGAAGGAGCTGCTCAGTGCTGTCACAGTCTGCTGCATGGGGTGGGAGATGTTGTCCATCAGGGATGACAGCTTAGCCGCCATTCTCCTGTCACTCACCACCTCCACTGGGTCCAGAGGGCATCCTAGAACAGAGCTGGCCCTTCGGATCACCCTGTTCAGTCTCTTCCTGTCCCCAGCAGAGATGCTGCCGCCCCAGCAGACCACGCCATAAAAGATAGCAGAAGCCACAACAGAGTCATAGAAGGTCTTCAGGAGTGGGCCCTCCACTCCAAACGACCTGAGTCTCCGCAGCAGGTACAGCCTGCTCTGCCCTTTCCTGTAGAGGGCGTCTGAGTTATAAAACTTGTTTTATTAGTTTTAATCTTTTAACTTTATGCATCAAGCAAAAATTTAATTATATGCAACATTCTCTGACTGGAAGAAATTAGTTTAACATTTAAACCTATTTTCTGCACATTCAAGCACATAAAATAAAATATTTTGTGTGTTTACACTCAGTCTTTCAAATAGATGCAAGTAAAACACAGCAGAAAATAAATAAAGTCAAAGACTCAGCGGTCCTGTTGCTCTATTTTCACCTGTAAAGCAGGAGTGGGGTAGGCGGAGGGTTACCCTGGTGCAGGTGTGCCGCGGTCAGTGGAAGAATCCGCGAGTTTCTCTGTGAGTTTCCCATTACGTCGTAGCTACTCGGTGCTTGTTTGGAAGTTTAGGGGTTTTTTTCGCTGTAAAAAGAAGTTTTCTTCCCACGCACAGTGGACACTAATGTTTTTGTCACTTTTTATGGAATCAAACTCAAAGTAAGGTCAGTACTTCCACGCTTTAAACGCTGCACGCTCATACTCTCTCCGCACTCCATATGTGATCCATTGTTGATC
This sequence comes from Diplotaxodon limnothrissa, assembly GCF_057381915.1. Taxonomy (NCBI): domain Eukaryota; kingdom Metazoa; phylum Chordata; class Actinopteri; order Cichliformes; family Cichlidae; genus Diplotaxodon; species Diplotaxodon limnothrissa. The sequence goes on from NC_140602.1 coordinate 496,139, forward strand.
TGCACACAGCTGTTGTCACGAACGTCGCACTCGCTTACGTCACTGTCATGAGACATTCTCGCAAAAAAACACGGTTTTAGTAACGCAGTAACGCAGCGTTCCTACGGGAAAGTAACGGTAATCTAATTACCGTTTTTGCAATAGTAATCCCTTACTTTACTCGTTACTTGAAAAAAGTAATCGGATTACAGTAACGCGTTACAAGTAACACGTTACTGCCCATCTCTGCTTACCATAGATCACAATATTGTTAGCAAACATCATAGTCCACAGACACTCTGGCCTAAAAAGCTAAAACAGCAAACAATTACAGAGCAGGTAAACAGGTTCCACAAGCAAATGTGAACACAAAGCCTCGGTCCTGCTTACAGAATCTCACAGATTCAGAAAAACTCCAGATTTCGTCACTCTACAACCAAAATTCACTGAACCAGCAGCAAAGGAAGACGAAAGCTACACTTCACATTTGAAAAACATTGTAATGAATTCCCCATTATTGTGCTTCGAGACTAGTTTCCCATCAAAAATCTCTGTTTTCTGCCTTATTCGCTTACTTATTACGCACTAGTCTACCATTGTGTAGTGTTGTTGGCTGCTGTTTTTTTTCTCCCACAAACGACATCAGACAGAAAAACCTCATTTCTGCCGTTCAGTACCAAAGAAATTTCAGCTTTCATAAATTACGCCCAAATGCTAATAAAACCTCTGTAACTACAGTTAAAACAACAACAACAGAACAATGGACAGTGAGGGCAATGAGCTTCTTCTGTAATTTTACACATTTATTTCTTACAGTTTAAAAAAGTCGTGCTGACGGATTTCTCTCTTTGTCACAGCAGCTTTGTCTTTATCATGTAGAAAACAGTTAAACATGTGACTTTTTTTACAGTGATAGAAAGGGAAAGTGGGATTTTCAGGTAACAACACCAAAACTATTAAGTTTATCTGACGAAAAGAAAATCATGGGTAAAATGTCTCAGAACAACCAAAAACTCATCAGCCCTGCTGCAGCAGCAGATGGACTCTAGTCCATGTTCAGATGAGCTGTCAGTGGGAACAGAAAATACTGAAGCTGTTTTTAGTTATCAGACAATGAGGAGCTGGTTGGTGCAGAACAGTGCAGCAAGGAGGAATCTGTAGCAGCAGACACACACACACACACACACACACACACCCTCTCTGTCTCTCTCTCACACACACACACACACACCCTCTCTGTCTCTCTCACACACACATACACACACACACACACACCCTCTCTGTGTCTCACACACACACACACACACACACACACACACACACACCCTCTCTGTCTCTCTCTCTCACACACACACACACACACACCCTCTCTGTGTCTCACACACACACACACACCCTCTCTGTCTCTCACACACACACACACACCCTCTCTGTGTCTCACACACACACACACACACACACCCTCTCTGTCTCTCTCTCTCACACACACACCCTCTCTGTCTCTCTCTCTCACACACACACACACACACACACACACACACCCTCTCTGTCTCTCTCTCTCTCACACACACCCTCTCTGTCTCTCTCTCTCACACACACACACACACACACACACACCCTCTCTGTCTCTCACACACACACACCCTCTCTGTCTCTCACACACACACACACACCCTCTCTTTGTTTCACACACACACACACACACCCTCTCTGTGTCTCTCACACACACACACACACACACACACACACACACACACACACACACACCCTCTCTGTGTTTCACACACACACACACCCTCTCTGTGTCTCACACACACACACACACACACACACACACACACACACACACACCCTCTCTGTGTTTCACACACACACACACCCTCTCCGTGTCTCACACACACACACACACACACCCTCTCTGTGTCTCACACACACACACACACACACAGACACACACACACACACACACACCCTCTCTGTGTCTCACACACACACACACGCACCCTCTCTGTGTCTCACACACACACACACACACACGCACCCTCTCTGTGTCTCACACCCTCTCTGTGTCTCACACACACACACACAGACACACACACACACACACACAGACACACACACACACACCCTCTCTGTGTCTCTCACACAGACACACACACACTCTCTCTCTGTCTCTCACACACACACACTCTGTATCTTACACACACAAACACACACACTCACACACACACACACACACTCTGTGTCTCACACACACACAGACACACACACAGACACACACACGCTGACGCCAGTCTCTCCGGTGAGGGCAGAGTCAAGTGTTCAGTTGATGTTTTTCTCTCTTCATGAATATTAATGTACTGCTCTCCATCAAAACACAACCGGTTGTCATTTACACAGAGACCAGCGCACAATCTCACACGTACATACACAATGAAATGTGTGTGCGACTGCAGGAAACCATATGAATGCACACACACGACAAATGCATGAACCGTAGCTTTAGATAGATTTAGCAGTGTGAAAGTGAACAATTTTACATGTGCGCACACACACAGACACACAAACAAAGTGTGGGGTTAGCGAGAGTGTGGGGTAAACTGTAAATATGGGATATATGGCTATATGGAAATATGGACATGTAATAAACAATAAAATAAAATAAACCCAGGGGCAACACAAAGTCGTGGAAAAGCAATCTGAAAGAAAGATTATTTATTAGAGGTGGAGGGGAGGTAAACTGGTGCACGTCTGAGGAGTGCTGCAGCTAGATTTGTAGTCAATTAAGGTGGATTTACTAGGCCCATGATGAGATCCTCACTGACGCTGTGTTTTCATATTGGACCAGGGGTACAGGTAAGCCCTGATGCTTTCTTCCTTTCAAGCTCCCAACCTTTTTTCTGTCTCCCTTATTTTCTCAGCTATGATGTGTACAAGAGGCTGGGCTGTGCGACCACCAGTCGAGCAGTAAGAGCCACCTTTAATAAAGACTGAACTTCTTCCACTGCTTACCAAAAGGAGCTGTACAAACAGTATATATGATGTGCACAGAGTACTTATTTATCATTTAAAGTGAGACAAGTCATTGCAATTAAAAAGTTTAATACTGAAACTGTAGTGAAGTATATGCTGCTGAGCTGCAAAGAAAATATGGCACCGTCATATCTCCTGATTATATTTTCTGACTTTATTCTGATGCAGTCTCAGTATTTCTTACTGAGTATTTCTTCTTCTTATATTTCAAGGTAATTATTTATGTGGCAGTTACAGAATAAAATCTAATGATGAAAGTGAAAAAGCTTGATGGCATAACACAGAACAGGAATATGTGCTTTGAATGGTCTCAACTTTACAGCTATAGATGAAAAAGGTTTTTTTTTTCTGCTGTAGAGCCAGAAACCAGTTCTCTTAGAAAATACACGAACATGAGCTGGATGTGGGAAACCTGCGTCGACCTGCCAAAGTGATAAGCACACTTTGATTATCAAACCCCCACAAATGAAAATTAAGAGAATAGAGTGTATGTTTGACTGTGGGTCATTAGCTGTCACAGGCAGACACTGTGGTCAGTTATTTGTCCCATACAGCAAAAATCTTGTCCTCAGAGCAGTCAGCTACTACAAACAAAGTAGCTGACTGCTTTGCTTTGCTGTGTGTGTGTGTGTGTGTGTGTGTGTATGTGTGTGTGTGTGTGTGTGTGTGTGTGTGTGTTAAGTCATTCAGTGTCATTTTTTTTTTTGTTTTTTGTCTTATAAAAAACACTGAATGTCTGTCAGTGGGGGTTGGGAAGCGCATCTGTAACCAGAAGGTTGCCGGTTCGATCCCCAGGCTCTCTGTCCTGGTCGTTGTGTCCTTGGGCAAGACACTTCACTCTACCTCCTACTGGTGATGGCCAGAGGGGCCGATGGTGCGATATGGCAGCCTCGCCTCTGTCAGTCTGCCCCAGGGCAGCTGTGGCTACAACTGTAGCTGCCTCCACCAGTGTGTGAATGTGAGAGTGATTGAATAGTGGCATTGTAAAGCGCTTTGAGGGCCTTGAAAAGCGCTATATAAATGCAACCCATTATTATTATACGTTTTTTGTTGTCACTTTTATCATTTCTGAGGACTTCCTGTTCTTACCACATCAACATAAAACAGTCTTATGGAAAGCCATGATGCGATTTGATTGGTTAGATACATACTTGCAGGATGAGTGACTTTTTAAATCATCAAACTTCATTTTTTTGTCATTTCTGCAGATTGCTGCTTGGTGAAGTGCTTTTTTTTTGCTTTTTTTTTTTTAACTTTTAATTGCTAAGCAGGAACACAGCAGTCACCAGCATATACATATGCAGGACAAAGATGCATCTACATGTATAGCAGGACCTGGGAGGTAGAAAGAAAAACCCAACAGCAATAGTAATAGACAATGAAAAAGGTTAACAATTGTCCCTTTGTTTCCAGGCTAAATCCCGTAAGTCCGATTTCAACCTCTGAGCAGAAGGAGTGTCCAGATGGGCCAAAAAAGGGTCCCATGTGCGATAGAAAAGGAAAGGTTTGTCCTTAAGTGCTGTAGAGAAGGCTTCCATTGGCACAATACATATCACAGACTGTAGCCACTGGTTGACAGATGGAGCCTTATCAGAAATCCACAGTACCATAATGCACTTTCGAGCGTAGCAGTATGTGAAGGAGATCTTTGCTGCGAAAGCCGGCAGGTAGCTCATCACTTAGTCCTAACAAGCAAGTCCTTGGACCCAGATGCAGTCGGCAATTAAATATAATACATAGCTTATCCATGAGTGATCTCCAAAACTGTAGAATAACAGGGCAGCTCCACAGACAATGAAAAAAGGAACCAACAGCAGACTGACATTTGTTACAAAGATTAGGCAAAGCTGGAAACATCATGTGTCTCTTCTCAGGTGTAATATAAAGCCTATTTATAAGTTTAAACTGCCTTTCCCAAATATAATTAGATGCCAAGGCTTTAAAAGGACGACAACACAACTCATCCCAAGCTTCAGCATCTATAGCGCCTACATCTGATTCCCATTGTGTCATGGTCCTGAGTCTGTGGACTCATAGTTTTGTGTTTCCTTATGCTTTTGTTCATTCCGAGTGTGTATTCTGTTGTGATTTTGCCATTTGTTAGGTTTCTGTTCTTTGCCTGCCTGCTCCCACTTCTCTGTGTTCCCTCTGTCTGTCCATGGTGTTATTGTGTCTGCTCATGAGTCTGCCTGTCAAGTTCAGTGTCCTGTCTGGTTTTCTGTGTCTGTTAGTTTCCTGTTTTATTCTGAAAGTTCTTGTCTCATGTCAGTGTGTTCAGTTTTACCTCTCCCCTGTCTCGTTAGCCTAATTGCTCCCAGCTGTGTCTCCCTCCTGTGGCCCATTCCCTGATTACTCCCCGTGTATTTAAGCCCTGTGTTTTCCTGTGCTCTCTGTCGCGTCGTCTGTTTAATTCCATGTAGTCAGCATTATTCCATGTTTCTTAGTGTCACTCTGCTCCTCGTTTCATGTCCTCCCTTTTGCATTAGTTTTCCCAGTTTAGGTTTATGTTCGGTTTTGCTCACACCTTGGTTTTGTGAACTGTAAATAAACCCAGTTGCACCTCCGCCATTGTCTGCTATTGGATCCTCCTTTCTCACCCTCCACACGACTGCCGCCCCAGCCGTGACAGTACGACACGACCACGAGATGGATCCAGCAGCGACCTCACACGCATCCAACGCCTGATGGACTGGGTAACTCACACCACCAACACAAGGGCAAAAGTGGTGGGGTTAAATGCCATCGAGGCAATCCTGGAGGGAAATCCCTACCTCTGCCAGCTTAAGGGAGTTTCCGCCTTCCTTTGCACCCTGCATAAAGCCCGGGGGGTAGTGCAAGCTCAGGAAACCACAGACTTTGTCCAGCAGCAGCGGACTACGGCCACCCCGGAGCAGTCACGTGAGCTTCTCCTGCCGGAGATTTTGCCCGGCCCGCCGGATGTGATTTTGCCCGGCCCGTTGGATCCGTCAGCAGGGAGGAAGCGACGATCGCGCCGTCGGTGCGTCACCCCGCAGCCGGATATTAGGACTTTAGAACTGCCGACTGTGGTGAGTGAGAAGGACTCTTTTTCTGTTTTGGACTGTGGGACAGTTTATTCAGGGGCTTTGTTTGGTGCAGCAGATGACAAGGAGGACTGTTTGTTGCCCGTTCATTCTCCTGCTCAGCTGTCTTTACCTCGTTTAGCTGCATTCAACTCGGTCTCCGGTATCCCCGCTAGCCCAGTCATCTATGCCGTCTCTGTCTTCACCGACTCCCTGTGAACGGGAGGCTGCGCCTGTGCCTCCCATTTTTGACTCTTTTTCTAGTACGTATTATTTGCAGAGAGACAAACATGTTAAAAATGCAATCGTTCCTCAACAGCTGGCTAGTTTAGAGACTGCTACTTGCTCCAGGGCCTCACCAGAGGTTAAGTTACAGCCCTCAGCTGACTCTGGACCCCTGGAGGCTAAGAACCCAGCTGAGAACTGCACCCGGCTGTCACTGCCTGAGGAGGGTCGGTGCTCCGCGCAGCTGCAGTCTGTTTTGTCCCTGCCAGAGGCCCGTGCGCCTGCTGGTTCTGTTCCGTCCCTGCCAGAGGCCCCCGTGCCTGCTGGTTCTGTTCTGTCTCTGCCAGAGGTCTCCGCACCTGCTGGTTCTGTCCTGTGTGTGCCAGGGGCTCCGGTGCCCACTGGTTCTGAGACTGCCTTCGCTGGGGGGCCCGAGGAGCCCGTCCAGCTTCCTGCCTCGCCAGCTGGAGGGCCCGAGGAGCCCGTCCAGCTTCCTGCCTCGTCAGCTGGAGGGCCCGAGGAGCCCGTCCAGCTTCAAGACTCATCATCCTCGCCAGCGGCAGTCTCATCATCCTCATCCGCAGCAGACTCCTCATCAGCCTCTGCCTCAGCTTCGCCTGGTCCAGCATCCGCTTCAGCATCCTCATCGCCTGGTCCAGCATCCGCTTCAGCATCCTCATCAGCCTGGTCCAGCATCCGCTTCAGCATCCTCATCAGCTTCGCCTGGTCCAGCCTCCGCGTCTTCAGCCTCGTCTGCTTCGCCTGGTCCAGCCTCCGCGTCTTCAGCCTCGTCGCCTGGTCCAGCGTCTGCTTCAGCTTCATCTGCTTCGCCTGGTCCAGCGTCTGCTTCAGCTTCATCTGCTTCGCCTGGACCAGCATCTGCTTCAGCTTCATCTGCTTCGCCTGGTCCAGCGTCTGCTTCAGCTTCATCTGCTTCGCCTGGTCCAGCCTCCGCATCCGCTTCAGCCTCGCCTGGTCCAGCCTCCGCATCCGCTTCAGCCTCGCCTGGTCCAGCCACTGCTTCACCCTCGTCTGGCCCAGCTTCCGTGTCTTCATCCTCGTCTGGTCCAGCTCCCGCATCACCTCCAGCATCGCCTGCAGTGGCCTCCTCTTCAGCTTCACCAGCTTCGTTTGGCCCAGCCTCTGCCTCAGCTTCGCCTGATTCAGCCTCCACATTCGCTTCAGCGTCGCCTGGCCCAGCTTCGACTTCAGCCTCTGCCTCGTCTGGTCCAGCCTCCGCTTCGCCTGGTGCTGCAGGGGCCACGCAGCCTTCAGGTCCCCTACTACCGCCTCCACATCGTCAGTCATCTGCCAGGCCGCTTGTTGGGCATCTTCGCCACCGTGGCCGGCCTCCGGACTTGCATTGTCGCCACCGCTGCCGTGAGTACGGTCGGCCCCCAGGACTGTTTCCACGCCGCTGTTGCCGTCCGCACGGTCGGCCCCCAGGACTGTTTCCACGCCGCTGTCTACTGCGTGGCTGGCCTCCGGACCTGCCCCACTGCCGCTGCCTTTCACACGGTCGGCCCCCAGAACTGAACTGTTTTGGCCTCCGGTGCTGTCGGCCTCCGAGTCGGCCCCCTGATCTTGTCTGTCTGGGCCTTTTTGGACTCTGTCCCTCCGTCCTGGACCCCCGCCGCCCGCCCTGGTCGGGTCATTTTCTGTTTTTTGGGGGGGGGGGTTTTTGGGCGGTTTTTGTGTTTCTGTTGGGCTGTCTGGAGCCAGCCCTTGAGGGGGGGGGGGGGTACTGTCATGGTCCTGAGTCTGAGGACTCAGTGTTTTGTTTCCTTATGCTTTTGTTCATTTCGACTGTGTATTCTGTTGTGATTTTGCCATTTGTTAGGTTTCTGTTCTTTGCCTGCCTGCTCCCACTTCTCTGTGTTCCCTCTGTCTGTCCATGGTGTTATTGTGTCTGCTCATGAGTCTGCCTGTCAAGTTCAGTGTCCTGTCTGGTTCTCTGTGTCTGTTAGTTTCCTGTTTTATTCTGAAAGTTCTTGTCTCATGTCAGTGTGTTCAGTTTTACCTCTCCCCTGTCTCGTTAGCCTAATTGCTCCCAGCTGTGTCTCCCTCCTGTGGCCCATTCCCTGATTACTCCCCGTGTATTTAAGCCCTGTGTTTTCCTGTGCTCTCTGTCGCGTCGTCTGTTTAATTCCATGTAGTCAGCATTATTCCATGTTTCTTAGTGTCACTCTGCTCCTCGTTTCATGTCCTCCCTTTTGCATTAGTTTTCCCAGTTTAGGTTTATGTTCGGTTCTGCTCACACCTTGGTTTTGTGCACTGTAAATAAACCCACTTGCACCTCCGCCATTGTCTGCTATTGGATCCTCCTTTCTCACCCTCCACACGACTGCCGCCCCAGCCGTGACACATTGGCCCTTGATTTTGTTAGAGTTATCCATTCTAAGATCAGAGAGTGTCATGGTCCTGGGCCATGTGGGCCCAGTATTCTTAGTTTCTTGTATTTTTGTATTTCGTTCCTTATTTAGGCCATGTTTCCTAAGTTGTCCTGTTGTGGTGTTCCTTATTTGACTTCCCCTTGTGACTTTTATCCCCTGTGTGCCCCTCTATGTATCTGTGAGCCCTCATCTCCCCTCCTTGTTTCATTCCATGTTTCCCCAGCCCACTATGCCCGTGCTCTCTCTCTCCTCCTGTTTGCACCTGTGTACTTCCTGTTTTACTTTGACAGTCTCCCGTCAGTGTTGTTTACTCCTGCCATGTCTTGTTATGTTTATCTGTGTCAGCTGTGTTCCCATGTGTGGCCACTTCCCCTGATCATCCCTCTTGTGTATTTAGTCTCTGTGTTTCATGTAGTCTGTGTCGCGTCGTCTGTGTTACCACCCCCTGTGTTCCGTATCTCCAGCCATAGCTTTTCCTTAGTTTATGTCCAGTTTAGGTTTCTGTTTGAACTATTACTCTTATGCTGCCCTCACTCTGTTTTGTTCCTTTCATCAGCCAGAATAAAAGGCTAGCTTTTGTTTAACTCCACTCCTGCATCCTCGCTTGTGTTCGCTCCTGGGTCCACCACACACATTTCCGCACGGTCTGCCTCCGCAGACCGTGACAGTACGACGCGGCCATGCCGGACCCAGCGACACACGAGAGGAAGATCATCTAGACGGTGGAGTCACTATGTACTAAATGGCTGCAGTGTTCCGGAGTGGAGGAACGGGAGGAGTTAGCCCGGCAAGTGGGAGTATGCGCGTCTGTATTTCCCTGGTTATGGGAGGCACTACACCCACTGATCGTTGACGTTCTCGTCACCACTCTCCAACTCCATCCGCAGCCGCAGCGGCCCGGTGTGCGTGTGCCTTCGCCAGAGCCATGCTGTTGCGATGTTACCCCGCTGCCTCATGAGCCAGTGGCAGTCAGAGTCGGAACGGTGAGGCTCACCACCGACACACCGTTGGCTCCCGCTTCATCGGCTTCCGCATCTTCGCCACCGCCTGACTGCACGGAGATGCCCGAGGCTGTTGACTTCGGTGAGGAGGAGCGGCAGCAGGTGTTGCGGGCGTATCGGGAGGACGAGCTACGCTGGAAGCCCTGGCTTATCTCCGAGGAGGAGCTCCCGCCAGCCGCCCCGCCTCGGACTGGCCGCCCGCCCTCGCCGCCTCGGTCGGACTACTTTTCTCCCGCTTGTTATCTGGCGCGGATGTGGTCGGAAGACGAGGAGCCGGTCGCTACAGAGATCCACGTTTCGCCCACCACCACTTCACAAAGGAAGCGGCGTTCACGTCGCCGTCGCTCGTCGCTACGGCATGTCTCGCCCTCCACGGTGCGACGCGAGGATGCTGTGGAGGCAGTGGATTTCGACCTCGGGGAGCGGCAGCGCACGGCATGCGCTCGACTGGAGGAAGAGCTCCGGCGGAAGCCGTGGCTTGCTCCTGACTATGACGAGGTCTTCCGGGGAACTCGCCTGGCTCTCGGGGGTCCCCAGAGCTTCCAAGAACTCTCACCTACCGCTCCATCAGCGCCCAGTTCCCCAGCCTCTGCGACGCCCCCCGGCGCGCATGAGGCGCCCCTGCCTGGTTCATCGGACGCTGCGATCAGGAAGAAACGGCGTTCGCGTGCCCGTCGCGCTGCGCGACGACCGGAGGTGAGTGAATGCAACCTGTCATCACCAGCCTCCATTGAAGCCGTAGAAGATGAACTAGACTCAGAATTACAGAGCCCAGGTGTTTGACTCTCCAGCCTCTAAGCTGACCGGGGAATCCCCTGTTTCGTGTGTTTCTGTTTGTGAAAATAAAGCCACTGTTTCGGAATTAGCCAGTGCTAACTTCAGACTGAGTAATGCTCTGCTAACCAAGCCACAGCCAAGTGAATTTGTTTCAGAGAGGATCTTGGACAGGCCTAGTGATCTTGTAGGGACCTCTGACACTACACTTGGATTGACAGAGAGTTCCACAGGCCGTGATGTTGCTTGTGTGGGGAGTGGGGTGGAAGTGTTTTCTTCTGTGTCATTTAATGTGCCTGGGGTTCCATCAAAGACTGAGTTACCTGTGGCTAATGCCTCCCTTCCCGAGCCCGCTCCGCTCACCAACGAGCTACTTAAAGTAGGCCCCTGTGCTTCTTTAGCACATAAGGATTATTTAAAGGAGGGTCATGACGTAAAGTATAAGAGTACTGAGTGTGAGATGATGTGTAATCCTGTTTTGCATGCTGCTCCTATTCCCCATGAACTTAAAACTGAGAACGCTGATCATGAACTCACGTTGGAACTTAAAGATGACGACATGGAGTCAAATCAGGGTAACATGAACTGTGTAACATCACCCGTCTCAGCTAGGAATGCTAGCACAGCATTAGCCGTACCCATTTCACCATACACACTACATAACACCCTTGAGTTACAGTCCATTCCGAGTGTGTATTCTGTTGTGATTTTGCCATTTGTTAGGTTTCTGTTCTTTGCCTGCCTGCTCCCACTTCTCTGTGTTCCCTCTGTCTGTCCATGGTGTTATTGTGTCTGCTCATGAGTCTGCCTGTCAAGTTCAGTGTCCTGTCTGGTTTTCTGTGTCTGTTAGTTTCCTGTTTTATTCTGAAAGTTCTTGTCTCATGTCAGTGTGTTCAGTTTTACCTCTCCCCTGTCTCGTTAGCCTAATTGCTCCCAGCTGTGTCTCCCTCCTGTGGCCCATTCCCTGATTACTCCCCGTGTATTTAAGCCCTGTGTTTTCCTGTGCTCTCTGTCGCGTCGTCTGTTTAATTCCATGTAGTCAGCATTATTCCATGTTTCTTAGTGTCACTCTGCTCCTCGTTTCATGTCCTCCCTTTTGCATTAGTTTTCCCAGTTTAGGTTTATGTTCGGTTTTGCTCACACCTTGGTTTTGTGAACTGTAAATAAACCCAGTTGCACCTCCGCCATTGTCTGCTATTGGATCCTCCTTTCTCACCCTCCACACGACTGCCGCCCCAGCCGTGACAGTACGACACGACCACGAGATGGATCCAGCAGCGACCTCACACGCATCCAACGCCTGATGGACTGGGTAACTCACACCACCAACACAAGGGCAAAAGTGGTGGGGTTAAATGCCATCGAGGCAATCCTGGAGGGAAATCCCTACCTCTGCCAGCTTAAGGGAGTTTCCGCCTTCCTTTGCACCCTGCATAAAGCCCGGGGGGTAGTGCAAGCTCAGGAAACCACAGACTTTGTCCAGCAGCAGCGGACTACGGCCACCCCGGAGCAGTCACGTGAGCTTCTCCTGCCGGAGATTTTGCCCGGCCCGCCGGATGTGATTTTGCCCGGCCCGTTGGATCCGTCAGCAGGGAGGAAGCGACGATCGCGCCGTCGGTGCGTCACCCCGCAGCCGGATATTAGGACTTTAGAACTGCCGACTGTGGTGAGTGAGAAGGACTCTTTTTCTGTTTTGGACTGTGGGACAGTTTATTCAGGGGCTTTGTTTGGTGCAGCAGATGACAAGGAGGACTGTTTGTTGCCCGTTCATTCTCCTGCTCAGCTGTCTTTACCTCGTTTAGCTGCATTCAACTCGGTCTCCGGTATCCCCGCTAGCCCAGTCATCTATGCCGTCTCTGTCTTCACCGACTCCCTGTGAACGGGAGGCTGCGCCTGTGCCTCCCATTTTTGACTCTTTTTCTAGTACGTATTATTTGCAGAGAGACAAACATGTTAAAAATGCAATCGTTCCTCAACAGCTGGCTAGTTTAGAGACTGCTACTTGCTCCAGGGCCTCACCAGAGGTTAAGTTACAGCCCTCAGCTGACTCTGGACCCCTGGAGGCTAAGAACCCAGCTGAGAACTGCACCCGGCTGTCACTGCCTGAGGAGGGTCGGTGCTCCGCGCAGCTGCAGTCTGTTTTGTCCCTGCCAGAGGCCCGTGCGCCTGCTGGTTCTGTTCCGTCCCTGCCAGAGGCCCCCGTGCCTGCTGGTTCTGTTCTGTCTCTGCCAGAGGTCTCCGCACCTGCTGGTTCTGTCCTGTGTGTGCCAGGGGCTCCGGTGCCCACTGGTTCTGAGACTGCCTTCGCTGGGGGGCCCGAGGAGCCCGTCCAGCTTCCTGCCTCGCCAGCTGGAGGGCCCGAGGAGCCCGTCCAGCTTCCTGCCTCGTCAGCTGGAGGGCCCGAGGAGCCCGTCCAGCTTCAAGACTCATCATCCTCGCCAGCGGCAGTCTCATCATCCTCATCCGCAGCAGACTCCTCATCAGCCTCTGCCTCAGCTTCGCCTGGTCCAGCATCCGCTTCAGCATCCTCATCGCCTGGTCCAGCATCCGCTTCAGCATCCTCATCAGCCTGGTCCAGCATCCGCTTCAGCATCCTCATCAGCTTCGCCTGGTCCAGCCTCCGCGTCTTCAGCCTCGTCTGCTTCGCCTGGTCCAGCCTCCGCGTCTTCAGCCTCGTCGCCTGGTCCAGCGTCTGCTTCAGCTTCATCTGCTTCGCCTGGTCCAGCGTCTGCTTCAGCTTCATCTGCTTCGCCTGGACCAGCATCTGCTTCAGCTTCATCTGCTTCGCCTGGTCCAGCGTCTGCTTCAGCTTCATCTGCTTCGCCTGGTCCAGCCTCCGCATCCGCTTCAGCCTCGCCTGGTCCAGCCTCCGCATCCGCTTCAGCCTCGCCTGGTCCAGCCACTGCTTCACCCTCGTCTGGCCCAGCTTCCGTGTCTTCATCCTCGTCTGGTCCAGCTCCCGCATCACCTCCAGCATCGCCTGCAGTGGCCTCCTCTTCAGCTTCACCAGCTTCGTTTGGCCCAGCCTCTGCCTCAGCTTCGCCTGATTCAGCCTCCACATTCGCTTCAGCGTCGCCTGGCCCAGCTTCGACTTCAGCCTCTGCCTCGTCTGGTCCAGCCTCCGCTTCGCCTGGTGCTGCAGGGGCCACGCAGCCTTCAGGTCCCCTACTACCGCCTCCACATCGTCAGTCATCTGCCAGGCCGCTTGTTGGGCATCTTCGCCACCGTGGCCGGCCTCCGGACTTGCATTGTCGCCACCGCTGCCGTGAGTACGGTCGGCCCCCAGGACTGTTTCCACGCCGCTGTTGCCGTCCGCACGGTCGGCCCCCAGGACTGTTTCCACGCCGCTGTCTACTGCGTGGCTGGCCTCCGGACCTGCCCCACTGCCGCTGCCTTTCACACGGTCGGCCCCCAGAACTGAACTGTTTTGGCCTCCGGTGCTGTCGGCCTCCGAGTCGGCCCCCTGATCTTGTCTGTCTGGGCCTTTTTGGACTCTGTCCCTCCGTCCTGGACCCCCGCCGCCCGCCCTGGTCGGGTCATTTTCTGTTTTTTGGGGGGGGGGGTTTTTGGGCGGTTTTTGTGTTTCTGTTGGGCTGTCTGGAGCCAGCCCTTGAGGGGAGGGGGGGTACTGTCATGGTCCTGAGTCTGAGGACTCAGTGTTTTGTTTCCTTATGCTTTTGTTCATTTCGACTGTGTATTCTGTTGTGATTTTGCCATTTGTTAGGTTTCTGTTCTTTGCCTGCCTGCTCCCACTTCTCTGTGTTCCCTCTGTCTGTCCATGGTGTTATTGTGTCTGCTCATGAGTCTGCCTGTCAAGTTCAGTGTCCTGTCTGGTTCTCTGTGTCTGTTAGTTTCCTGTTTTATTCTGAAAGTTCTTGTCTCATGTCAGTGTGTTCAGTTTTACCTCTCCCCTGTCTCGTTAGCCTAATTGCTCCCAGCTGTGTCTCCCTCCTGTGGCCCATTCCCTGATTACTCCCCGTGTATTTAAGCCCTGTGTTTTCCTGTGCTCTCTGTCGCGTCGTCTGTTTAATTCCATGTAGTCAGCATTATTCCATGTTTCTTAGTGTCACTCTGCTCCTCGTTTCATGTCCTCCCTTTTGCATTAGTTTTCCCAGTTTAGGTTTATGTTCGGTTCTGCTCACACCTTGGTTTTGTGCACTGTAAATAAACCCACTTGCACCTCCGCCATTGTCTGCTATTGGATCCTCCTTTCTCACCCTCCACACGACTGCCGCCCCAGCCGTGACACATTGGCCCTTGATTTTGTTAGAGTTATCCATTCTAAGATCAGAGAGTGTCATGGTCCTGGGCCATGTGGGCCCAGTATTCTTAGTTTCTTGTATTTTTGTATTTCGTTCCTTATTTAGGCCATGTTTCCTAAGTTGTCCTGTTGTGGTGTTCCTTATTTGACTTCCCCTTGTGACTTTTATCCCCTGTGTGCCCCTCTATGTATCTGTGAGCCCTCATCTCCCCTCCTTGTTTCATTCCATGTTTCCCCAGCCCACTATGCCCGTGCTCTCTCTCTCCTCCTGTTTGCACCTGTGTACTTCCTGTTTTACTTTGACAGTCTCCCGTCAGTGTTGTTTACTCCTGCCATGTCTTGTTATGTTTATCTGTGTCAGCTGTGTTCCCATGTGTGGCCACTTCCCCTGATCATCCCTCTTGTGTATTTAGTCTCTGTGTTTCATGTAGTCTGTGTCGCGTCGTCTGTGTTACCACCCCCTGTGTTCCGTATCTCCAGCCATAGCTTTTCCTTAGTTTATGTCCAGTTTAGGTTTCTGTTTGAACTATTACTCTTATGCTGCCCTCACTCTGTTTTGTTCCTTTCATCAGCCAGAATAAAAGGCTAGCTTTTGTTTAACTCCACTCCTGCATCCTCGCTTGTGTTCGCTCCTGGGTCCACCACACACATTTCCGCACGGTCTGCCTCCGCAGACCGTGACAGTACGACGCGGCCATGCCGGACCCAGCGACACACGAGAGGAAGATCATCTAGACGGTGGAGTCACTATGTACTAAATGGCTGCAGTGTTCCGGAGTGGAGGAACGGGAGGAGTTAGCCCGGCAAGTGGGAGTATGCGCGTCTGTATTTCCCTGGTTATGGGAGGCACTACACCCACTGATCGTTGACGTTCTCGTCACCACTCTCCAACTCCATCCGCAGCCGCAGCGGCCCGGTGTGCGTGTGCCTTCGCCAGAGCCATGCTGTTGCGATGTTACCCCGCTGCCTCATGAGCCAGTGGCAGTCAGAGTCGGAACGGTGAGGCTCACCACCGACACACCGTTGGCTCCCGCTTCATCGGCTTCCGCATCTTCGCCACCGCCTGACTGCACGGAGATGCCCGAGGCTGTTGACTTCGGTGAGGAGGAGCGGCAGCAGGTGTTGCGGGCGTATCGGGAGGACGAGCTACGCTGGAAGCCCTGGCTTATCTCCGAGGAGGAGCTCCCGCCAGCCGCCCCGCCTCGGACTGGCCGCCCGCCCTCGCCGCCTCGGTCGGACTACTTTTCTCCCGCTTGTTATCTGGCGCGGATGTGGTCGGAAGACGAGGAGCCGGTCGCTACAGAGATCCACGTTTCGCCCACCACCACTTCACAAAGGAAGCGGCGTTCACGTCGCCGTCGCTCGTCGCTACGGCATGTCTCGCCCTCCACGGTGCGACGCGAGGATGCTGTGGAGGCAGTGGATTTCGACCTCGGGGAGCGGCAGCGCACGGCATGCGCTCGACTGGAGGAAGAGCTCCGGCGGAAGCCGTGGCTTGCTCCTGACTATGACGAGGTCTTCCGGGGAACTCGCCTGGCTCTCGGGGGTCCCCAGAGCTTCCAAGAACTCTCACCTACCGCTCCATCAGCGCCCAGTTCCCCAGCCTCTGCGACGCCCCCCGGCGCGCATGAGGCGCCCCTGCCTGGTTCATCGGACGCTGCGATCAGGAAGAAACGGCGTTCGCGTGCCCGTCGCGCTGCGCGACGACCGGAGGTGAGTGAATGCAACCTGTCATCACCAGCCTCCATTGAAGCCGTAGAAGATGAACTAGACTCAGAATTACAGAGCCCAGGTGTTTGACTCTCCAGCCTCTAAGCTGACCGGGGAATCCCCTGTTTCGTGTGTTTCTGTTTGTGAAAATAAAGCCACTGTTTCGGAATTAGCCAGTGCTAACTTCAGACTGAGTAATGCTCTGCTAACCAAGCCACAGCCAAGTGAATTTGTTTCAGAGAGGATCTTGGACAGGCCTAGTGATCTTGTAGGGACCTCTGACACTACACTTGGATTGACAGAGAGTTCCACAGGCCGTGATGTTGCTTGTGTGGGGAGTGGGGTGGAAGTGTTTTCTTCTGTGTCATTTAATGTGCCTGGGGTTCCATCAAAGACTGAGTTACCTGTGGCTAATGCCTCCCTTCCCGAGCCCGCTCCGCTCACCAACGAGCTACTTAAAGTAGGCCCCTGTGCTTCTTTAGCACATAAGGATTATTTAAAGGAGGGTCATGACGTAAAGTATAAGAGTACTGAGTGTGAGATGATGTGTAATCCTGTTTTGCATGCTGCTCCTATTCCCCATGAACTTAAAACTGAGAACGCTGATCATGAACTCACGTTGGAACTTAAAGATGACGACATGGAGTCAAATCAGGGTAACATGAACTGTGTAACATCACCCGTCTCAGCTAGGAATGCTAGCACAGCATTAGCCGTACCCATTTCACCATACACACTACATAACACCCTTGAGTTACAGTCCATTCCGAGTGTGTATTCTGTTGTGATTTTGCCATTTGTTAGGTTTCTGTTCTTTGCCTGCCTGCTCCCACTTCTCTGTGTTCCCTCTGTCTGTCCATGGTGTTATTGTGTCTGCTCATGAGTCTGCCTGTCAAGTTCAGTGTCCTGTCTGGTTTTCTGTGTCTGTTAGTTTCCTGTTTTATTCTGAAAGTTCTTGTCTCATGTCAGTGTGTTCAGTTTTACCTCTCCCCTGTCTCGTTAGCCTAATTGCTCCCAGCTGTGTCTCCCTCCTGTGGCCCATTCCCTGATTACTCCCCGTGTATTTAAGCCCTGTGTTTTCCTGTGCTCTCTGTCGCGTCGTCTGTTTAATTCCATGTAGTCAGCATTATTCCATGTTTCTTAGTGTCACTCTGCTCCTCGTTTCATGTCCTCCCTTTTGCATTAGTTTTCCCAGTTTAGGTTTATGTTCGGTTTTGCTCACACCTTGGTTTTGTGAACTGTAAATAAACCCAGTTGCACCTCCGCCATTGTCTGCTATTGGATCCTCCTTTCTCACCCTCCACACGACTGCCGCCCCAGCCGTGACAGTACGACACGACCACGAGATGGATCCAGCAGCGACCTCACACGCATCCAACGCCTGATGGACTGGGTAACTCACACCACCAACACAAGGGCAAAAGTGGTGGGGTTAAATGCCATCGAGGCAATCCTGGAGGGAAATCCCTACCTCTGCCAGCTTAAGGGAGTTTCCGCCTTCCTTTGCACCCTGCATAAAGCCCGGGGGGTAGTGCAAGCTCAGGAAACCACAGACTTTGTCCAGCAGCAGCGGACTACGGCCACCCCGGAGCAGTCACGTGAGCTTCTCCTGCCGGAGATTTTGCCCGGCCCGCCGGATGTGATTTTGCCCGGCCCGTTGGATCCGTCAGCAGGGAGGAAGCGACGATCGCGCCGTCGGTGCGTCACCCCGCAGCCGGATATTAGGACTTTAGAACTGCCGACTGTGGTGAGTGAGAAGGACTCTTTTTCTGTTTTGGACTGTGGGACAGTTTATTCAGGGGCTTTGTTTGGTGCAGCAGATGACAAGGAGGACTGTTTGTTGCCCGTTCATTCTCCTGCTCAGCTGTCTTTACCTCGTTTAGCTGCATTCAACTCGGTCTCCGGTATCCCCGCTAGCCCAGTCATCTATGCCGTCTCTGTCTTCACCGACTCCCTGTGAACGGGAGGCTGCGCCTGTGCCTCCCATTTTTGACTCTTTTTCTAGTACGTATTATTTGCAGAGAGACAAACATGTTAAAAATGCAATCGTTCCTCAACAGCTGGCTAGTTTAGAGACTGCTACTTGCTCCAGGGCCTCACCAGAGGTTAAGTTACAGCCCTCAGCTGACTCTGGACCCCTGGAGGCTAAGAACCCAGCTGAGAACTGCACCCGGCTGTCACTGCCTGAGGAGGGTCGGTGCTCCGCGCAGCTGCAGTCTGTTTTGTCCCTGCCAGAGGCCCGTGCGCCTGCTGGTTCTGTTCCGTCCCTGCCAGAGGCCCCCGTGCCTGCTGGTTCTGTTCTGTCTCTGCCAGAGGTCTCCGCACCTGCTGGTTCTGTCCTGTGTGTGCCAGGGGCTCCGGTGCCCACTGGTTCTGAGACTGCCTTCGCTGGGGGGCCCGAGGAGCCCGTCCAGCTTCCTGCCTCGCCAGCTGGAGGGCCCGAGGAGCCCGTCCAGCTTCCTGCCTCGTCAGCTGGAGGGCCCGAGGAGCCCGTCCAGCTTCAAGACTCATCATCCTCGCCAGCGGCAGTCTCATCATCCTCATCCGCAGCAGACTCCTCATCAGCCTCTGCCTCAGCTTCGCCTGGTCCAGCATCCGCTTCAGCATCCTCATCGCCTGGTCCAGCATCCGCTTCAGCATCCTCATCAGCTTCGCCTGGTCCAGCCTCCGCGTCTTCAGCCTCGTCTGCTTCGCCTGGTCCAGCCTCCGCGTCTTCAGCCTCGTCGCCTGGTCCAGCGTCTGCTTCAGCTTCATCTGCTTCGCCTGGTCCAGCGTCTGCTTCAGCTTCATCTGCTTCGCCTGGACCAGCATCTGCTTCAGCTTCATCTGCTTCGCCTGGTCCAGCGTCTGCTTCAGCTTCATCTGCTTCGCCTGGTCCAGCCTCCGCATCCGCTTCAGCCTCGCCTGGTCCAGCCTCCGCATCCGCTTCAGCCTCGCCTGGTCCAGCCACTGCTTCACCCTCGTCTGGCCCAGCTTCCGTGTCTTCATCCTCGTCTGGTCCAGCTCCCGCATCACCTCCAGCATCGCCTGCAGTGGCCTCCTCTTCAGCTTCACCAGCTTCGTTTGGCCCAGCCTCTGCCTCAGCTTCGCCTGATTCAGCCTCCACATTCGCTTCAGCGTCGCCTGGCCCAGCTTCGACTTCAGCCTCTGCCTCGTCTGGTCCAGCCTCCGCTTCGCCTGGTGCTGCAGGGGCCACGCAGCCTTCAGGTCCCCTACTACCGCCTCCACATCGTCGGTCATCTGCCAGGCCGCTTGTTGGGCATCTTCGCCACCGTGGCCGGCCTCCGGACTTGCATTGTCGCCACCGCTGCCGTGAGTACGGTCGGCCCCCAGGACTGTTTCCACGCCGCTGTTGCCGTCCGCACGGTCGGCCCCCAGGACTGTTTCCACGCCGCTGTCTACTGCGTGGCTGGCCTCCGGACCTGCCCCACTGCCGCTGCCTTTCACACGGTCGGCCCCCAGAACTGAACTGTTTTGGCCTCCGGTGCTGTCGGCCTCCGAGTCGGCCCCCTGATCTTGTCTGTCTGGGCCTTTTTGGACTCTGTCCCTCCGTCCTGGACCCCCGCCGCCCGCCCTGGTCGGGTCATTTTCTGTTTTTTGGGGGGGGGGGGGTTTTTGGGCGGTTTTTGTGTTTCTGTTGGGCTGTCTGGAGCCAGCCCTTGAGGGGGGGGGGGGGTACTGTCATGGTCCTGAGTCTGAGGACTCAGTGTTTTGTTTCCTTATGCTTTTGTTCATTTCGACTGTGTATTCTGTTGTGATTTTGCCATTTGTTAGGTTTCTGTTCTTTGCCTGCCTGCTCCCACTTCTCTGTGTTCCCTCTGTCTGTCCATGGTGTTATTGTGTCTGCTCATGAGTCTGCCTGTCAAGTTCAGTGTCCTGTCTGGTTCTCTGTGTCTGTTAGTTTCCTCTTTTATTCTGAAAGTTCTTGTCTCATGTCAGTGTGTTCAGTTTTACCTCTCCCCTGTCTCGTTAGCCTAATTGCTCCCAGCTGTGTCTCCCTCCTGTGGCCCATTCCCTGATTACTCCCCGTGTATTTAAGCCCTGTGTTTTCCTGTGCTCTCTGTCGCGTCGTCTGTTTAATTCCATGTAGTCAGCATTATTCCATGTTTCTTAGTGTCACTCTGCTCCTCGTTTCATGTCCTCCCTTTTGCATTAGTTTTCCCAGTTTAGGTTTATGTTCGGTTCTGCTCACACCTTGGTTTTGTGCACTGTAAATAAACCCACTTGCACCTCCGCCATTGTCTGCTATTGGATCCTCCTTTCTCACCCTCCACACGACTGCCGCCCCAGCCGTGACACATTGGCCCTTGATTTTGTTAGAGTTATCCATTCTAAGATCAGAGAGTGTCATGGTCCTGGGCCATGTGGGCCCAGTATTCTTAGTTTCTTGTATTTTTGTATTTCGTTCCTTATTTAGGCCATGTTTCCTAAGTTGTCCTGTTGTGGTGTTCCTTATTTGACTTCCCCTTGTGACTTTTATCCCCTGTGTGCCCCTCTATGTATCTGTGAGCCCTCATCTCCCCTCCTTGTTTCATTCCATGTTTCCCCAGCCCACTATGCCCGTGCTCTCTCTCTCCTCCTGTTTGCACCTGTGTACTTCCTGTTTTACTTTGACAGTCTCCCGTCAGTGTTGTTTACTCCTGCCATGTCTTGTTATGTTTATCTGTGTCAGCTGTGTTCCCATGTGTGGCCACTTCCCCTGATCATCCCTCTTGTGTATTTAGTCTCTGTGTTTCATGTAGTCTGTGTCGCGTCGTCTGTGTTACCACCCCCTGTGTTCCGTATCTCCAGCCATAGCTTTTCCTTAGTTTATGTCCAGTTTAGGTTTCTGTTTGAACTATTACTCTTATGCTGCCCTCACTCTGTTTT
Organism: Diplotaxodon limnothrissa; assembly: GCF_057381915.1. Lineage (NCBI taxonomy): Eukaryota > Metazoa > Chordata > Actinopteri > Cichliformes > Cichlidae > Diplotaxodon > Diplotaxodon limnothrissa. Next base: position 517,425 of record NC_140602.1, read on the forward strand.
GTTCCTTTCATCAGCCAGAATAAAAGGCTAGCTTTTGTTTAACTCCACTCCTGCATCCTCGCTTGTGTTCGCTCCTGGGTCCACCACACACATTTCCGCACGGTCTGCCTCCGCAGACCGTGACAGTACGACGCGGCCATGCCGGACCCAGCGACACACGAGAGGAAGATCATCTAGACGGTGGAGTCACTATGTACTAAATGGCTGCAGTGTTCCGGAGTGGAGGAACGGGAGGAGTTAGCCCGGCAAGTGGGAGTATGCGCGTCTGTATTTCCCTGGTTATGGGAGGCACTACACCCACTGATCGTTGACTTTCTCGTCACCACTCTCCAACTCCATCCGCAGCCGCAGCGGCCCGGTGTGCGTGTGCCTTCGCCAGAGCCATGCTGTTGCGATGTTACCCCGCTGCCTCATGAGCCAGTGGCAGTCAGAGTCGGAACGGTGAGGCTCACCACCGACACACCGTTGGCTCCCGCTTCATCGGCTTCCGCATCTTCGCCACCGCCTGACTGCACGGAGATGCCCGAGGCTGTTGACTTCGGTGAGGAGGAGCGGCAGCAGGTGTTGCGGGCGTATCGGGAGGACGAGCTACGCTGGAAGCCCTGGCTTATCTCCGAGGAGGAGCTCCCGCCAGCCGCCCCGCCTCGGACTGGCCGCCCGCCCTCGCCGCCTCGGTCGGACTACTTTTCTCCCGCTTGTTATCTGGCGCGGATGTGGTCGGAAGACGAGGAGCCGGTCGCTACAGAGATCCACGTTTCGCCCACCACCACTTCACAAAGGAAGCGGCGTTCACGTCGCCGTCGCTCGTCGCTACGGCATGTCTCGCCCTCCACGGTGCGACGCGAGGATGCTGTGGAGGCAGTGGATTTCGACCTCGGGGAGCGGCAGCGCACGGCATGCGCTCGACTGGAGGAAGAGCTCCGGCGGAAGCCGTGGCTTGCTCCTGACTATGACGAGGTCTTCCGGGGAACTCGCCTGGCTCTCGGGGGTCCCCAGAGCTTCCAAGAACTCTCACCTACCGCTCCATCAGCGCCCAGTTCCCCAGCCTCTGCGACGCCCCCCGGCGCGCATGAGGCGCCCCTGCCTGGTTCATCGGACGCTGCGATCAGGAAGAAACGGCGTTCGCGTGCCCGTCGCGCTGCGCGACGACCGGAGGTGAGTGAATGCAACCTGTCATCACCAGCCTCCATTGAAGCCGTAGAAGATGAACTAGACTCAGAATTACAGAGCCCAGGTGTTTGACTCTCCAGCCTCTAAGCTGACCGGGGAATCCCCTGTTTCGTGTGTTTCTGTTTGTGAAAATAAAGCCACTGTTTCGGAATTAGCCAGTGCTAACTTCAGACTGAGTAATGCTCTGCTAACCAAGCCACAGCCAAGTGAATTTGTTTCAGAGAGGATCTTGGACAGGCCTAGTGATCTTGTAGGGACCTCTGACACTACACTTGGATTGACAGAGAGTTCCACAGGCCGTGATGTTGCTTGTGTGGGGAGTGGGGTGGAAGTGTTTTCTTCTGTGTCATTTAATGTGCCTGGGGTTCCATCAAAGACTGAGTTACCTGTGGCTAATGCCTCCCTTCCCGAGCCCGCTCCGCTCACCAACGAGCTACTTAAAGTAGGCCCCTGTGCTTCTTTAGCACATAAGGATTATTTAAAGGAGGGTCATGACGTAAAGTATAAGAGTACTGAGTGTGAGATGATGTGTAATCCTGTTTTGCATGCTGCTCCTATTCCCCATGAACTTAAAACTGAGAACGCTGATCATGAACTCACGTTGGAACTTAAAGATGACGACATGGAGTCAAATCAGGGTAACATGAACTGTGTAACATCACCCGTCTCAGCTAGGAATGCTAGCACAGCATTAGCCGTACCCATTTCACCATACACACTACATAACACCCTTGAGTTACAGTCCACCTCACGCATGGTTCCTAGTCAATATAACACTTACCGCCATCATGCTGGTCAGTTCTCATCGCCCAGAATCATTCCTGAACATTTCATGTTTGCCCAGGAGCTTATCCGTGAAGGCTTAAGTCGTGTTTTTCTGGGGAATGTTGTAGTCCTTGTTTTCCCTGTGGCTGACCCGGCTTATCTGGGCCGTCAAGCTCTGTCATTGCTTGAGACTGAAGGGAGGAATATAGAAGCAGGACTTTCTGTTTTGGAGCCTGTTATGTCAGCCTACATGAGTCTTGAAGTGAATGAGCTGGTCTTTGCCTCAGGACATCTGACACCTGTTTGCTTCTGGACTGTTAACTGTAAGATGTCAGGTGAACGCGTCCAGCCTCATGTCTCGTCAGCTGGAGGGTCCGAGGGGCCCGTTCAGCCTCCCGTCTCCGCTGGAGGGTCCGAGGGGCCCGTTCAGCCACCCGTCTCCGCTGGAGGGTCCGAGGGGCCCGTTCAGCCTCCCGTCTCCGCTGGAGGGTCCGAGGGGCCCGTCCAGCCTCCCGTCTCCGCTGGAGGGTCCGAGGGGCCCGTTCAGCCACCCGTCTCCGCTGGAGGGTCCGAGGGGCCCGTTCAGCCACCCGTCTCCGCTGGAGGGTCCGAGGGGTCCGTTCAGCCACCAGCTGCTCCACCGGCAGCCTCGTCCACGTTTGCAGTGGCCGTGTCTTCATCCACGCTAGCTGCGGCGTCTGGTCCAGCCTCCGCCTCTGCCACGCCTGGTCCAGCTCCAGCCTGTGCTTCGCCTGGTCCGGCCTCAGTCTCAGCTCCTGCTTCACCGTCGCCTGGTCCAGCTTCGACTCCGGCTTCAGCCTCGTCTTCGGCCTCCTGAACTGCTCCGTCGTCTCCTTCGCCGCCGCCGCTGCCTTCCGCGCGGCCGGCCTCCTGAACTGCTCCGTCGTCTCCTTCGCCGCCGCCGCTGCCTTCCGCGCGGCCGGCCTCCTGAACTGCTCCGTCATCTCCTTCGTCGCCGCCGTTGCCTTGCGCACGGCCGGCCCCCTGAACTGAGCTGTGCTTACCTTTTTGTTTTCTGTTCCGAGCCCTCCGTCCTGGGCCCCCGCCGCCCGCCCTGGGTCGTTTTCTGTTTGGTTTTTGTTTTCCTGTGTTTGGGCTGTCTGGAGCCAGCCCTTAAGGGGGGGGGGGGTGATGTCATGGTCCTGGGCCATGTGGGCCCAGTATTCTTAGTTTCTTGTATTTTTGTATTTCGTTCCTTATTTAGGCCATGTTTCCTAAGTTGTCCTGTTGTGGTGTTCCTTATTTGACTTCCCCTTGTGACTTTTATCCCCTGTGTGCCCCTCTATGTATCTGTGAGCCCTCATCTCCCCTCCTTGTTTCATTCCATGTTTCCCCAGCCCACTATGCCCGTGCTCTCTCTCTCCTCCTGTTTGCACCTGTGTACTTCCTGTTTTACTTTGACAGTCTCCCGTCAGTGTTGTTTACTCCTGCCATGTCTTGTTATGTTTATCTGTGTCAGCTGTGTTCCCATGTGTGGCCACTTCCCCTGATCATCCCTCTTGTGTATTTAGTCTCTGTGTTTCATGTAGTCTGTGTCACGTCGTCTGTGTTACCACCCCCTGTGTTCCGTATCTCCAGCCATAGCTTTTCCTTAGTTTATGTCCAGTTTAGGTTTCTGTTTGAACTATTACTCTTATGCTGCCCTCACTCTGTTTTGTTCCTTTCATCAGCCAGAATAAAAGGCTAGCTTTTGTTTAACTCCACTCCTGCATCCTCGCTTGTGTTCGCTCCTGGGTCCACCACACACATTTCCGCACGGTCTGCCTCCGCAGACCGTGACAGAGAGAATGTTATAAATCTTTTTAGTGATACATTTTAGTTGGGTAGTTTTTACCATGAGTGATTCTATAAGAGAAAGACCAAACCCTCCATTAAAATCCTTCAATTTAGAAGTAATATAGTGCTTTACCTGGAAGTACTTCAAAAAATCCTTATTGGTCAGACCAAACTTGCTTTTATGTTGATTAAAAGTAAGAAGAGAGTTCTCATGTACAAGATCACCCACTGTATTAATCTCTTTTTGAGACCAGTCCGCAAAACCAGCCTGAAGACCAGGTAAGAAGTCAGGGTTTTCATGAATAGGAGTAAGAAGGGAGAAACAATTATAATATCCTTCCAGGCGCCTGCCTTTGTGCCAAATAGTGAGCATATTCTTTAACACCATATTATCTTGTGTTAGAACTGTGGCTTTACCTGAGGAAATATATAGCAGGTTCCTCAACGGATACCCTTTAAAGAAGTGGACTCAGCGCTCAGGTAAATGTAATCCAGATCGTCCAGAAACCATTCTGTAAGAAATTTAAACTGTGCAGCCAAGAGGTATTGTGGGAAGGAGGGAGCGGCAAGACCGCCTTTCTGAACAGGCAAACACAGAAAACTGTATCTCAGCCTAGGTCTTTTCTTACGCCATATAAAGGAGATAATTGAACCATTTAATTTTGACAAAACTTTTTTGGACAGAGCAAGCGGTAACATCTGGAATAAATACAAGAGGCGAGGGAGGATATTCATCTTGACCAGACGAATACAACCTAAGAGAGACAGAGGGGGGCTGCACTACCTATCCAAATCGCGATTGATGGTCTGAATTAAAGGGGTGTAGTTTCTTTTAGATTCGGTGAAATCTTCACTCCTAAATAAGTGAAGCCAGAGGGAGACCAACGAAAAGGCTGAGAAATGTTTGGATCAACCTCATTTATAACAGAGAGGGGCATAGCCTCACTCTTAGAAAAATTGATCTTGTAGCCTGAGAAGGAGCCGTATTGGGAAATTAACGAAACTAGTCTAGGAATTGAGTGAGCAGGAGAATTTAGAAAAATTAAAACGTCATCTGCATAAAGTGAAATATTATGCAGATGCTATCCAAGAAATGCTATTTCTTGGATAGCATTTAAGGTCTGGCTCCAAAGGTGAGTCAGTCCTCACAGACTTCTGGCAATGCCCAGAATGCCAAAACCAAGAAAAAATAATATTCTGCAAGACAGTGGATGACATTGTTGAGAATAGATTCCTTAATGTACATCAAAGCGGTTAATGAGTGTAAGAATACAAAATAGAAAAAAAGGCCTGGGATGGGAATAAAGAACTGAGGTACAGGGCAGGAGGACAATCAACCCCCACCCCCAGGACAGTAGCAAGAGTTACTGAGGGTGAGGAGCAGACAAAAGGCAAAAGGGCACTACCATAAAAGGAGATGTGGGTCAGGGTGTCAGCACCCTTGGAGGACATAGAAAATAATCTTTTTAACTGAGAAGCATCAGAAACTGACAATAAAGGTTTAAGGTTAGAGTTTGGGGTTGAGGCTGACACCTCAGGCCTCAGAGAGTTGATTCTGAACTGTGTGCTGTGTATCTGCAAAGTAGCTCAGCCACTGTGGTCGTCTAAGGAGCTTGGAAAGAAAAGCATCTGGACCTCTTTAAGTTGCTTGAAGACGTTTCACCTCTCATCTGAGAAGCTTCTTCAGTTCTAAGGTCAAATGGTGGAGAGTCCCAGATTTAAATCCAGTGGGAGTTTCCCCCCACAGAGGGACAAAGGACCCCCTGATGATCCTCTACCTAATCCCCTGAGCCAAGGTGTGAAAATGGGTGTGGGTCACAATCAGCCAGGGTTTCGGGTGAGCTCATTGTGAAACCCAGCCCCACCCTGTCATGTGATTTCCTGAGGTCAGATGGCCCAGGATGTGAGTGGGCGTTAAGGCGTCTGGGAAGGGATCTCAAAACTGGATTATAGATGGCAGAGAGTTGGTGTCATAAACCACCGCCTCTGTTCAAATCTTTTGTCCCTCTTTGGGGCTCCTTAGACTACAATGACCTAGATGACAGAAGCTCCACAGACAACCACTGTGGTTGAACTACTAAAATGTTCCAACTCTAACCCTACCTTCATCAGCTGCCACTTGATACTAGCTTAAAATGTGTGGACAGGACATGCAGTAACATACAGGATGCTACATACAGTGTGACACGTTATGTACTGCAGCTTGTTAAACGATATACAACTTCCACTTTAAATATAATTCGGTATTTTAGATATCTCTGTAAACAACAACGTAGTCATTACTAGAGAACATGATGAACAAATTCCCATGCTTCCAGAGGTGATGATGAAATAGGATATATGAACACTTTGGCACTCCACTCCACTTTGGCCCAAACAGTGAGTGCCAGATCGTTCCACAGAGATTGGTGTGTGTTGTTATTTAGACTAAATGACTGAGCCGATAGTCAAAAAAGACTATGCTGAGTGTGGGTTTCAAGATAAATGGATAAAGTCATCCAAGATCATGCTGTAATTTGACGCATAACCTGCAGGAGCAATGGCAAGACATGTCATAAAGGGATGAAGGGGATTTGAATAATTACACTTACTGCTGAGTGCTGCGTTAGTTAAATCCCACATCAAGAATTGCCAAGTTAAAACCAAAAAGTCGTATGAAAACTCTATTAGTGTGACATACAAGTCTTATTCTTACAGATGGCCTGCATCATGTTGGCACAAGGGCTGAGTGACAGTGCATATACTGAACACCCACTGCTGAGTCTGGAAAGGCACTCGGGTCTCTGTAGTAATCTGATGCAAAGACTGCACTGCTGAACATACTATCCTGCAGTATAGACAAAATGTTCATGTATTGCTGAGTGTGGCTTCAGCACGTTAAGAGAAAGCAAATAAAAGACAAAAATTGCTGAATAGACAAATCTGTGCAGTTGCTCTGGGTTTGAAGAGACACAGTCCTCTGGTGTGATCTGATAAACAGACGGCTACGTAGCCTGCCAATGTCTACCTGACAAAGAGACAACTGATGCTCTGCCAATGGGACATGTTTAACACGCACACTCTATAGAAGACAAGAAGCAATCATAAACTTGGAAACTCTAGAGCTGGAGGCCATCTGGAAAGACAACAGCATCAAGATATTTTAGCAGCACATTCATTATTGATATGACTCCAACAATCTTCATTGTTAACCACGTTTATAGAAGCCGACATCTTTAAAATACATTTGGTATCAGTTGAAAAAAAGTACTTCTTTCCTGTTCGCGGTAAAATCAAGAGCCTTTATTTTTATATTGAGCACTTCGGCTGCCAAAATACAGACGTGCATGAAGGTCATATTGGACACAAAAGTTACATGAATTATTTTTGTTTCAAGTAATCCTGATTCGTGCTGGCACCTTATTAAAAACACAGAGTACCAGCTTAAGCATTCATTTGTAGGTACTCTGAACTGAAAAGGTGTAGTTAAATATATCAGACACACCCTGAAAGGGTTATTTTGGTGAAGCAGTCATTCAGCATTTGATTCATACAATGGAAATTAGATCTCTGTGACTAAGGCCTAGTGTTGAGAATGAAGCTGCTCTCTAACAGGGGCTCTGTAAGCTCTCTCTATAAGGTTGTGACTGGTAGCTTTTATCAAATGGTACTAAATGAAGGATGGAACTAAACTGGGCTGAGTCAATGCACTTGAATATGTATGAAGACTTGGTGTGCTACTGTCACCTGCAGTAGTTAAGTAGGCTTTCCTTTAAAAGGTGAAGGTCTGACAAGATGTGCAGGACAAATGTTTGAGCTTCACTTTTTGCTGAGACTGCCATTGGAAGAGAGGGGTCCTTCTCTAACTCCAGTCCTGTCACATTTACCTTTGTCTTCTCTGTTCATTCAACATTGGGAACTGCCAAATATTTCCCATCTGCTGTAACTCTAACACAAAAACAGACAGTGCAGACGTAACCACCAGCACAGCTTAGCTGGGAAATGTGGTGAAATCTGTATTGCCTTGGTTTAATGCACGTAATGTTAAAATCGCTCTAGGTTCTTTGCTAGCTTTGCGTTAGCATGCTGTCTGTGCAGATGCTTGCAAAGAGCCAAAGTTGGGTTAGTAGTATAATAGTGACTGTGTCTGTCCTGGAAGCATTTTCCACTTCACCCTTGGGCTCTTGTCCTTTTGTGCAATAAAAATCAAAGCAGTGTCCAGATCGCCACTGCTTGTATTGCTGAACCCATTTTCTTCCTGCACACACAAACTGAAATCAGCTGATTGTAATGAAAGTGAAGAAAACAGAAGGTTGCTTTGACAGTAACATGTTACTTTGTGTTGCATTGGACCAACATTAAAAAAAACCAATGCAACAGTTTGAACGCCTACTACGATGCTTCTAAAGAAGTCTGGATCTTAAAGAAAAGTAAATGAAAGTTTGCCCCAGTTTCTTCAAACAGCAAGCATGAGATTGGATTAAGACATCGGAACCAGCTAATGCACGCTAGCAACTATTTCTAGAGCCAGATGTCATGCCGTTCCCAAACAATCAATAAGGACTATGCATGTAGAGTTATGATGAAACTAATCTATGTTGTTATTTCAGACACCGAATCATACAACAGGTGCACAAGGCTGTAGTGGAGCAGACAAAGTGCTGGAAACAGCAACATGACGTAATGGCTATAGAACAGGGGTGTCAAACTCAAATACACAGTGGGCCAAAATTCAAAACTGGAACAAAGTCGCGGGCTAACATTAATATTTATTGAAAAAAAAATCTTCCTCTAGATATGAGAATGAATCTGGACTCAAACACGTTTTGCTGAAAAACTGAATATGGAACAAGCAAAGCTTAATACTAAACAATATATATATTAACTGCATAATACCAGTAGGCCAGCTCTAATAGTAATTTGGTATGGCTTCGCGGACCAAATGTAATTAGGCTGCGGGCCAGAGTTTGACACCTATGCTATAGAACAACAATGTGAAAAAAGTGAGTGTCCTGGAGAAGGATGAACAAGGGATATTGTTGGAGTCAAAATGTTCAATGTTGTCATTGTGTTACTTAAATTTTAAGTCTTGGTTCAAACTGTATGATCAAAGACATTCATTTTTCACCACAAAAATTCTGACAAAAATTTATTTAGAAGGAGATACAGTGACAAATTTAACACATTGTTTTACTACTTGTAAGTTGCACTTTAGGCAGCAGATTGTATACACTTATGACACACCCACCAAAAAGAAAAGTATATTTTAAGGCCTGCTACAAACCAATGCACATGTCTATACACTGTTTTAATCCAGGGACTGTAGTAGAAATGCTGCACATCAGTTATAACGTGCCCTGGTGTGTTGACTGGGAAAACTGTGACTTGGTATTATAATGACTGAAGATTCATGGTGGGTTAAATGAAAAACAAATATGGTGACACATTATGTTTAATCTTGTAAAAAAGTAAAGTAAAATAAATGTATTTAGTATTTTTCATGGTATAGCTGTAGTGTTGAATTAGCTCAATCAGCACAAGCACATTAAGAATACATATTCACTCTAATAGTACTACAGTATTCATTTTTTTCCTCCTATAAATAATGACATTCACACCGTGTGTCTCTGTGTATCCCCCATTTATCCAGTGAACTAAACACTTAGCTGGCCAGTCTACAAAGCAGTCAGTCTCAATGTACTCCTGCTTTACCTCTGAGGATTTGCAGAGGAGGTCTCAATACATCTGTCCATATCCATTTATCCATCTGTCCATCTGTCCATCTGTCCCAGCGCATGTGCCTCGGTAACCTTACATCCCCTGTGTCCAATCAGCTCATCCAGCTCAGTCAAGACAGTTGAAGCAGCAGGTGCCAGATGCCTAACTATAATTGGCCAGTCAGGTTATTTATAAATACTATACATTGTTAGTCTTGGACATGAACCTTTCCTCACTCCACGCATGTACCTTTGGTGTTCATACATTATAGTTCCATTATATTTGTCTCTGCTTGTAGTTTATGTACCTTGATGGTGATGTATTAGTGATCTGTGTTGGGTGTAAACTTTAGTAACTGTGATGCTATAATCACATTACAGTTTTCAGTAACACCAGAATGTAACACATAAGCGAACTAATTTCAGTACAGTTATAATTATGTAGTTACTTGCATTACAAAGGTTCCTCAGTTTTTTGCACACCGGGTGGATAGAATAAAGAAAAAAAACATCAAACAAGCATTATTTTTACTTCCTGAGGAGTTTCAGCACAGTTAGCTGATTTCAGTTCATATGCAGGAAGAGGTAAATGGTGGAATGGCAATATGGGCATTACTTTTACCTTTACTGCACACTGTAAAACCCAATAAGTTGATTTAACTCAAAACATTTGGTGAAACTGATTACGTAAAACATGAGTGGTCCCTTGGTTTATTAAAATAATCAAATTACAGCATTTACATTTATGTTAGACTACTTTTAATTAACTGCTTTAGCCCACTTACAATGAAAATTTAAAATAAAACCTTGTTCATGAACTGTGCAGTATGTTAACACTATTGTCATGATCCTGGGTCTTTTGACCCAGCGTTTTAAGTTTGAGTTTATTTTGTTCATTAGGTTATCTAAGTTCATTTGGTTATTAGACTCCTTGTGTTTTCTTCCCCTGTATTTAAGTTTCCCCTCACCCTTCGTGTTTCATGCTGCGTGTCTTCTGTTTTCAAGTTTGTATTATCATGTCTGTCTCATGTTTCCTGTTTTATTTTGAAGGAGTCGTGTGTTCTTTGTTCATTGTATTTAGTTTCACTTCCCTTGTCCCCTCATTAGGCTCATGTCAGTCAGCTGTTCCTCCTTGTGTTCCCACTTCCCCTAATCACCTCCTGTGTATTTAAGTCCTCTGTTTTCAGTGTGTGATTGTCAGATTGTCTGCTTTGTTTGCAAGCCAAGAAGTTGCGTCAAGGTTCCTCATGTCAAGTCCAATTTCCTGTTTCAGCCCTGCTGATTGTGACAGAACGACCTGACCAGAATGGACCCAGCGGACATCTGTGAGGATTTTTGGGAGTTCACCACTCGTGTGACCATTCTCCATGGACAGTGGAAAATCTATTCTGCGTGCAGACAGGAGAGTGAGAAGGAGTCAGTTAGAGTTCAGCTGCACCGATTGCATACCCGGCTTACATGGAGGGATTGTCGGAGGATTTGCACGGCTTCATCCGCACCGTGTTGCCAAAGCAGCAGCCCCCCAGCATGCAGACTGAATTACTCCAGCCCCTCTGTGACACAGCCCTCCCTATGCCAGTGTGGCGGGACGGGGTAGAAATAAAATAAATACTCTTCACAGTTTAAAAAAAAAACGACAACGCCACCCTGGGAATTCCACCCAGAGAATACTGGAAGTAACACTAAATCACCGAAAAGGCACCTAGGTTCGCTATACTCAGTCCAGAGACGAGGTTCAATGATAAACAAATTGACAATTTATTAATAATTATTTAAAACACCAAATAAAAACACAATCATAAATATTCACGTACAAATATGCTTAAAAAGGTATTCAGAGCTGAGGCTTACCAGTGGAGGGGCAGGGATGCCACACACAAACTAAAGAAAGAAAACGCACCAACACACAAGTGCAGCGCACTATCACACTAATAAACTAAACAAGGTGGGTGTGTACACTCAAGGGATCCCACCACCAAGGCACCCTAGTCTCCTCCACGTCGGCACTCCGCATCTGAATAAAAGAAACAAAGAAAATTTTAATATATTACAACAAACTAATGTGTAGCGCCGGGGGATAACCCAACTGCAGGACCACACTGGTCATCTACAGCTAGAAAAAGGGCCTCCCACCAGTGGTGTAACAAAAATCCAAACTACAAATCAAAAGCAATAAAACAACATACAATCTGGATAAAACTCTAAAATCTGGAGCAAACGGAATCGCCGTACTGCTCCAACTTGCCGTCACACGATGACAAGTTAACAGTCAATCAATATGCACGCCGGCTGACTCCGATAACCGGCATGCATATGGCCGTTGTCCACGCCAACGTCCACTGTAAAAGCTGACAGCAGCGGGGAAAGAAATCTCACAACGGGAACAGACGGTAAAAGCACAGCAAGGCAAAACAGCAGCACTTCAGTTCGCGTAGCTTGGCGCAAAACTAAGGCCCACACTTCCTGCGAAACATAATAAATAATTACTATAAAAGAACAATAGAAGGCAGAGAGCGTAACAAAAGTTGATTACGTACCAAGTAAGCCGTGTCATAGAACGTAAGCAGAATAGCTCAGAGGCTTCTATAGCTACGACCAGCCGCGATGGAGACTTCAGAGGAGTAACCTACAAACGATCTCTACCACACCAAGGGGGAAGTCAGGTGACCAAAAAGGAGATCACAGGCAAGCGACCCAGGGACACTCAAATGGCCACTATTTATACCAGCGCCCCCTAAGGTGCCAGGCTGAAAGTGGGTTGGACCGAGGGATAACATTCATGCTGCCACACCAGCTATAGGAGCTAAAGTTGGCGTGTTGAGTCTCCCGCCTGTCTCCATGTCCATGTCGCCACTGCAGCAGACAAGTGCTGCGTTTTCCTCACCGCAACCGGTGGCTGCTTCCAGCGCTACATTCATCTCAGCCGTAGCGGCGCCGGCCTCCACAACCACAGCTTCCAGGAGGAGGCGGCGTCCAGGTCGTCACCACGGCTCACAGCAACATGAGGTGGGTGATTATATTCTGAATCCACGCGTTTTTTCTAAGGACAATATTGGAACAAACACTACCTTAAAGGTTTATGGGCATGTTTATGAAATGACTAAGACTGAAAAATCACCAGCCAAGTCTTCCACGGAATATCTTATCCCTCTGCACAATTACCTAGGATCCCTGTGTATTGATCATGCTATGAACTTTGCTTCCAAGAAGCCAAATTATAAGACTTTTTGCACTGGAAGTGCTAGCCATGAGGCTCAGCTAAGCCACTGTGGGACCGAGATCCAGGCCAGGTTGGAGCCAGGGGCTGAGTTGGAGTTTGTGCAGCCTTTTCCTGTGTCTGCTGGAGGGCCCGAGGAGCCCGTCCGGCACCATGCCACGTCTGCTGGAGGGCCCGAGGAGCCCGTCCGGCACCATGCCACGTCGGCTGGGGGGCCCGAGGAGCCCGTCCGGCACCATGCCACGTCGGCTGCCACGTCGGCTGGGGGGCCCGAGGAGCCCGTCCAGCCTCATGCCACGTCGGCTGCCACGTCAGCTGGAGGGCCCGAGGAGCCCGTCCAGCCACCTTCTGCTTCACCACCTGTGGCTGCAGCGCCGCCTCCTGCAGCGCCGCCACCTGCGGCTCCCGTGTGGCCAGCCATACCTGCTTCGCAGACATATTGCCGTACATTTTGGGAGGAACACCCTTCAACTGGTGCGGGAGTATGAAAGGGAATCAAGGAAACTAGCGGATTATAGGAACCATCTCCGTTTCAACCTAAGATGTAGACAAAGCAGAGTTGTTCCTAAGAGCCTGCGCCTTGGATCCACTGTCAGAGGATACAGAGCAGACTTGATTCTACAGAGAGCACAAAATCACCTTTTAAGTGAAAGGATAAGACAGGTCCATTTCACTATAGATGCCCTCCAGATCAAGATCAGCCAGACCCTGCAGGAATTGGAAATCCTTCTACACTCTCCAATCTTAGAAGAGGTTTACAAGTTTGTGGACAAGGCTCAGCGGGCCCAACACTCTAAAGGAAAAGAAAGACAACGCAGGAAATTTCACACCTTGCTTTCAAAAACACACACTCCTCATCCTGAACCTACACAACCCAGAGAAGAAAACACACCTGATGCCAGTCAGGAGAAATGGGTTAAGAACTTTTCAGACAGGATTCTCACTGAACCTGAAAAGAGAGTATTAGCCAAAGGACTCAATTTTGCCATTTCTCCACAACAGTTGCCCATAGTGGACCTCATCACAGCCACAGAATCTGCCATACGGATTAATAAATTATCACAGACAGAAGCAGAGCAAATCAGGATGAAAGTCTCAGCCACGCTCTCCAGTGCCAAAGTCCCTCCATCCAACCTCACAATACAGGAAAAGAAGGCCGTCGCTTCCCTGAGCAAAGATCACAACATCACTGTTTTACCAGCTGATAAGGGAAGATGCACCGTGGTCCTAAACACTACAGATTACCATACAAAGATCACTACTCTCCTCAGGGACAACAATACCTACGAAGCCCTAAAGCGAGACCCCACAAGCAGCTACAAAAAGAAAGTTATAGCTTGCATTCAAGACTTTGAAAAGGACAAAATTATTGACCGCCTTACATATCACCCCCTTTACCCAGGGGATGCCATACCCTGCATCTATGGACTTCCTAAGATCCACAAGGAAGCTGTCCCACTCAGACCCATAGTCAGTAGCATAAACTCGGCCACTTACAACATTGCTAAACACCTTGCTACCATCCTTGCGCCTCTCGCACCACATCAAGAACTCCACCGACTTCACCGACAAGGTCCAGAAACTTACCCTGGATCCAGATGAAACCATGGTGTCCTTTGATGTAGTCTCTCTCATCACTTGCATACCCACCACGGAGGCCGTGGAGACTGTCAGAAAACGACTACAAGAAGACAGCTCCTTGGAAGACAGGACCAACTTCACACCGATCAGATCTGCACACTGTTAGACCTCTGCCTCACCACTACATATTTCAAGTACAACGAAGGCTTTTACAGACAAAAACATGGCTGTGCCATGGGCTCCCCCGTGTCACCTATTGTAGCAACCTTTACATGGAGGAAGTGGAAAGGAAGGCTCTTGGCTCTTTCAAAGGAAGAGTACCCAGCCACTGGTACAGATATGTGGACGACACCTGGGTCAAAATCAAGACACAAGAAGTGGAATCCTTCACTGCGCACATTAACGCTGTGGATAAAAACATCAAGTTCACCAGGGAAGACACAAAGGACAACTGTTTGCCTTTCCTGGACTGCGCTGTGCACATTGAAGAGAACGGCAAACTCAACATCGAAGTTTACCGGAAGCCCACACACACGGACCAGTACCTCCTCTTTGACTCCCATCACCCTTTGGAACACAAACTTGGAGTAATCAGGACCCTACACCACCGGGCAGAACATGTTCCCTCTAAGCCTGAAGGGAAAAAGAAGGAACACACACATGTAAAGGAAGCACTCAAAACGTGCGGCTATCCTAAATGGGCGTTCTTAAAGTCAGCAAAGAGGCACAGAAAAGAAGACCAGACACCAGCGAGGGAGGATAAGAAGGACAGACGCAACAACATTGTCATCCCCTATGTAGCCGGTGTATCAGAGAAACTCAGGAGAGTTTTCTCCAAGCATGACATCCCAGTGTATTTCAGACCCAGCAACACGCTCAGACACAAACTGGTTCACCCGAAAGACAAAACGCCAAAACACAAACTTAACAATGTGGTGTATGCTGTACAGTGCAGCGAGGAATGCCCAGACCTCTACATCGGAGAGACCAAACAGCCACTTCACAAGTGCATGTCACAACATGAAGAGCCACCTCCACAGGACAAGACTCAGCAGTCCATCTGCATCTAAAGGTCAAAGGTCACTCTTTCGAGGATGCCAATGTTCACATTTTGGACAGAGAGGACAGATGGTTTGAAAGAGGAGTGAAAGAAGCATCTATGTCCACTGTGAGCGACCATCTTTGAACAGAGGCGGGGTTTACGACACCAACTCTCTGCCATCTATAATCCAGTTTTGAGATCCTTCCCAGACGCCTTAACGCCCACTCACATCCTGGGCCATCTGACCTCAGGAATTCGCATGATAAGGTGGGGCCAGGTTTCACAATGAACACACCCGAAACTCTGGCTGATTGGGACCCACGCCCAGTTTCACACCTTGGCTCAGGCGATTAGAGGATCATCAGGGGGTCCTTTTGTCCCTCTGTGGGGGGAAACTCCCACTAGGTTTATATCTGGGACTCTCCACCATTTGACCTTAGAACTGAAGAAGCTTCTCGGATGAGAGGTGAAACGTCTTCAAGCAACTTAAAGAAGTCTGGACGCTTTTCTTTGCAAGCTCCTTTGACCACAGGGAAAATCACACAGCTATGAGGGAAGACGCAATGCTGACGAAGAGAAACACGGGGCTTAAATATACAGAGGGATAACGAGGGGGAATGAGCCACAGGAGGAGAGCACAGCTGGGAGTAATAACGCAGGACAGACAAGGGAAGAAACATTAACATAGGACAGACTGTGAAAGTAAAACAGGAAACACACTGACTGAACTCAAAACATGTAAACCTAGCAGTAACTGAGACAGAACATAGGGACCTGAAACATGGGACAGAAAGGCAAAGTAGACACAACATGAACATAACAACGCCCACAGGGAAAGAGCAAAACAGAACACAGAAGCACAGGACCTCTTTCAAAATAAAATAGGAAACAATGAAACACTGACATGACTACATGAACTTGACAGCATAAGAAACAGACATGAAACACATGAAGGATAAGGGAGACTTAACACAAGGGTTGAAAACACAAGGGGAATATAATAAGCAAATGAACATAGAAAATCTAATGAGCTTAAACATACACTAGAAACATCAAAATGAACTAAAACTCAAAACGCTGGGTCATAAGACCCAGGATCGTGACAACAGCTCTGCTATCACTTCCAACATAAATGAAGACAGAAAACTAAACAGCAGTGACGTTTGTAGGGTTACTGAAGTTGGACTAGCTGGTATATAATGATGTGCTACATGGTAGCTAGCAAAACAGCTATGTTAGCATACACACACATAACATAAACACAGTGAAGCTGAAGGATGAACGTTAACTTTTTTCCACTGGATAAAAGTTAACGTGAGGGTTTCTGATGGTTAGGGACAAATGCAATCGCATGGCAGGATGCTGTAAACGGACCAAACTTCAGTCAGGAGAACAACTGAGATAATCCATCCACAATACGAGGTTAGTCATTAATATACTGCAACAACATAGAAACAGAGCAGCTGCGAGAGAATTCAGCATTAATGAATCGATGGTACGAAGTGGAGGAAGCGCAGTTTTTGGCATATTCCAAAAGTGCTTTGTCTCTTTGCTATTACTGTCACCCGGCATAGTTTGTAGATGATGTTGTTTGCAGCCACTACAATGCTTTCGACCAAGACAGGCGCAGCTTGATGACACCATCAACATGCGCTATCGCGGTAGAGCGGTATAGTCAAAATCTCTACCGTTGGCCAGATTTATATCGTTTCTACTAGAGATGGACCGAGCCGATATTACGTATCGGTATCGGTCCGATACTGGCCTAAATTACTGGATCGGATATTGGAGAGAAATACAAAATGTAATCCGATCCATTAAATATCACAAAAGCACCTCACAAAACTTGTGACATGGCGTAACTCGCCTCATAATCTTAGCATGTCGGAGCAGTGTGCGTCACGTGATAGAGTGGCTGTGGCGGACCTGTCTGCGGTCTGGTTGAACATTTGGAGCCTCGCTACCAACCCGGCATTTCATCTCCGAGGAAGTGATCCCAGAGAGAAGTAAAGCAAGTGTGTTCATCTCTGTGTGTGTGTTCATCTCTGAATGTTTGTAAAGCATCCCAGCGTTAAGCTTCCAAAAAAAAAAAAAAAAAAAAAAAAAAAGCTTAACAACCGATATATGGAGTGACTGCCTCTGTCTCTCTCTCTCTTGCTGCTACTTCAATCATGAAACTGATCAACGATCAGCTGATCGGCTTTTCTGTAGTGAGTCCGTCTCTCTTCTTTGTTTTTGGCCCACTTTGCACCAGAAAGAGGAAACCAGCGGCTGAACAACAGCAGCACGTTTAAGCTTGATCAGCTGTTGTTAGAATTTATTTAATATTACTTTCTACTCGAGGATCTTTTTCTATAGCTGACGGCTGTAACTGTGCAGGGGCGGATCTAGCAAAGTTTAGCCAGGGGGGCCCGGAAAGGGTAGTCTGGGGGAAAGGAGGATCGCATTTGTCGCCGGTTGTCGGAGCCTGTGCGTACTTGTAAGCGCGGCAATGGCGGAGGAGCGCGGCTAAAAAACTTATTACTTTTTCTGGGTCACAAAATAAACGTTTAAGATATTTTCAGGCGAGAATGTAGCTGTGTAAAGTTCAAATATCTGCTCGATTTATCAAGACATCACATATTTGCAAAAATCTACTAATCTACTAATGTCAAATCTAGACTTTATTTAACAACATAAGCAAACTCTATGTTACAATGATTGCACAGCCATTAAGGATCAAATCAGTTTCTGAAAAATGTTCTGTTTTTTCTCCCTCTGCTTGCTTCTTACTGTCTTTGAGGCTCGGGACCAGCACTCCTGCTGTTGGACAGAAAGACATCAGTAAGTATTTTGGTTTTGTTAGCAACTGTCAGTGACATTTATATTAATCAGGCTGAACTCTAATCATACTTTAGATCAGCCTGTTTTACTTATTGTTTTATTTGTGCTTTGGTTTGGGGAAGTTGTTTCTAATCTTTTCCTGTCTTCTGTTATTAGACTTGAGATATGACTGCACTATGCTGTTGCTGGTGACTCCAGTTAATTCTACTAGACATACTGTGTAAGTAAACAAACAACAACAGTTTGTCTGCATTTCTTGAAAGATCACATCCCCCAAACTTAGTTTAGAGGGTCTACACTGTATATAGTGAAGTCTGCAAGTTTTCTAACAGCAAAATTTGTTTTGTGCCCAAATCATTTTGCACATCATTAGAATGAAAGTTATTGGCCATGTTTGCATAGCCCTTTTTAAAATGATGCTTTCATGACATTACTGTGTGTCGGGTGGGGGTCAGGGCTATCCAGACTGACAATTGGGACATTGAATGTCACCTCTCTGGTGGGGAGGGAGCCTGAGGTTGTCTAAATCGGAGTCTGTTTTATACCAAATGCAGAAAAAAAATGTTTTAAGAAAGCAATTAAGTTCATGTTCCAAAAAATATGATTGTTTGCTTGCAGAACACCAGGAGAGATGAGTCTCCGTCACAGATGGTGTGGTCAGTGAAGATGGTCGCCTGCAGGTTGCATCTCCAACCCACATCCACTGCCACTGTACTTAAGGGAAGTTACAGACCTTCTTCTGCACCTACATGTGGATCACCTCGATCCATGACAGTCATTCAGGCAGTAATGCCTGGCCTGGAAACAAGCATCCTTAAAATATTACAACATTCCAGCTCCTGTGTTGGAATGAAAAATAAATGTGTTGTTTAAATCAGAGACTGCACTTGTGACAGAACAACAAATATTTTATTTTGATTATATAAGTAAGTACAAAACGAACTTGTGGTAGGCCTAAACTTATTTTCAGAATAATTACATCTGAGACTTTGTTTCATTGTAAGATTATAACAGTGATGGCAATATAATTGTTTGTTGTTCAGCAGAACAGTGTCCAGTATGTTGGCTGTTATACTTTGTGTTTGAAAATAAAAGTTGGGCTGATTTTAACTTCATTACAAAAAGTGTTTTTAATTATTTTTAATCATATTCAGGTTACCACAAATGGTTTTTTAATTTAGTTGAACTTGAAATGTTTGTCAGTAAGTAAACAATTAGTATTTTACAGTCAGAAATATCAAGTTATTCTTAATACTGCAGACTTGCAATGTGTAAGTTGTCCTAACAGTCATCTTAAGTAAGCTTTACTTAGTTTTTTTGAGCCAACCAGTTTCCTTAATTTTTTTGAGCTCTAGGAACTAATGAGCTTATACAGAGTACTCAAAATAAATAAGTTGTCCTAATTCAGTCATTTTTAGCTAAGCTTTACTCAATTTTTTGAGGCAACAAGTTTCCTTAGTTTTTTGAGTTCTGGGAACTAATTAGATTTTACAGTGTATACAAGTCACATTTCTGGATTATTACTAGCTCAGAAATCAATTGTTTGAACAACAAAAAGCCACAACATACCAAAGCTTTGAGAAAAAAAACCCAGACAAAACCAGTACTCATAAAGCAAAGTCATACTTGTTCGTAGCAATGAGTACAGAAAGTCAATAGGAGTTCTATATTTTTTTAATTTGTACAGTGATGTATGGTTGGGCGAGGAACATTATAGAAGGTCTAGACACATTAAAAATATGTAGTGTTTCCCATTATGTGACATGGACACTGTTGTAGACAGACCCTAAGCATGGAAATACTTCTCACACTGTCAAAGTGTCATAATGTTTTGTGAAATCTAAACAAGGTCGATACTAGGATATTGCTCAAAACTTTGTCCAAAACTTACATCCGAAGTTTTGATGAAGGTAGAGGTGTCTTCGTACAAATAGGCAGGGAGGGCATGAAGCACACCAGCACGTTGGGCATGGATATCAGCTTATTCCTACATCACAAAACATTTTTTAAATGATCGGCTTACCTAGTCAAGAATGGATGGTTACATTTGAAAAATTGATCAAATTAAATAAAGCTCAAAAAACAAGACAAAATCCCACTAACCTGGAGATTATAGCTTCTGAAGAGCTGACACAGATCATCAGACACTTTCCCTGTGTGAGCAGCTTTCTTTCTGAATAAGCTCTGGATCCGGGGGGACATGTTGGTCCAACACAGCATAAAAGTGGTTCTTCAGGTAGACGTTTGTAATCCTGTGGAATTCTGCACAGATCTGAACACACAGGATACATTTATGCTTACGAGTTTCAATTAGTCTACAGATCTTTGCAAAATACAATAAAATCCTCACACTACAAAGGCATGACTTGTTCAGACAGGCCAGATAACAGAAGTCAATATAAAATACATTTTATTAGATACATCTATATACATTCTTACCTGGGACTCCAATTTCAGAGTAGGCCAGCAATCCGGGATCTGACCTACTGGTAGGTCATCACCGATGGGGTCTTTGCATCGCAAGGCCAAAGTGGTGTGCTTCAGCTTTGAAATCAGGACAGGATTCTTTTCACTTTTCTTGACTTCAGCTATAATCTGTATTCTTAGCTGGTCAAGGCGAACGGCATCTTCACCCCAGAAAATTTACCTCTGCCTTGGCATGGACATAACAGTTAAACACAGAAGACAAGACAGACTACACAGAGAACAGAAAAGACACATAACCAAGGAGACATGGATGAAACATAACTGGCCCAGAACTGAACTAAACCTTAACTAATAATAACAACAACAATACAAGAACTTCACCTCATTTCAATATAACATAAGAAAGCAAAAACACAAAATAAACTCAAAATGCTGGGTCACAGACCCAGCCCCTGACAGAAAAAAACTATAAGTCTTTCACTAATGTACACTGGGGTTCAGAATAAAATAAAACGAAAAAATACCTGTTTGGTAAATATATTATTGATGGATTCACCCTTAAGCTAACCTAAAATAAATCAGGCACAACAATTGTACAGTTCAGAAGCTTCTACATTTCAACATTTCAGCTTCTACATTACATAAGTTCTACCATTTAATTATGTAATGATCAATCACTGCTTTTGTAAATATCATCCTGTGCCTACAATTTTACTGCCCCAGTTTTAATATGTACCATTCCAGAGAACTAAACGTTAGTTTCTAGTTTGCCAAAGTCAATATCCATGTATGCACCAAGTGTGAAGCAGCGCAGCAGAGCACATTGATTCAATAATTTATCCACAAGGCAGCAACATGCTCAGACAAAAACTGGTTCACCCGAAAGACAAAACTCCAAAACACAGACTTAACAATGTGGTGTATGCTGTACAGTGCAGCGAGGAATGCCCAGACCTCTACATCGGAGAGACCAAACAGCCACTTCACAAGTGCATGGCACAACATGAAGAGCCACCTCCACAGGACAAGACTCAGCAGTCCATCTGCATCTTAAGGATAAAGGACACTCTTTCGAGGATGCCAATGTTCACATTTTGGACAGAGAGGACAGATGGTTTGAAAGAGGAGTGAAAGAAGCATCTATGTCCACTGTGAGCGACCATCTTTGAACAGAGGCGGGGGTTTACGACACCAACTCTCTGCCATCTATAATCCAGTTTTGAGATCCCTCCCCAGACGCCTTAACGCCCACTCACATCCTGGGCCATCTGACCTCAGGAAATCACATGACAGGGTGGGGCCAGGTTTCACAATGAGCTCACCTGAAACTCTGGCTGATTGGGACCCACACCCAGTTTCACACCTTGGCTCAGGCGATTAGAGGATCATCAGGGGGTCCTTTGTCCCTCTGTGGGGGGAAACTCCCACTGGGTTTAAATCTGGGACTCTCCACCATTTGACCTTAGAACTGAAGAAGCTTCTCGGATGAGAGGTGAAACGTCTTCAAGCAACTCAAAGAAGTCCAGACGCTTTTCTTTGCAAGCTCCTTTGACTGCGATGACCTGGATGACTGAGAACCTTCACAGACATAAGGCAGTTTAATCTGCCAATCCAGAAACACCTTCTAAAGACTTCTTTTAAAATAGTAAGAGATAAGAGAAGTATGAGCAGCGCCTCTGCTGGGACTAATAATGTGTTATGCTAAATGTGAGCTTATAAGCATAATTCATGCAAAACACTTTGTGGCCAAAGCGACATGGATAAAATGGCTCATGCATGTAATTCTTAAATGTCTGCTACATTTGTACATTTATGATGATAAAAACTCATATTACAATGGAGAAATATAGTTTCAGAAAAAAATAAAACTTTTTTTTTTATTTTTTTTTTTATTTTTTTTTTTTTTGGAAGTGACATCAGAAACAGCAGCATGTGACATCACGTGATGGCGGAGCTTCAGTTCATCCTTTGTCATCCTTTTTTTTTTTTTTTTTTTTTTTTTTTAATAGGACAGGGGGAAAGAATGAAAGAAAGAGGGGGAGAGGAAGAAAGAAAACCAAAGGGGAGAAGAGACGGTGAGAAGGGGGGGAAGAGAGAAAAAAAAAACAAAAAAAAAAAAAAACTCCTGGGTCACCTGTATGGAGAGAAAGAAAAACAAAAAAAACAGGGGAGACAGCAAACAACAAAGAGCAACATATTAATAATAAAAAAAAAGCACCATCACAATAAACTAGCTAGTCATAGATATCAATAGTTACTAAATAATAAACGATATTGTGCAGCACGCAAGATAGACAGCGCACAGTGTGCTTTGAGGCAGCAGCCAAGAAAGCTGTAGTCCGCATCTGTGAATACCCATGTGTACACCTGTGTGCATACCTGTGTGGATCAGCATGCTTGCATTCCAAAGGTTTCTCCATGTAATGATCTGCTAGAGAGTGTGGGGGGGCCACAGCCCTGTCCTCTATGGTATCAAGCAGGTATGGAGGAGATCAAAACTCCAGACATCCAGAGGCCCCCAGAACACAAGAGACCAAGGAAGACCCACAGAGGGGCAGCCGCGCCACTGTCCCAGTAAGAGCTAAGGAGAGTCCCAGATGAGAGCTCATTCAGCAGCCGCGGAGCAGAAGCCAGGGGGAGTTGCAGTGACGCGCCCGTGAGCTACGCCGGCAGCCAGCTGTGCCTGAGTGACCGAGCCCCAGGCCGAGAGGCCGGGGGCACCCCACCTCCAAAGTGGCCCGAGCGAGCCCCAATAAGCGGCCGCCAAGGAGTGAGCCGGTGTGTACCCGGACGCCCACCCCCAGATACAAAGAACCACCAACGCACCGATACCTGAGGGAGTCCGCCACCGGCAGGGGAAGTGGTGGTGGGTGGAGATAGGCCTCCAAACCTTGGAGGGCCCGAGATGTCCCCAGAGAGGTGGCGTCTGATACCCAACCTGACATATAGACACAGACATACAGGCACACACAGACACAAACATCCATTCCCACCCTCATGCTCTCATATGTACTTCACACTCAACCGACGTGGAGACAGACATAAAGGGACGCTGTATACACGATCACACTCCCCAAGCGTACTCTACTAACCGGGTCTAGGTACCCTTGCCCCTGGAGGGGGGAACTGCACCCAGACCCAGGTGGTGTTACCCTTTTCCCTGCGGTGGGGAGAGGCAGACCGCCCCGACTCCGCAGCAGCAGGGAGGCCCCAGACCGCAGTCGGACGGCCCAGAAAAAAATAAAACTTATCACAAAAGTGCTCCTGAAGACAAAATTGCTGCAAAGGTGGTAAACGCAGCTAGCCAAGTGCAGAGCATTAGCTGTTCCAGTTCAGAAGTCTGTAACATGCCACAGCACGTCCTCCTTTATCCAGGGTCAAAGGCAATGCAGCAAAAAAACCTTCACAAATTATTTTATTTCTGTTCGGAAATTAACGTTCCACAAGTTTTTTTTTGGAGTAACGAGCAGGCATTAGCACTCGACACGAGGAATCCAAGATGGTTCCCGGCACTTCATGAAGAAATGGACGTACATAGGTTTGTAGGCACGCACGTGACATCAGTGTCAAAACTCAAATTATTCGAGGACAATGTCAGAAACGAATCAATATATTCAAGTACTGATAACTTGAAAAACCAAACTTGTTCAAACTACTCAAAAAAATAGAGGAGTATGTACTTATAACAGGCTTTTAAGTATTGTAACTCATTTCATTTATCAAACTATTACTATTTGGTCTTACAGTGCACAGAAGGACAGGAGTGTGATAATAAAGTGCAAAGTCTGTCAAAGAAAAGCTACATCTGGATTACACCACTAACAGAACTTCAGCTCTTTGCAAGCATCTGCAAAGACAGCATGCTAACACAAAGCTAGCCAAGAATCCAGAGAGATGTTCAAGTCTCTGGTTTTCATTTTTGACTTTGTGTCCTCTATGACCTCCGTATTGAGGCATGTGGGGGGTGCGTCCCCTGTTAAACAACATGCATACCGAAGTGGCCCGAGCAAGCCCCAGGCTCCAGGCCCCGATAAGCGGCCGCCAAGGAGTGAGCCGGTGTGTACCTGGACGCCCATCCCCGGACACAAAGAACCACCAACGCACCGACGTCTGAGGGAGTCCGCCACTGGCAGGGGAAGTGGTGGTAGGGGGAGATAGGCCTCCATACCTTGGAGAGCCTGAGATGTCCCCAGAGAGGTGACGCCTGACACCCAACCTGACATATAGACACAGAAATACAGGCACACACAGATACAAACATCCATTCCCACCCTCATGCTCTCATATACACTTACTCCACACTCAACCAACGTGGAGACAGACATAAAGAGACGCTGTACACACAATCACACTCCCCAAGCGTACTCTAAGCCCCGGGTCTAGGTACCCTTGCCCCTGGAGGGGGGGGAACTGCACCCAGACCCAGGTGGTGTTACCCTTTTCCCTGCGGTGGGGGGAGGCAGACCGCCCCGACTCCGCAGCAGCAGGGAGGCCCCACACTCCAGACCGCAGTCGGACGGCCAACTCCTCCTCCTAGCCCCCCCCGCTCCAGCAGGTCGCAGAGAATGGGGGTGAGAGAAGACTCCAAACCTCCCTCCACCCGCTCATTGTAGTGTTGATGCATGTGTGTTCTAAGGTGCATTTAAAACCCAGGAGGACATGGAGCTACCTGCCAGAGAGCAGCAGGTAAGCGCATGGTCCCTCCTGCTGGCCCTCAATGTCTACGTGTATTTAACATTGAGAGGTGGGCAACGACGCCAGGGGTGGGGTGTACACCCTGATGGTACTTTGGACTCCGTGTATCGTGCCCACCCCCAAGATCCTATATGTATGTGTAATGAGAGTGTGAGTAATGTGAATGTCTAAGTTGTGGGATAAAATTGAGGCAGAGGCAGCCAGAAGGGGACGGGGGGGGGGGGGGGGGGTGGCCTCCTCTGCACCCTGGTGACATACCCCTACTCCAAGGTCCTGCATGTGTGGGTGGTTGTGATGGAGCGGGAAGAGGGAGGCAGCTGGAGATGGGGAGGGAAGGAAGGGAGGGGCAAGTGACCCCTCCCTGGGGCCAGCTCCCCCGCTGACCCCAGTAGGCACCCCCATACTCCGCGACCCACCAGGGAAAGGGGGCCCAGGCCCATCCAGACCGGGGCCCAGCGCAGCAGCACCTCCTGGCCCCACAGAGCCCAGGACAGTCCACCCAACCCCACCACAGAGAAAACTGCACCCACCCCACCATCCACTCTTCTTCGGAGGTGGGGTGCCCCCGGCCTCTCGGCCTGGGGCTCGGTCACTCAGGCGCGGCTGACTGCAGTTGGAGCTCACGGGCGCGTCACTGCAACTCCCCCTGGCTTCTGCTCCGCGGCTGCTGAGTGAGCCCTCATCTGGGACTCTCCTCAGCTCTTTCCGGGACAGTGGCGCGGCTGCCCCTCTGTTGGTCTTCCTTGGTCTCTTGTGTTCTGGGGGCCTCTGGATGTCTGGAGTTTTGATCTCCTCCATACCTGCTTCATGCCCTGGAGGACGGGGCTGTGGCCCCCCCACACCCTCTAGCAGATCATTACATGAAGGAACCTTTTAAAAAACAAAAAACAAGCGCGTCCATGCTCACAGGTGTACACACGGGTGATCACACCCACAAACTACACCCTTTTTGGCTCCTACCTCAAAGCACACTGTGTTCTGTTGATCTTATGTGCTGCACAATAATGTTTAACATTTAGTATTTACTGTCATATTCCCATATATCATTGTGATGTTGTTTATTCTATTACTCTTGTTCTCTTCTGCTTGTTTTCTTTTTTCTTTCTCAGCAGGTGATCCAGGTGATCGATATATGCATTTTTTTTCTTTTTTTCTTATTTTTTTTCTTTTTCTGCTCATTCTGTTGGTTTTTGTCTTTTGCCCTTCTCCCCCGTCCCTCTTCTCAGCTGTTTCTCTTTCCCTCTTTCTTTCTCCCCTTCTTTCCCCCAGTCAAGTCTGTCCCATGTTCAGTAAGTGAAAATAAAATAAACAATAAAAGGTGAATCAAATGGACCATTATGGCAAGGCTGGGATGGTCAATTTGGTAAAGTAAATCCGTTGGGCATCTTTCTTTGCCTTTAGACAACAATTCTGATGCAAAAGAGCCAAACGGGACAGGCAAAAAGAAAAGAAAAAAAACAAAACAAAAAAAACAACAACATGCATACCATTGCCCGTGACTCAAAAGAGAATTGGTGGAAAAAGAGGTACAGTATCTTCTTGAAAATGGTTTGACTGTACCAAGTCATAGCTCATGGAGATCTCTATGTCTGCTGACACCAAAGTCAGATGGTTCTCCTTTGTACTGATTTTCAGAGAGTGAATGCAGTCACGGTCCCAGATTCTTTTCCATTGACTTGCATGGAAGACTGCATAGACCGCATGGGAGCAGCTACCTATATAACAACATGATTTGTTGAGCAGGTACTGGCAGGTTCTTCTATAATACACAGTAACAGCATTTGGAATGTGAAATGCATCAGCTGCTTTTCAACGACTTATGAATTCTGTGTTGGTAAACATTAAGAACTGTAATGTGTACTTGTTATTGTGATATATCCTTCTTGCTGGACGGATCATATTAGCACTCCGAAGGTTGTTTTTTAGCTCAAGCTAAACAAGCACGGTCTGCCTTATAACCACAGCTGAGATGTGTTGCAGCTCATCAGCCACTGCATAAAGACTGCCATGTCAAAATGAGCATCTCTTTAGTAGTGGCAAGTGTAAGAGATTGCAATTAATCCAGTAACACAATGCAACTCCATCCATCCACCCATTTTCTGCCACTTAGCTGTAGGAGGTATCCTGGAGGCATCCCAGCTCAATCTCTCTCAGCTGGCTACTTTCGATGTGAAGCCATTTGCGGTGGCAGATGCTCTTACCTTTTATATTTTAGTTCATCATGAAGTTAACAAGTTGCTGATAGTTGTTTTACACATCTTTAGCAACTGTTCAGTAGACATTTTTAATTTCGTGTTAATTTTGCACATTTGTGAGAAATGCAAATCCCTGTGACTCCAAAGTCAAGTTGTTGCATATTAACCATCATCTAATCCTAATTAAATCCCAAGTAACCCAGTGTTTCCACTGGGACTTAAACTGATCAAACTTTTAGCCACACGGGTGTTAGAGGAATGATAAAATCTTCCACAGTCAAGCCATTGAAGCTGAAACTTGGTAGCTATTACCTGATCCTAAACATTAACTTGTTAAATCACAATGTCTTGTTTTTTCCCCTGTCTTTAATAAAATATATATTATTAGTAACTTGCTCTACAATGGTAATTTACCATAAAACTTGAGCTCCCATGCAGCAGCAGACCCCCAGCCAGGGCTGTTTGAGAGCATATCCAAAGCAATGCCAACTCAGCCTTATGTCTCCAAATTGAATGATATCCAACAGGACCCCAGATAATACACACTGCCAGCTTCCTCTCTCTGTCTCAGCCTTTCTCTGGCTTTTATTCACTTTTCTCTGCCCCACTTTCATTATTTGCTGTTGTTCTAATTGTGATTCCATCCTTGCTGCAATTGAAGGTGTGGATGCTACTGCCAGGTGCCCTCTGCTGAACTCCTCTGTCTTATTTTTCCCATTCACACACACAAATATGAAGAAAAAAACACAGTCCAACATTTACGTTTACCATCTTCTTCACAATGCAGACACATTCCACTGTTTTATCAACTTTTAAGGACATCATCAAAGTTCACCACACAAGCACAAGCAAACAAACAGTAATCCAGTGTCAGTTTGAGCCAAAGCTTAGCTGAAATCAAGCCAAGGGCAGAGTAATCCAGCCATTAAACATTAATGAAGGCTATTAATGAGGGAAATGGAGAGAGATGGAAAAAACACCAAAGAGTGGAGAAAAATTAACTATGCACAACCTGACTGTAGTAACATCCTACATGCAGCCATAAATCGACTCTAATGCCATCTCTACAGCTGAATATATATGACTGATGTCATTAGGTGTGAGAGTGAGTGTGTCTGCCTAAATGCTAATGAATTATAGACATATGGGACAACACCTGATAGTAAAAAATGTTTATTCCCAGTTTTTGTTCCTTCTGTGGTCAAATGAAAGGGCAGCTGATACGATGTACAGGTGTAGCATAGGTGAGGCAGGAGGAAACTATTATGTTAAATTAGTGACACTGATTTACCAAAATCTACAAATATTTGTTCAACAGTCAGCAGATGCTTTGTTTTATGACAAAATCACAACAGGAAAACCGATTCAAATTATGACATATAATTTTCACAATTACCTCTACAAATGTCAGACAATCAAAGAGAAATTACTAAAACAAAAACAAAAACAGTGACGAAGCAAACAGGTAAGACTGCCTTTGTTTCTGTGGATAATCTGAAATGCAGCTGCAGGGATTAGTAATGTCTGTGTCAAGTCAGTAAACCTTTCATCTCAAGGCCTCTGCTATAAACGCTTTACCTTCTGCACACACGGGTTCTCAATCCCAGCTGAGCCCAAAATTGCACAATAGCCTTTTTTTTTACGTGAAAATACATTATTTTTACATACCATTTTAAATGTGTTTTACTTCTCTGCAGTTGAACTACTTGCTCTCCAAAAGATGAATCACTAAAATGTCAAAGTTTACAACAGAAAATAACATGTTTACCATCAGTTTTTGTCTCTATAGCTAATATGCTGCTTGATTTTGTTCTTTTTTTAGCCTTTCTGAGGTGGACTTGCTGGTGTGAGCTTAATTTTCAGGACATGAAATGAAGGCTGGTTGTTGTCTTTCAGGATTGTCTGGTAGAAAGAGGAATTCAAGGTCATTCCGGTCAGGGCCAGCTACGTTTGGACTGGTTTTTTCCTCCGTTTCAGGTATCAGGTAATCAGGTATCTTTGTCCGATATTAACATTTGTTAATCTGAAACATTTTTATTTGCATTCAAGAAGGCAGAAAATGTTTTTTCACAGCACTGTAACTTAGCATTTCAGCCTCTCGGCCAGATATAATAGCATCTTGCTACATGGGTCAGTGTGGCAGCAGCCTAAATGATAATGTTGAGGCTTCCAGAAAGTAAAGGGTGATTTCACTGTACACATGGCATACACAGTGGACCCAGCTGTCATGTAATGTGTACAGTAGGCAGGAATGGTGGACCCAAGATGCAAGCTCACAGAGGCGAAAAGGTGAACTCCAACGCAGCTTTATTGCTAAACTGAGAATACAGAAAAGTAAACAGGAAGACAGAAAGAACACACAGTGTTCGATGAGGGAGATCGCAACATAGACCAAAGAAAACACAGGGCTTAAATACACAGAAGGATCAATCAGGGAATGGGAGACAGGAGGGAAACACAGCTGGGACAAATCAGACCTAAAAAGACAAGGAAAGCAAAACTGGAAACACTGACATGAGACACGGACTTTCAAAGTAAAGCAGAAAACAGAACACACACAGACTAGACAAGGAGATACAACTGACAGGGGAGACAGAGCAACTAAGGAACACGGAGACAGAAACAGGAAGACTAAGAACTCCAACATAGAAACCAAAAGACTAGAAATTATAAATAATGACAAAATCAAAGTTCAGTAATAATGCAAAACTCGAAGCGCTGGGTCAAAGACCCAGGTACCCTAACACGAACTTTGTCAGTGAAAATGAGCTTCCTCCTGGGTAACAACTGCTAAATGTACAGCAGAGCAACATAATGCAGCCTGCACAAGCTGGTGTACGTGGAACTGGGTGTACTACTGAACTACTTCTGCTGTACTACTTTATATGTGTGTTTGTTATTATATTAACTGTCTCACTAAACTCAGTGAGAACACCTAAAATGAACAATGCGGGAGTTGTCCAATAACCAAGGTTTTACAGTACAGGCTTTGTCAAACGTCTTAGAACATTAAACCAATAACTGACTGTCACAGAGGAAAATAATTTACCATAGCTGAGTAACCTTTGGGTAAGACGTTCGGTTCGACTCCAGCCTTTCGGCCCGTTTGCTCCTTTAATCTGTGTTTGAGCAGCACTGAGGTGAACGGCGCTGCCACGAGAAGGATCTGTTATTCTGTTACTGTACGTCTCATCATTTACTTTATTAATCTGCTTCCATATTTTAATGATGTATCTCATATGTCTTTATTGGCCCGTCTCGTTTATAACTTTTCTCTCCAATCTTCTTTTTATTCTGTCTTTCTTTTTGTAACTCTTTCTTATACTCTCCCTCTTTCTCACTGTCAATGCTAAGTATTGGTAATTACATTATCATGCACCACCCTATGAAATATAGTTTCAGTGACACTGAGTGTGTGTGTGTGTGTGTGTGTGTGTGTGTGTGTGTGTGTGTGTGTGTGTGTGTGTGTGTGTGGTGTTGATGATGGAGAGGCTGTCTGCTTTTTTAATAAACACAACACTGCAATGCCCCACACGCTAACTGCCTTAGCATCGAACATCGCACACACACACACACACACACACACACACACACACACACACACGCACGCACACACACACACACACGTAGAAGTATGCGCACACACACACACAAACACAGGCATCTGCCAAGACTAGGCTCAAACTTGCAGGGAATTTATGTACAAATAATTACTTTTTAATAGCCAGTAATGTGATTTCCTGCCAAAGAAATATTCAAATGCATCTCAGGCAGTCCAGTATATTATCTGCCTGGAGCTACGGATGCGACTTAGGGGAGACGGCACAGGAAAGACAGATTATTGTTTGTGTGATAATAATTATTTTACCCTTGTCATCTGCGGAGGAAAATGGAAGATAATGCCTTTGTGTCTCTGTCTCTTTCCTTCACTTTCTTTTTGCTCCTCGAGCTGCTCGTCCACGCTCTCTAACCTGAACTGTTATACTGTAGGAGACCTTCCGTCAGGAACCTTTTCCTGCCAGGCTGTTGTCCTGCATTAACATATGCACCTGCTAATGTGACATGTAGTGAACTGACGACACGCTTGATTTTTAATTTGAACCTTGAATCATTTGCTTTCATTTTAAATGAATTGCAGACCTGGTGTGTAGGTAGGCAAACAGAATACCTAATTTTTGATTTTCCCATATCATGCACCCACCAAGGAAACTTTGTTGTTTGTGATTGGATGAACATTTTAAGAGAACCTTTAACTCCTTGGATTTGATTTCTATCGAGATCTGGGTCTGATTCCAAGGAGCTTTTGGAGGACTATTGTGAGTAACTGAGGTAGAGAGGAGGAGAAGGTGACAAATTCATGGGAAATTTTTAAAAAATGTCATAATTTTAATGTTACTGTTTGTAAAGCAGTGGCTGGTGTGAGCAGTCGGCTTAGGGGCACAAGTGTGGCTGCTTCTCTTTAAAGGTCAGTTCAGTGTAAATCCCTTTACAACCTTTGGGCTGTGTAAAATGAATGATTGTTTAAAAACTGAAAGCCAAATTTTTCCCGTCTTTCTTCATGTAGGCATCAGTTACGTTTGGACCTCCTTTTCCGTTCACAGCTGTATTACATGCAAACTTTCTCCATAGTAGCATATGTTGTTTTGAACACAGGACGACAGCTTAATTGTCACGGTCTGGCTGGCAGATCGTGGGGAGATGGGGAAATAGGACCCAAACGCTGGACTTAATGGAATGAACAGTGGGTTTATTTATAGTGAGGTAATTGTACACCACACATTGAATCTCCAAAAGTGCTCCCTCGACTCCCGTGACGTGTCTTCTCCCAAGTGCTGGTATCCCGTGCTCTCTGCCCCTGTGCCTTCACACACCCCGTGTGTCTTGCAGTCCTGTGTTCCACTGTCCTCCTGGGGAAAAACACAGACACAGCCGTTATGGCACCAACTCCGGCAGGCATACACTTTAACAACACTAGAAACACTGACATGGAGTCTAACTCAACGATCCTGCGCCGGAGGAAGCTCCATCGCTCTGTTAAGTAGCTCCCCCGACGATCCTGATCAGAAGCAGGTGTGTGGTAAGCTAGGCGTGACCAGCAGCTGGCAGGGCCACACCCATCAGGCCTGCAGGTGGCTGTCCTTCATCCTCCAGCCTCACACACATACACACACCAGCATTGAACACAAGAACACAGTGCAGCAAACATACATCCAATACACTAATAACAATAAAGGTCCACACTGTTCACGAACCCCGAGTCCCCGGAACCGGGTCCGTGACAGTACCCCCCCTCTAAGGGTCGACTCCCGACGACCCCAAAACAAAACCACAGAACAACCAACCCAGGGCGGGTGGCGGGGGGTCCAGGACGGAGGGCCCCAAAACCCCAGTTCAAATGTCCAACCACTGCCATGGTGGGAACAACAGTTCTTGCGGCCGACCCAGTGGACCGCAAGCAGGCAAAACCCGCTACGGGTCAGGCAGTGGTGGGAAAACAGTTCGGGCGGCCTACCTCCAACCCCATGATGGAAGCGGAACGCTTCAGGCGGCCTGCCACGGATCCGGTGGTGGCGGCGCTGCTCCTCCGGCGGCCTGCCACGGGTCCGGTGGCGGCGGAACGGTTCTGGTGGCCTGCCACGAGTCCGGTGGCGGCGGCGCTGCTCCTCCGGCGGCCTGCCACGGGTCCGGTGGCAACGGCGTTGCTGCTCCGGCGGGCGGCCACGGGTCCGGTGGCGGCGGCGTTGCTGCTCCGGCGGGCGGCCACGGGTCCGGTGGCGGCGGCGTTGCTGCTCCCGCCTCAGCACCACCCACGATTCCCGACGTGGCGGCCGGGCTGCAGGACGTGGCGGCCGGGCTGCAGGACGTGGCGGCCCCTCCAGCACGCAGACCTCCAGCTCTGGCTCAGCGGATCCCTCCGGACCTCCGAGCTCCTCCGGTGGCAGCGCGGGCTCACCAAGCTCGCTGAGCTCCTCTGCTGGCAACGCCGGTCCCTCCGGCTCGTTGAGGTCCGCCAGCAGCGGTGCGGGCTTCTCAGTGGGTGGCTCGCTGGGCTGCTCCGGCTCACAGTGCTCCTCCGGCTCGCCGAGCTCCTCCGGCATTAGCTCGCTGGGCTGCTCCGGCTCACAGTGCTCCTCCGGCTCGCCGAGCTCCTCCGGCAATAGCTCGCTGAGCTCCTCCAGCATTAGCCCGCTGAGCTCCTCCGGCTCACAGTGCTCCTCCGGCTCGCTGAGCTGCTCCTGCTCGGGCATGCTGAGCTCCACAGCTGGCGACGCGGGCTCCTCCCGCTCGCTGAGCTCCTCCGGCTCGCCGAGCTCCTCCGGCTCGCCGAGCTCCTCCGGCTCGCTGAGCTGCTCCGGCTCGCTGAGCTGCTCCGGCTCTGGCGACGCGGGCTCCTCCCGCTCGCTGAGCTCCTCCGGCTCGCCGAGCTGCTCCGGCTCGCCGAGCTGCTCCGGCTCGCTGAGCTGCTCCGGCTCTGGCGACGCGGGCTCCTCCCGCTCGCTGAGCTCCTGCTCGGGCATGCTGAGCTCCTCCGGCTCGCAGAGCTGCTCCTGCTCGCTGAGCTGCTCCTCCGGCTGCGACGCGGGTATAGATGGTCGTTGATCCGGAGGTGAAGATGGCGATGCGGAAGCTGCAGGTGGCGAAGATGACGGTCGAGCGGGTGATGTGGATGGTGAAGTCGAGAGTTCTGCGGTCGCTGCAGTCTGATGGGACGCTGGTGGAGAAGTAGCTGCAAAGGGCGGAGGTGATAATGGTGCGGCAGCTACTCGTGGTAGACTGGACAGCGATGTAGAAACAACAGGCGGGTGACATAATGGCAGGGTAGTTCCAGCAGGCATATCAGCCTCCAACTGAGGATGAAGACGAGAGGCTGACTGGACTGGCTGTGCTACGGCTACAGGCTGGGCAGCTGGCTGTGCTACGGCTACAGGCTGGGCAGCTGGCTGTGCTACGGCTACAGGCTGGGCAGCTGGCTGTATAAACATAGCCCCAGAATAAACAGTTCTAGACGAAACGGTCCTAACTCCTGGGTCCGAAGGAACATCAGGAGCACAGTCTCTTGAACCAGGAGGAAAAAACTCGTTCTCAAAACTAACATTGTCATCCTCCCAAACAGGAGAAACACGAGCTCTAGGGTTCACGGAGCTGGCATTCACAGCCTTGGGGAAAACAGTCTGTTTATCCCTAGGCACGAAAGGTGAATGAAGGGAGACTCTGTCACTCACCCTAGGCGGTTGTTTGAGCCGAATCCCTGGCTCCTGCTGGAGCTGTGAGTGCTGGCTGCGTGTTCGCTGCCTCCCTGTTGAAGAGGGAGCGTCGCTGGCGGAATGTGACGAGGGCGGATTCTGAAGTGGCTGCTCCTGCTGTGATGTGGAAATGCTGGGTGAGTCAGGTGGCACGATGATAATTCCTAACATTTTGTAAAAAGCTTGTGCAGGTGTAAGCAGATTGCTGGCAGGCTCGTAGTAATCCTCCCGGGACCGGCTGGAGCGTTTTCTGCGAGACCGAGGCGTCCGCGGGGAGGAACCAGACGAGTGGGCCGACGGGTAGGCTGCCAGCGAGGAACGGCAGCACGGAGGCCCTCCAAGCACTAGTCGGGTCCCGTCAAAACGGGAGCTGCGCTTCCGCGGTGAGTCCGCTGGGTCCATAGTGGCAGGATCGTTCTGTCACGGTCTGGCTGGCAGATCGTGGGGAGATGGGGAAATAGGACCCAAACGCTGGACTTAATGGAATGAACAGTGGGTTTATTTATAGTGAGGTAATTGTACACCACACATTGAATCTCCAAAAGTGCTCCCTCGACTCCCGTGACGTGTCTTCTCCCAAGTGCTGGTATCCCGTGCTCTCTGCCCCTGTGCCTTCACACACCCCGTGTGTCTTGCAGTCCTGTGTTCCACTGTCCTCCTGGGGAAAAACACAGACACAGCCGTTATGGCACCAACTCCGGCAGGCATACACTTTAACAACACTAGAAACACTGACATGGAGTCTAACTCAACGATCCTGCGCCGGAGGAAGCTCCATCGCTCTGTTAAGTAGCTCCCCCGACGATCCTGATCAGAAGCAGGTGTGTGGTAAGCTAGGCGTGACCAGCAGCTGGCAGGGCCACACCCATCAGGCCTGCAGGTGGCTGTCCTTCATCCTCCAGCCTCACACACATACACACACCAGCATTGAACACAAGAACACAGTGCAGCAAACATACATCCAATACACTAATAACAATAAAGGTCCACACTGTTCACGAACCCCGAGTCCCCGGAACCGGGTCCGTGACATTAATAGTGCCTTAGTTTAAATTAATGCAGTGATTGTTATTAAGAAAAGTAATTTTAGAGGGCTGGCTTGGTTCTCTACTTTTTAAATTAGGTCACAGGTGTTTCTGTTCTTTTCTTTTCTAATATGCATTTGTGGATATAGTGAAATATTTTCACTGACAGTGGTTTTCCGAAGTGTTTGTGCAGCTGACATCTACAAGATAACTGTAACAGTTTTTCATGCAGTGAGTACCAAACAAACAGTTTTATTTTGGGTTATTTTGACTTTGATTTTCAGTCAAAGCTGAAGACGTCAGCCTGAGCGCTGAAACATTTAAATGTATCCAAACAAACTTGTTGATCTCCATTTCCACATTTCATATGTTGTTCTTGTTGTGTTATTTAGACTTTTAAAAAAAGAAAAAAACATTCTTGTTGAACATCTGTTAAATATCCAAATAGAAAATGATGATAAATCATGAGGCTGTAATTCTAAACCCAAAAGTCAACACTTAGCATTGAAGTTATTAACATGTGTCAACCCCCAAATGGATAATATGATGATTTAGTCTCCGGGTGTGTCAGAATCCTTGCAGCACCTCCGTTAACAGATCGATATTGGTTTTAGAGTCCTGCTCTAAAACCAAAGGTGAAATCCCACCTTTAGCCATGCGGTGGGCCAGAGTTGGTAAATGCAGCCTACAACCAAAGAAAGCCTCCAGTGTTTTCGATGCTCTGCATTAAAGGAGTCGCTACTGTGTGTGTGTGTGTGTGTGTGTGTGTGTGTGTGTGTGTGTGTGTGTGTGTGTGTGTGTGTGTGTGTGTGTGTAAGGACTGGCTAATGACCTCTGGAAGAATGAGCCTGTTCAAACTGAACCTCAGGGAGCTTAACCGATTGCAGCACTCTAAGCGTGCGTGTGCGGCTATGAGCACCAGCATCACTCTGCCCAATCCACAGCAGCAAATCAAAGCTAAGTGCACCGTCAAATAGCAATATCCAGCAGTCTGCACATAAACAGGACTGAAGCTAAGAAATGAGTAAGTAAGTGAGATGTATAGATGCATAAAGAGTTCACTTATTTTGCCTTTCTCCTTTAGTTTGAGCCCTTTTCACTTACCTCTTCCCTCCTCTTGACTGTGTGTGTGTGTCTGGTTTAACGGGCAGACGGTGCCTCCGTATTAAAGGAGTCATGTCTGTGTCAGTGCATGTGTACAACAGTAGATGTGAATGTGTGTGACAAGGTGGTAATGGGACTCACCGTAGGCCTTGCTACCTACATGGAAAAATGTGTGTTTCGGGGAAACACTGCATTCACACACGAGCACACATAACATATAATTTCTTATAGTCAGACAGTCTCGCACGGAGAAGTCAGTTCATTTTATAGTGACAAATCAACACACAGCTCGCGTACACACACACACACACACACACACACACACACACACGCACACACACACACACACACACACACACACACACACACACACACACACACACAGCTTGCTGCTATTACTGGTTGATATCTCTGATGTCTGCAGCTCATACTGTATAGCGTCTCTGTATTAATGTATTGGATTACATATACACAGCAGTATAATGGAGACAGTTTTCTTTAGCTCGCTACTTCTATACTTAAGTAAGAGAGACCAGAAAAACAATATGTGGGACACCAATAGTGCTCTTGTGAGAGTTTACACACATGATGGGTTCACTCTTTAGCTTACACTCACAAGCACAAGTACATTAAAGAAAGTTTTATGATTTTCAATTTAAAATGTTTTGTTTTGGGTCCCGGTTCAGCGCAGTGGGAGGAGCCGGTGACCGCGTGCCGTATGCCTGGGCTCGGGTCAGGACCTCTCTCCCTCTGCTTTCCTGTCGGGCCCAAACATGTTTTGGTCATCAGAAGTAGGATTGTTGGGAACTACTAATCAAAAATACTGGGAAAATTTTCTGCACACACATATTTCACCACAAAGATTAAAAATGAAAGTAGATCATAACCTGTTTTTAGCCTTTGGTGTCTGAACCTGCTATCTTTTCAAATCAATAGTTTAAAGCTCAATATTGAACATTTTTATATTAGAAACGTCGAATTATTATCCTTCGCCTTTAACAAGTTACTTGTAGTGATGAAAGCGCAGAGAGAAGACTCAGCTCTTTATTTTATAGATTCTGTTTTTACTACACACAACTTTGGTTCGCTGTCAGACTTTGCATCAGATAAACACACTGTTCACTTCCTTCAGTTCATGACAAGCTGGTAAATAAGTATCAGCTACAATGTATGCAGCTATTAAAGCCAGGCTACAGCTAAGAGACTTTATATTCAGCACCGCTAATGATACCTAATGATGGATCTCTTTATTAAAGCAAGATATTTTTTTAATTGCATGTGACTAGTCTCACGCAGCAGGCGGGTACCTGTTCTACTTTGTATGTGTTGGACTGTTTTTGACCTTACACCTGCAGAAATCAGTCAGCGCACGTTGCTGTACCCACTAATATGCAATCCACTCTTTTTCTCTCCTCCATAAATTTGTCTTCTTCGTCGTCCACGATGGGCTTTTTTTTATTAGCAGACATTCATCTCTGCAGCTTCCCACTTCCATCTTGGTTGTCCTAAATAATTCTACAAAGAATTCAGCTTCTCTGTTTTTTACCAATAATTTTGATATGATCAGAATATTTTTTTAACATTTTTGCACCACCTGTCTTCATCCCCTCTTCTTTTATCTCACTGTTTCTTTTCTCTGCTTTTTTAAATTCTCTACTCTCTCTAATGAATCATGTTGAAGCTTGCTCTCATACACTGCTGATGGAAGCCCTCTGGCATGCACACATATTGCATACATTCATCACTGTTACAACAGAAGTTAGACTTTGCAAGCAAATACACACAGTCGCATACATAATGATGCACACTTGACCCTCTGCTCATGCATATTTTTGTGAATGAAAATTAAGATAGCTGTATCTGAAACATGTGAGCGTCATTGTCCAGTTCAAAGGATCGTTGGCAATTTCAATAATTAACTCTACAATTCTAGTACTCGTCTTTTTTCCACTGTTGTCATGGCAGATGAGAATTTCATGAGCTGCCAACATTAGCTATGTATTGTAATGTTTTGAATCTGTGTGTAGTAAATGAATGGGCGGATATGAGAGAAACACACATGACCCATGGCAGACACAGATGACCATACAGATATAATATCTTTGTGCTCAGAAGTAGATATGCATGCTATAGCTTAGTGGCATTAAACTTGTCATGTTTCAGAAATCAGCAAGTAGGAATGGACACTGTGTGCGAGATATATCGACACCAATGACCCCAACGTTCAAAC
This sequence comes from Diplotaxodon limnothrissa, assembly GCF_057381915.1. Taxonomy (NCBI): domain Eukaryota; kingdom Metazoa; phylum Chordata; class Actinopteri; order Cichliformes; family Cichlidae; genus Diplotaxodon; species Diplotaxodon limnothrissa. The sequence continues at coordinate 556,436 of NC_140602.1, forward strand.
AAACACAGATGTATTCACAAAGGAAATGCCTTTTAATCTGATTTGTTTTTAAATTGTCCACAACCTGTACAGCAAAAAGCATGTCAAATTTTATGGTGTTCCCACTTCATGAAGACAAAATAAAAGAGGAGAGAGACACAAGCGAAGTAACAAGAAACTGAAGATTGGTTAGCGGCTGCACGTAATACTGGATTTGCCAGCTGTGCAACATCAGGTGCACTTCTCAGCACTGGCACAATATTAACAGACTGCGTCTGAGGTTTTTGTCAAGGCACATATCTGATTGCTATAACTGAACTCAAGTAATATAGAATTAACAGAAAGAGACAAAAAATACATCTGGAAGTGTGTGGGTATATGTCTGCACATAACAGATAGGACAATTAAACATATATTGTTTAGACACAACCCAATATTAACCACATATCATCAGCCGCCTGTGACATCATCATCGAAGGACAGGTCAATACTAATGAGGTCAGGAGGAGGGGATGAAATCTGATTACGATCCCCAGTTCATAAACAATATATTTCTATTAAAATCCAGCTTGTACACAAGCAGCGAGACAGAAAGAGAGAACCAAAAGAATGACAGCAAATCAAATCACAAAGGGACGCAAAGACAAGAAAAACGACGTAGTTTCAGAGAAAGAAATGGTTAAAAAAGTATGGGCTTAATAAATGCAGGGCCGTACAGACTAACCAGATATTAGTAATTAAAACACTGAATCATTGTTGTTTCCATCACTCCCACTGTAATAAACCTCCCCTTGCTTTCCTCCAGGCTACTATGGCTTATTTGAAGCGGAACAGACTTGAGCATGAAAATCAACCAGCTGCTTTATTAGATTAAAAGTACGAGGAGATCAAAGCTGCACAGTCACAGATAATGTCTGTAGTCCCACAATAAACACCATCAAATAGAGATTTTCAATGATTTCGGACACAGTGCATGCTCTTCCTGGTGATGGGGAAAAAATCAGTGTAGTATTTGTTTGATTTGGACCTCAGTGTACATACAAAAACACAGGTTTTATAGTTTTAGCCTCTGCACATCATTATAGTGGATTTTAAATAAGCAGTTAAGATGTGATTGAAGTGAAAACTTTAAGCTTTAATTTAAGAGATTTAACAAAAATATTGTATAAAGTTTTTTAGGAATTACAAGCATTTTTATACACAGCAGGAAATTAATAATAAATTTAATACAGCTTTTTAAAAACATACTTACGTATATGCAGTGTTGGTCAAGTTACTTGAAAAAAGTAATCAGTTACTAATTACTGATTACTTCCCCCAAAAAAGTAATCCCGTTACTTTACTGATTACTTATTTTCAAAAGTAATTAATTACTTAGTTACTTTTAAAAAACACGATTTACAACCTGAAGAGGTGATAAAGCGATAGATCTTTCAGCCCAATTCTACTTTTTCTACATAATCCATCATACAAAAGGTAATCAAATGGAAAAGTCTCTTTTTAAAACTTGTTTTATTAGTTTTAATCTTTTAACTTTATGCATCAAGCAAAAATTTAATTATCTGCAACATTCTCTGACTGGAAGAAATTAGTTTAACATTTAAACCTATTTTCTGCACATTCCAGCACATAAAATAAAATATTTTGTGTGTTTACACTCAGTCTTTCAAATAGATGCAAGTAAAACACAGCAGAAAATAAATAAAGTCAAAGACTCAGCGGTCCTGTTGCTCTATTTTCACCTGTAAAGCAGGAGTGGGGTAGGCGGAGGTTTACCCTGGTGCAGGTGTGCCGCGGTCAGTGGAAGAATCCGTGAGTTTCTCTGTGAGTTTCCCATTACGTCGTAGCTACTCGGTGCTTGTTGGAAGTTCATTATCTGTCCTCATGTGTCTGTCATGTGTTTCATGTTGTCAGCCTGTGTTGTCCCGTCTGCATCCCGTTATGGTCGTTTGGTCGTTGCTGTGCTTTTTTTGGAAGTCGAATTTCCCAGAGGAACCCACCCGAGGGATTAATAAAGTTCTATCTTATCTTATCTTATCTTATCTTATCTTATGTTCCTGTTTTATTTTGAAGAGTCTCGTGTTCCATGTTCGGTGTGTTTAGTTTTGCTTCCCCTGTGGTGTTCAGGTTCATTTGTCTCAGCTGTGTTTCCCAGGTGTTTCCACTTCGCTCATTACCCTGCTGTGTATTTAAGTCCTCTGTCTCCCTCTGTTCAGGGTCGGTCTGTCAGTTTTCCTTCCTTCGTGCCATGTGAGATGTTCAGGTACCTCATGGTTCTGTTCAGGTCGTGCTCATGCTGTAGTGTATTCTGGGGCGATCGTGGCTCAAGAGTTGGGAGTTCGCCTTGTAATCGGAAGGTTGCCGGTTTGAGCCCCGGCTCGGACAGTCTCGGTCGTTGTGTCCTTGGGCAAGACACTTCACCCGTTGCCTACTGGTGGTGGTCAGAGGGCCCGGTGGCGCCAGTGTCCGGCAGCCTCGCCTCTGTCAGTGCACCCCAGGGTGGCTGTGGCTACAATGTAGCTGCCATCACCAGTGTGTGAATGTGTGCGTGAATGGGTGGATGACTGGATATGTAAAGCGCTTTGGGGTCCTTAGGGACTAGTAAAGCGTTGTACAAATACAGGCCATTTACCATTTATTCTCATGGGTGTTTCTGTGATGGTGAACCATAAATATTCTTGAATATAAAGGTGATAAAAGCAATTAACAAATAAAATGATCATCCAATTACAGAATCAGGCGAGGTCCTCATGAATTTTCTTTGGTCTTGAGCAATACTTGTGCATCTCTTACCCAGCTATTGCTAGATCATGTCTCTGACCCCGTACTCTGGTGCCTTTCATGCTGCCAACATGCGAAATTGTATTAAGTGTCCCATACAGAGTGCACCAAAGAAACACATTAGATTAATGACAACAAAAGGCCGAACTGAATACGGCCAATCACACTGTAGACACAGGTGAGAAACAGGACAAACACACACACGTAAATAGAATTAAATTCCAATTTGCACACGCACACTTTATGCACACAGCTAATAGACAAACACAGAGACACACGTGTTGTATATTCTCACTCAGACACACACAGCAGCGCTGCTTTGTGTGTGTGTGTGTGTGTGTGTGTGTGTGTGTGTGTGCCTATGGCAGCAGCTACTGTGGCATCTGTTGCCCACAGAGCCAGTCTGCTGGAGCTGGAGTCAATTATAAACACATTAGGCTCTGTTTCCCATAACACACAATGACAGAAATACCTGTACGTGATCGCTCACACAAGAACAAAGTCAGATGTGCACACTCCAGCAGCAAACTATGAAACTATATATCTATCATTACGTCACTGCTGAAGAGACAGTGAGAAAAATGTGCAAATATAAGCCAATATGATCCAGTTTCTCTTAAAACGCAGGTAGGTGCAGCGTGTGTGTGTGTGTGGAGGGTAGCTATGGATAAAGATTGACTTCAAAACTGAGAAAAATTATAAACAAAATACCTCCAGACTAGTCATCTTATAAAACTCAATTTGTTGAAGAAGCCACTTGTAAAAATCACAGGCGTGCATCGTATTCCCAGCAGACCTCTAAATGCTAAAAGTATCCGCGCCCTCAAAGACAGCGGCTTGGGATTAAACGTAGCTGACAGACTGAATAGAAAAGAATATCTCTGTCTTTCTGTGGGCTTTCTTCCATTAGCGTGCTAGACAAGCCGTCACGAAGAAGGCGCACGGAGGCGAAGCACGTAAAGCTGTTTGGGTGTGGACTTGCGCGTGCACCCTCAAGTATTTTTTGAGTACATGTGCATGTTTTTAATGTACTCTATGTGAGTAATAGAGTAATAGAGCAAAGCCGACCTTTGGTGTGTGTGTGTGTGAGACAGCTGGCAAACAAGCATCACTCTTTCTGAGACTGACTGACAGGAGGACTGAGGAAGAACACAGACAGAATTCAAAGATACAAAGAAACAAATACTGAGCTCGTTACAGACGTTTTTTGTCGCAGCTGGAAGTTATTAACACGTACAGATTAGACAGAGAAATCAGAGGAAATCAAACAACAGAAGATGAGAGGTGAGAATCACATGCTGTGCACAGACATATTGGACAATCCTCAGCTGCATTCATAGCTGGCATGGAGGGGCATTTAAGAAGGCTTTATGATCAAACTGCTGTCATTCAGCACTTTGATCTGATATTATTCTGTCAGTCAGTAACACAGGGAATCTGAAACATCTCTGCATGTGTGTGCACCTCTGATCGTACCTGTGTTTGTTCACTACTACTACCAGTGGGCACGCGGGGGGGACCCACATATACACTCCATTCAGAAAGAAGTTGAAAGCTGTCAAAATTGTTTGCTAGCCATCAAAATCCTCCCATAAATATTAGTGTGAGCAAAAAACTTTAGCCAAAGATTAGCAAAAACATCTTCTACAACTACATCAGTATGTTTTTCTGCCTTGTGAGCTTTGGAACAAGCACTGGTCTGAGGTCAGTACAGAGTTAATAATAATGCATCTGATACTAACCCCTTTTCCAGAAAGGCAGGACACCCGTAGCAGTTTTAAACTATTAGTTAAATCAGTCCAGAGCTAATACAAAATGTGTTTTTTATAAATGTTATTTATTTGCATTTTGAATTTCTTGCCAGTATCACATTAGAAAAGAGACATTTTGTGATGTTCATGACAAGTTTGTTAGTGAGCTGTTTTTTCTTTTCTTGTATTTTTTGGGAACCTTTTGGGTGTTTTATTGTTGCTGGTTTGTTTTTTGGGACATGGCTGAAAATATTCCAGGTGACAGATCCTGGCTCTGTTTTTATTATGGCGCTATGCTATTTTACTGCATGCAGAATTTGTCTGACACGTTCTAAAGTGTCCATCATCAGCATTGTTGGTGCTTTCACAGATCCACGTACTGATTTCATTCCTGATCATGCGTACTCAGTACTTGTTTTCAACTTTGTCCCACTGAGATTTCTCTGGATTCTCTGAATGTTTTAACAATTTAAGATTCTTCAGGTATCAGAATAGACACATTCTTTGCAGTTTTACATGGAGAAACTTTATTCTTGAATTGCTGAAATATGTGGCTGTGCAGTCCTTACCAGAGTGGTAAATCTCTTTTTATGTGTGGACGTGATCTGCTGCTAAATGTCCTTTTTGCAGAGCTTTACTTTTTGTTTTTGCTTTAAACCTTTTTTTCTACTAAAGTAGAAATTCAGAAATCTTTCTAGTTTAGTTTTTTTCTCTCAACTTTTTCACTTTTGGGTGAAAACTCTGAACAATCTAAAAGTGTATGAAAAATTTGGGTGATTTCATAGATTTGGATTACTTCAGTTTCTTTTTGATAATCGTATCAATATTACTGTAAAGTTTGAACTAAATTTCCAGATGAAGCTGTGTGTGTGTGTGTGTGTGTGTGTGTGTGTGTGTGTGTGTGTGTGTGTGTGTGTGTGTGTGTGTGTGTGTGTGTGGTGACTGTGTTTTTATGCGTAAGGCAACAGAACAACAGATAACCGTACCTCACTCCTTCTATTAGGAGTCCCGAGGTGCAGTAAAGTGTCCAGGGATAAAATATGTGTGTCTGTGTGTGTCTACGAGACAGTGTGAGTGCGATAAGTAATATAGCAGTCATAGAGGAAGCCACTGTAACCTTTATACAGCTCTTTACTCTGTCACTTTCTATAAAAACACATCTCCATCACTTATAGAGGGAGAGGAAGGAGCGAAGGGAACATACACAGAGACTGACAGAGGAGAAAGAGAGTAAAGGAGGAGGGAAGGAGGAGAGGAGTAATAGAAGCGAGGAGGAGGAGGGAAAAACAATATGAAATTGAGCCAAAAGGAGAGAGCGTCGAAGTGTTACGAAAATATAAGGAGAGGGACAATGATGAGCTGAGGAGGAGGAGGACTGGGCTATAACGACAAAAGAATGAAGACGATAGAAGACAGGCAAAAAAAATGCGGAACGAACTGCCTGTCAAATAATAAAAGAAGACAAAGACATGCAGGACAGAAGAATAATGCAAAATTACTCACTCATGGATACTGTGGTGCAACATCTTTGGTCATCTGGATTGATACATACTCGCTGCACACGCGTTTAACTGTGCAGTGAACAAAATGCATATTATGTGTTTTTATTAAAGGAAAACAAAACTAGCCAAATATTGTTATGTAGATAACAATATTTTGTTAGGACATCTTAGGTCAACTGAACTCCTCCTCTTGCTGTCGCGATGTCCTGCCAACAAGTTTCTTCAAAAAGGTCTCAAAGACTTTGGAGTCAGACCTGTTACAGATCGTCAACTTTTCTCTAATGTCAGGTGTGTTTCCAGAACCACTAAAAACCTATACTGAAAAAGGACAATCTTGACAAGACACAAATGAACAACTACAGGCCGATCTCAAATCTCCCATTTTTAAGTAAGATCATTGAAAAAGCAGTTTCTCTTAGATGAACCTTGGCTAGATGTAGAACAAGCACTTTGCAATAATCTAGAGATCTCAGACCTACCATTTATCAGCTCGAACATCCAACAACATGAATGCTTTAAAAGCATCAACATCAGCTCTTCTCTGACAGCATGGTGGGAGTTTCTAAAATTGACGGAGTCTTCATTAATCCCATGCAAACGTACACCTATCTGGAACAACCCTGACATATTACAAAACAATAATATGATAAACTTTTCAGATTGGAGTGATAAAGGAATCAAATATTTAGAACATATACTAGAAGGAACAGAATTTATCTCATTTGACAGACTAGTTACACAATATGGGATCAACAAGAAAAGATTTTTAGAATATCAACAAATTAAATCCATAGTAAAAAAGAAATTTAAACCGGGTCAAGTTGAACTACAAACACCACCAAGTGTGGTTCAATTTCTTACTCTTAAAACCCCCCAAATTACTATCCAAAATATACAGAATGCTTTCTAAAACAGATGAATCAATATCACTTCCTATTGCAAAATGGGAAGCAGATTTATCAGTTAACTTAGACCTAAACTTCTGGTCTCGGATATGTTTAAAAAAAATTTTTTTTTCATGCTCACAGGTGTACACACAGGTGATCACACCCACAAACTACACCCTTTTTGGCTCCTACCTCAAAGCACACTGTGCGCTGTCGATCTTACAATAATGCACAATAATGTTTAATATTTAGTATTTACTGTTATATTCCCATAGATCATCGTGATGTTGTTTATTGTATTGCTCTCGTTTTCTTCTGCTTGTTTTCTTTTCTCTTTCTCAACATGTGATCCAGGTGATTAATATATGTTGTTTTTTTTGTCTGCTTATTTAGTTGTTTTTTGTTTTTTTTTTGCCCTTTATCCCCGTCCCTCTTCTCCGCTGTTTTCCCCCCTCTTCCTTTCTCCCTTTTCCTCATTCAAGTCTGTCCCGTATCTAGCAAGTGATATGGGACAAAAATAAATAAAATAAACAATAAAAGGTGAAGACCATAGACCATTACAGCAAGGCTGGGGTGGTCCATTTGGTAAAGTAAATCCGTTGGGCATCTTTCTTCACCTTTAGACAATAATTCTGATGGCAAAAGAGCCAAACGGGACAGGCACAAAAAAAAAAGAAAAAAGAAAGAAAAAGCAGTTTCTCAACAGCTCAGTTACTTCTTAAAACAGAATAACTGCTATGATGCCTTCCAGTCAGGTTTTAGACAGAACCACAGCACTGAAACCGCTCTGACCAAAGTGTTTAATGACATATGTCTGAATACAGACAGTGGAACAATGTCAGTCTTAGTTTTACTGGATCTCAGTGCAGCATTTGATACAGTTGACCACAACATATTACTCAAACGACTGGAGAACTGGGCAGGTCTTTCAGGAACTGTACTAAACTGGTTCAAAACATACTTAGAAAACAGGAAATACTTTGTATCAACAGGTAACTTCACATCTGAGCAGACAAGTATCACATGTGGAGTTCCCCAAGGTTCCATCTTGGGACCCCCTCTGTTTAACATCTACATGCTCCCACTGGCACAGATTATAAAGAACAACAAAATAAACTATCACAGCTATGCAGATGACACACAAATATATATCACAATGTCACCAGGAGACCGAGGCCCTGTACAGGCTCTTGGTAAATGCATTGAGGAAATTAATGACTGGTTGTGCCACAATTTTCTCCAGCTAAACAAAAACAAAACTGAAGTAATAGTCTTTGGCGCCAAAGAAAAACGATTACAGGTCACCAGAGAACTTCAATCTATACATCTAAAAACCACAAACCAGGCGAGAAATTTGGGTGTAGTGATGGATGCAGACCTAAACTTAGAAAAACACATTAAGACAATAACAAAGTCAGCTTTCTATCACCTCAAGAATATTTCAAGGATAAAAGTGTCATGGTCCTGGGTCAAGCGACCCAGTATTTGAGTTTCATGTATCTTTTGTATTCATTTGCACCTAGCTTAGTTCACCTAGTTAATTTCTAGATTGCAGTTTAGTTTTGTTCCTTAGTTGTTTATGTCATCTCCCCCTGTACTAAGTCTCCCTGGTTCATGTGTCATGTCTGCGTGGTTATGTTTAGTTCTTGTCATGTCTAATCTCCATGTTTTACTTTGAAAGTCTGTATTCAATGTCAGTGTATTCAGTGTCACTTCTCCTGTCCTGTCGTTAGGTTCATGTGTGTCAGCTGTGCTCCCATGTGTGGCCACTTCCCCTGATCATCCCTCATGTGTATTTAGTCTCTGTGTTTCATGTAGTCTGTGTCGTGTCGTCTGTGTTCCCACCCTCCATGTTGTCACAGCCAGTCTTAGTATTCATAGTTATGGTTTCCTGTGTCTTCATAGTTTTTCCTAGTTTTACTTTCTCAGTTTAGTCATAGTTTAGTTTGTCACTGCGTTTCTGCCTTGTCTGCACTCCTTGTCACCAGCCAAAATAAAGGCTCGCTTTCAGTTAAGTTTACTCCAGTCTACTCTCGTTGTGTTCGCACCTGGGTCCACCACACACACCGCCGCACGGTCTGCCTCCGCAGATCACGACAAAAAGATTTGATGTCTCAACAGGACCTGGAAAAACTAGTCCATGCATTCATCTTTAGTAGGCTTGATTACTGTAACAGCATCTTTACAGGTCTACCTAAAAAATCAGTCAGACAACTACAGCTCATTCAGAACTCTGCTGCTCGAGTCCTCACTAAGACCAAAACAGTGGACCACATCAGTCCAGCTCTGAGGTCTTTACACTGGCTGCCTGTCCGTCAGAGGATAGACTTTAAAGTTCTGATGCTGGTCTATAAAGCTCTGAATGGTTTAGGACCAAAATACATCAGTGACCTCCTGACCCAGTATGAACCTTCCAGATCCCTCAGGTCATCTGGATCCGGTCTTTTATCAGTTCCCAGAGTCAGAACCAGACACGGAGAAGCTGCATTCAGCTTTTATGCTCCTTATATCTGGAACAAACTCCCAGAAAGCCTCAGATCAGCTGAAACACTCAGTTTATTTAAATCCAGGTTGAAGACTCACCTGTTCTCAGCTGCATTTGAATAAAGCACCAAATCCACACTTTTAAGCTCAAATTTCTGATTTTATCTGTTTTGATTTTTGATTTTATATAATGGTTTGTTTGTTTGTTTGTTTGTTTGTTTGTTTGTTTGCTTGCTTGCTTGCTTGCTTGCTTGTTTTAATCAATTTTAAATCATGTTTTTATTTGTTTTTGTTTCTAATGTCTCTGTAAAGCACTTTGATCCAGGCAGATCCCCCAAAGAAGGCATCCCCTACAGGAGTGAAGACTGGGCGTTATAGAGGTCTTGGAGATTGTTGCGAATGTGTAACTGGTAGGCTTGTGTTGACCATCGGCCTAGGAGCTTGATTAAGTGGTCGGGGGTTCCTTTGCGGGAGGCAGAAGTCGCAGTGCCGATGCGAAAGGAATGGCCAGAGAAGAGATTGGGGGAAATCCCAGAAGACGAGAGTACTTGGCGAAAGTGTGAGAGAAACCATGACCTGGTCGGGGCGTGGCCAGATTTGGTGATGAATGGTGGATCTGAAGGTAAGGCATCCTGAGATTTTCTGAGGTGGAGGTAATGGGTTAGTGATTCGAAGGCGCTTAAAGGTGAGTTTATTTTGAAGTAGTATATAGGTTATTGACTTTGCTTCGCTTGAGGGAGAAAATGAGGCAGTCTTCAGAGACTGGGTGGATGTCACTCAAGCACGGGTGAAGATCCGGCTAGGATTTCAAAGATGAGGAGGGGAATTTGGAACAGCATAAGAAGCCAAAGAAGGCAAGCGGGAACATGGCTTGGAGTGTGCATGCCAGGAAGTAGTTGCTATACTTCAGCCGGATGGTAGAGATGCAGCCATGTAGAAGATCTGAAGTTAAAGTAAATTTGAAGAGGATCCAACATAGAGCTTTGGAGAGTGAGTCGAAGAGCTTGGGGCTGCTTTTGCAACCGAAGGTCAGCCTGACTGCCAAATAATAGGCATCCCTCCACTTGACTCCGAACAAGCACCAGAAATCGGGGTGAATCGGCAAGACCTTAAAGGCACTTGTGATGTCGGCTTTAGAAAGCCATGCGCCTCAGCTGGTGAGTTTAATGAGAGAAACGGCATGGTTCACTGTGGAGTATTTGAGAGAGTAGTCGTCGCTGGGAATGAGGCTATTTATGCTTGGAATCTGACTGCCGTGGAGAGCAGAAAGATCGATGATGATGCGCTTTTTGCCTGAATATTTTCTGGTGGCGATGCCCAGAAGATTGATGCGAAAGAGGGGAAAGGGAGGTTCGGGGAAGGGTCTGATCATAAAACCCTCCCTGACTTCCTTGGCGAGCAGGCTGTCGATGGTTTCTGGGTCTTTGAGAGCTGACTGCAGGTTTTTGCAAGCGCAAGAAACCGATGGCTGGGCGACGATCCAGGAACGATGATCTAGAAAGTTGACGAGGTCTGGGTTAGGGTGATTTTTTTTAAGGCGTCTTTTAGTTGACAAAGCTAGTCATGGCTTGGTGGGGTTGTGGGGGCATGCGGGGCAGGAATGGCCGCTGCCTCCAAGGTGCATGATGGGCCTGCCCCACTTGTCTGAACCTTGAGGCAAAGGCATGGTGGGGATGGAAATTGTGGGTTTAGAAAGTTCTGGTACAGGAGCTGGTGTCAAGCGGTTAAGAACGGATGGACGGCGCGAGGGCTGTGGATCGTTTTGGGCTGGGACGATGCAGGTGGAACCAGGATGTGACGCGGCGCCTCACAACTTGCAGGAGAGAGAAGAACGGGCGGCGAAGACGCAGCAGTAGAGTTCCTGATCGAGACTGCCCCAGAAGGTGTCTTGGTTAAATTGCTGAAGGCGAGCAGCTGCCTGAGAAGCAAACTGGATGTGGTACTGATAGAAGCTGGTGCCGCTGAATCATAATGCAAGATCGAGAATAATAGTCAGATAGGAGTCGAACTCTTGTCTTCGGGAGTTGTCCCTCTCCTGAAATTCAGATGATATCTCCACTTAAAAAACTCGGAAGTCTTTTTCCAGAATTTATGACCTCATTATGACAACTGATTATCATTAGTGTAGTTTTTGTGTTGTCTTTTTATTTATCTTTTATGTGATAATACAGACTCATAACATAACTCTGTGTGTGTTTGACATGTAAACACACAGCACAGATTTGCTCTTTACAAGGTAAAATGTTGCAGCTTTATTTTACAGTTTACAGCTAGGTGACAAGATAAAATACAAAAACACACAAAAGTAATGTAGGTGAAAACAAAATGAAAACGCAATACTGTGAGAAAAAAATCAGAATCAGAATCAGAATCAGAATCAGAATATTTTATTGATCCCTGGGGGAAATTATTTTTTGTTACAATGCTCCATTTTAAACCAACATTAAGACAAGACAGACAATACGCTAACTAAGAATAGTACAATATATACATATATATACATACATACATACATACATACATACATACATACATAAGTCACTTATAAATAAATATTTGGAAAAGAAACATGTGTAGCTGTAGCAGCAAACAGTGTGTTAAGTGGATGCGTTGTACAGGGAGATGGCCACAGGCAGGAATGATTTCCTGTGTCGTTCAGTGGTGCTTTTCGGTAATCTCAGTCTCTCACTGAACGAGCTCCTGTGACTGACCAACATGTCATGGAGTGGGTGGGAGGTGTTATCCAACATTGTCTTTATCTTGGACAGCATCCGCCTCTCCGACACCACCTTGAGGGAGTCCAGCTCCATCCCCACAACATTGCTGGCCTTACGGATCAGTTTATTAAGTCTGTTGGCATCTGTGACCCTCAGCCTGCTCCCCCAGCATGCAACAGCATAGAGGATCGCACTGGCCACCACAGACTCATAGAAAATCCTCAGCATTTTCTGGCAGATGTTGAAGGACCTCAGTCGCCTCAAAAAATAGAGACGACTCTGGCCCTTCCTGTAAAGTGCTGTGGTGTTTTTAGCCCAGTCCAGTTTATTGTCAATGTGTACTCCAAGGTATTTATAGTCCTCCACAATGTCAACACTGACCCCCTGGATTGAAACAGGGGTCAAGTGTTTCCTGGTCTTCCTGAAGTCCACGATCAGTTCCTTGGTCTTTGCCACGTTGAGCTGCAGATGATTCTGCTCACACCACGTGACAAAGGAGTCGACCACAGCCCGGTACTCTGTCTCATCATCCCTGCTGATGCATCCAACCACCGCAGAGTCATCAGAAAACTTCTGAAGATGGCAGGTCTCTGTGCAGTGGCTGAAGTCTGTGGTGTAGAGGGTGAAGAGGAAGGGGGAGAGGACAGTCCCCTGTGGTGCCCCTGTGTTGCTAATCACCTTGTCAGACACACACTGTGGGAGACGTACATATTGTGGTCTTCCTGTCAGGTAATCAACAATCCAGGACACCAGAGAAGCATCCACCTGCATCGCTGCTAACTTATCACCCAGGAGGGTCGGCCTGATGGTGTTGAAAGCACTGGAAAAGTCAAAAAACATGACCCTCACAGTGCTCGCCGGCTGGTCCAGATGGGTGTACACGATTGAGCAGGTAGATGATGGCGTCCTCTGTTCCGAGACGAGGCTGATAAGCGAACTGAAGGGGATCCAGATGTGGTCTTACTATGGGTCGCAGCTGGTCCAGGATGAGCCTTTCCAGGGTCTTCATGATGTGGGAGGTCAGTGCCACGGGCCTGTAATCCTGGGGGCCACTGGGACGAGGCGTCTTTCTTTTCATTTTCCCTTCTGAGAGACGGTATCGTTCTAACTCTTGTACTTTTCTTATATTTCAGGCACTTCACTCTCAGCCGATGGGATCAGACATGTACCCACAGCATCGCTGAAAACCACGTCTACCTGTCATCTGGATGTTGCTACATGAAATGAGATGACGGAGCTCAGCTGTGTGATCAGTAGTGCAGTTGAACGATCAAAGCCCAATAAGATAAGATAACCTTTATTAGTCCCACACGTGGGAAATTTGTTTTGTCACAGCAGGAAGTGGACAGTGCAAAAGTTATGAGGCAAAAATTAGAATACAATAAGAATAAATACAGTACACAGCTGTACAGAATAGAATAAAATAAAATACTATATACAGTAGAATAAAATAAAATAAATATACAATAAGATAAAAATAGAATACAAATACAAATACTATATACAACTGAGTAAAAATACAACGATGACAGAAAGGATTATTGCACTTGGTATTATTGCATATGTATGGATGTGTGTGCTTGATCAGTTAAAGTCTTTGTTGTGGAGTCTGACAGCAGTGGGGAGGAAAGACCTGCGAAATCTCTCCGTCCCACACCGTGGGTGCCGCAGTCTCCCACTGAAGGAGCTGCTCAGTGCTGTCACAGTCTGCTGCATGGGGTGGGAGATGTTGTCCATCAGGGATGACAGCTTAGCCGCCGTTCTCCTGTCACTCACCACCTCCACTGGGTCCAGAGGGCATCCTAGAACAGAGCTGGCCCTTCGGATCACCCTGTTCAGTCTCTTCCTGTCCCCAGCAGAGATGCTGCCGCCCCAGCAGACCACGCCATAAAAGATAGCAGAAGCCACAACAGAGTCATAGAATTTCTTCAGGAGTGGGCCCTCCACTCCAAACGACCTGAGTCTCCGCAGCAGGTACAGCCTGCTCTGCCCTTTCCTGTAGAGGGCGTCTGAGTTATGAGTCCAGTCCAGTCTATTGTTCAGATGAACACCAAGGTACCTGTAGCTGTCCACAGCCTCAATGTCCATACCTTGGATGTTCAGTGGTTGCAGTGGAGAATGCTTGTGCCTGCGGAAGTCTACCACCAGTTCCTTGGTTTTACTGGCGTTGATCTGGAGGTAGTTCAGCTGGCACCAGTCCACAAAGTCTTGGGTCAGACCTCTGTACTCCTTGTCGTCCCCATCAGTGATGAGGCCGACTATTGCAGAGTCATCAGAGAACTTCTGCAGGAAGCACTGGGTGGAATTGTGGGAGAAGTCTGCAGTGTAGATGGTGAAGAGGAACGGAGCCAGAACCGTTCCCTGTGGGGCCCCCGTACTGCAGACGACCCTGTCCGACACACAGCCCTGAGTCCTCACATACTGTGGTCGGTCGGTGAGGTAGTCCAGGATCCAGGTAGTGAGGTGATGGTCCACTCCAGAGTTCACCAGCTTGTCCTTTAGAACCGAGGGAAGAATGGTGTTGAAGGCACTGGAGAAATCAAAGAACATGATTCTCACAGTGCTTCCAGCGGTCTCCAGGTGAGCGAGGGAACGATGTAGGAGGTGAATGACGGCATCATCCGCTCCAATGCCAGGCTGGTAGGCAAACTGAAGTGGGTCCAGTGATGAGCTTATTAGGCGCCGAAGCTGAGCCAGGACCAACCGCTCCAGGGTCTTCATCAGGTGGGATGTCAGAGCCACCGGCCTGTAGCTGTTGAGGTCCTTGGGGCGTGAAGTCTTTGGCACTGGTACAACACAGGAGGTTTTCCAGAGCTGTGGGACTCTTCCCAACCTCAGGCTCAGGTTGAAGAGGTGCTCCATCACCCCACACAGTTGGTCCGCGCAGGACCTGACGACCCTCGAGCTGATGCCATCTGGACCCGCTGCCTTCTTGCCATTAATCCTCCTCAGTTCCCTCCTAACCTGGGTGGTTGAGAGAGACAGGCTGGAGCCTTGTGTTGAGTGTGTATTGGATGCTGCAGTACAGAAACACAGGGAGGCTGTATTTACAAGGCATCTGTTACATTCAACACGTAATTCAACAACAAAGCATTCGGGTTTTCCCAAATCAAAAACCCTGGATGACTAGCGAGGTCCGCTCACTCCTCAAAGCCTGTGATGCCGCCTTCAGGTCAGGTGACAGAGCTCTGTACAGGGCTGCTCGAGCTGACCTGAAAAGGGGGATTAAAAAAGCCAAGTCAGACCACAAAAGGAACATCGAGTCCCACCTGTCCAGCATCAACACACGAGAGGTGTGGCAGGGAATGCAAGACATCATCAACAACAGAGGCAGCACTGCGAAAACAGAAAACCCGAGTGGGCAGCTGGCAGAGGAAATAAACAGCTTCTTCGCCCGCTTTGAAACACCACAACAGCAGCACTCATCTGCTTCAGCCCTGCTCCCATCCTCATCCTCACCTGGTTCCTGCACCGCTGCACTCACTGTAACAGAGCACGAGGTCAGACGTGTCCTCCTAGCAGTGAACCCCAGGAAGGCGGCCGGTCCAGATGGAGTACCTGGCAAGGTACTAAGAGCATGCGCACACCAGCTCACCCTCATCTTCACCAGACTCTTCAACCTCTCACTGGATCAGGCAGCCATCCCATCCTGTCTAAAATCAGCCACAATCATCCCAGTGCCGAAGAAGTCTCCCATCTCCAGCCTGAATGATTACCGCCCTGTGGCCCTCACACTGGTAATCATGAAATGCTTTGAGAGACTAGTCCTTCAGCACATCAAGGATTACCTCCCCCCAGAATTCGACCCGCACCAGTTTGCATACCGTGCAAACAGATCCACAGAAGACGCCATCGCCACAGCCCTCCACGCTGTGCTGAGTCACCTAGAGCACCGGTTCCCCACAGGGCTGTGTGCTGAGCCCCCTCCTGTATTCTCTCTACATCCACGACTGCAGTTCGACCCACAACAACACTCTCATCATCAAGTTTGCTGATGACACCACGGTAGTCGGACTCATCTCGAAGGGAGACGAGGCAGAGTACAGAGAGGAAGTCCTGAAGCTGGCAGCATGGTGTTCAGAAAACAACCTGGCACTGAACACTAAGAAAACCAAAGAGCTCATTGTTGACTTCAGGAGACACAGCACCGACTTGGCCCCCCTCTACATCAACGGGGAGTGTGTGGAGAGGGTCCACACTTTCCGGTTCCTTGGTGTCCTCATCTCTGCTGACATCTCCTGGACAGACAACATCTCAGCGGTCATCAAGAAGGCCCAACAGCGGCTGCACTTCCTGAGAGTCCTCAGGAAGTACAAGCTGAACTCCAACCTGCTGCCGACCTTCTACCGCTCGCCCATTGAGAGCCTGCTAACCTACTGCATCACGGTATGGTACGGCAGCTGCACCAAAGCAGATAGAGCGAGGCTTCAGAGTGTGGTCAAGACAGCACAGAAGATCATCGGCTGCCCTCTCCCCTCCCTGATGGACATTTATTCCTCCCACTGCCTCAGCAGAGCAGCAAACATCATGAAGGACAGCTCCCACCCTGGCTTCAACATGTTCAGCCTGCTTCCCTCAGGGAAGCGCCACAGGTGCATCAGCACAAAAACCCACAGACTCAAAAACAGTTTCTTCCCCAAAGCGATAACCACCCTGAACTCACACATGCACAGATAACACAGCCCCCCACTTCCAACTTCCTCTATGGACCACCACTGTGCAATACCAATTCCATGTGCAATAACTCAACTGTATATACACAACACTATTTATTACATATTACTTACGGCTTGTATATTGTACATTTTATATATATATATGTTTTTCCCCATGTTAATACTGTCCATATGTACATAGCGCTGCAGAACTGTACCCCCCCCCCCCCCCCCCCCCCAGCATGTTTACTGTTTACACTGAATAGGAGATGCTCTGTATCTCATTGTACAACTGTATAGTGACAATAAAGGCATTCTATTCTATTCTATTCTATTCTATTCTAATAAAACTGGTGAATCCTATTAAAACGTTTCACTTTCACGATCCTTTAAAGGCTAGCTCTTTTGCCACAGTGCCTTATATTAAGATCATCTCTGTAATTTTGTTTGATTCGTCTTGATGACAAAGAGCGACTGTGGAGCCCATACAGTCCACGGTAAAGCATCATCTCAATGAATGCCACAGCTTCATTTAATTATTCACACGTGTCGTGCGTTCTATCCTCACTCAAAGGGCTAATGAGTACCATTCAACTGCACTTGAGCTTCCCCCTTGTATGAGAAAGAACAGGCACCACTCCATTCACCCCCATTTACTGACAGTGCATATAAATGGTTTTAAGGTACATTGCTGTATCTTTGTTTGGCCGAGAGCCTTCGTTTCAGTGTACAGCAACATTTTAATTTTAAGTTTCATTCCACAGCATGACAACGAGTTTTATCAATACTATGCCCTTTAGACAGAAACAAAGGATTGGCTTTGAGGTGACCTTTCTCTACAGCAAACATTTTTCATGATCACCCACATGACAGGACACTTGTCTGAGAAGATTGAACTCTTGTACCATCATAACAAGAAAATACAGAAGGGTTACAAGTAGCGCAAAAACCTAAAGAAATCAGTGTGCAAGGTGTGATGGGCGATCGTGACTCAAGAGTTGGCAGTTTGTCTTGTAATCGGAAGGCTGCTGGTTCGAGCCCCGGCTTGGACAGTCTCGGTCGTTGTGTCCTTGGGCAAGACACTTCACCCGTTGCCTACTGGTGGTGGTCAGAGGGCCCGGTGGCGCCAGTGTCCGGCAGCCTCACCTCTGTCAGTGCGCCCAAGGGTGGCTGTGGCTACGATGTAGCTGCCATCACCAGTGTGTGAATGTGTGTGTGGATGGGTGGATGACTGGATGTGTAAAACGCTTTGGGGTCCTTAGGGACTAGTTTGTACTTAACAAGTGCACAGGTGTAGCTACTGTTCTGTACTTTCTGCAAAAATGTCGGCAGCTAAGAGGAATATTTTCATACTTATTTACCAGAAAATAACCCATATTAATAATTGCATTTTTACATTTGTTACCATTTTATTTTAACATGATTCCTAAAAATATTTAAATTCTCAAGTATCTAACAGTTTGCCAGTAAGTTTGTAATATTCCTTGTTTTACTGTGCAAAAAGGCACCGATGTAAGCATGAATGGAAAATATATCTATAGATAACCTGTCCAAACATATTTACAGCAAGACTAAAAAGCAAAAAGAAAAAGTTAAAGCTGAAGAATACCACCACCACGATCAGATTCAAATCGAATAAAGCGCGATGGATGCCAGAATCGCAGATGTAAAACAGAACCTGAGTCAGATGGATTATAATTTGAGCCATACCTCGGTCTCATTTTCAGGATGTGAAGAAGCGATGGCCAGTGATGCTTTGATCCACAATGTGGAGCTTATTGCAAAAATTCTTCCTTTGTGATTTGTTGTCCCCACGAATGTGATGCTGTTGGTTTTTTGGACTTTCATCCTGACCAATTACTGTTTAAAGTGACATCAAAGAACAAAGAGAAAATAAATTCAATTGTTCTCATAATACCCAGAATCCAGCTGCAGACTGGAGCAGAGAGGTTAGGAGGACAAACTCATAATAACAGCTGCAGATTTATGAATCCACAGGAGACCATGCACATCACAACTGTTTCACCAACTTCAAATACTATGTGACCTCTTCTTATCTCAGTTTGGTCACAATTAAGCTGCATCTGTAATTTCACTGTGAATCGTTCTCTGAAAACACCAGAACAAATACATTCAGACTGTAAAATCAGACATTTGGTTTTTTTATTCTCTCTTGTATGACCTTTGCTATATAATGACACCATCATACGCACATTTAGTACAAACAGGTGTTTCTATAGAAATCATGTTGAATGCCAGATGCCGCTGTTTATTGACTATAACTACAAGTGAGGATTAAGAGATGGCATAAGAGCAGAGTTATGGCCTCCTCCATTCTCCTCCCTGCTTTAGATTATACTATATATACTGCCGAGCTTTGCCATTTACTGCAGTGCAGATGGGATGGAGGATGAGGAAACACATACACACCCACAAAATTATATAGCTCCCTGTCAATCTCTGCCCACAGGTGTGCCAGTGCTGCTGACAAACTGAGAAGAAGAAAGAGAAGCTGAAGGAGGTAGAGCAGATTTGTCCTAATATGATACACCCCCCCCTCCCCCCAAGCACCTGCTCAACCCTCACACACACACATAAATACATCAGTCATGGGTGTAAAGAGTGAAAAGGTCTCTTACATCAGTCGTTTTATACTAATCTCAGACGTGACTATAAATCAACTGTAAATAGGACCCAGTCAGACATTGTGACAAATATTAAAATATTCCAGAAGAGTCTGTGTCTGGGGGAACGTGAATGACTTAGATCTCCAACATGTTTAAAAACCATCTTTGGTGACTGAGCCCGTAGGATGGATGAGGTTGAGTGTTGAGTTTCTTCAGGATCCAGATTTTGTTTGTCTTTCCAGACGCCTCTGTGACGTGAGACCGATCAGACTCGAAAGAGCTGGAGAAGAGAGGCCATCCACTCGTTGAACCTTGAACGTTTTCGTCCCAGTCATGAAAAGCTGACCAGCTCTCTGTGTTCTCAACATATTTTTATTTTAGTCAATAGATGTACTCAGTAATTCGACAGTCCAGACTTTTTCTTGCTTGAAACTCGAACAAGGACATCCACGTGATGTTTTGTTGGTAGAGAGGTAGCTGAAGACAACGTCTGTGCTCATCTGTGGCCACAATCTGCGGTTAGCAACTCAAAAATAAATAAATAAAGCACCATAGTTACAAGTGGTGGAAATGCTTTAAACTTTAAATGGCGCCGGTGAGGTCGGCTGCCGTCACGACTGCTCCGACCACTTTTTCTTTGTCTTTGTTTTTTAAGTTAGTTTTCAGCGTTTCTAAATCGGCAAAATCATCACCATTGGGTACATTAGGTATGACAGTGACACTCTTGTTTCTATTGGTATACAATGTACTCACAATTCGAAGTTTTTAACTCCGGATCCGAGCTGGCCGAGTGAGATCTCGAGGGAGAACAAAGGGAAGCGGCGGCGGCCTAGAGGGAAGCGAGCCGGCGTCAGGAACAGGCTGAGAGCTCGTGCACACCGCACACCTCTGCCTAGCATCCTGCTCGCCAACGTCCAGTCACTGGAGAACAAGCTTGACGACCTCAGGGCCAGGATAAAGTTCCAGAGAGACAAAACAAATTTCCCACGTGTGGGACTAATAAAGGTTATCTTATCTTATCTTATCTTATTCGGGACTGCAATCTCCTCTGCTTCACCGAGACATGGCTGAACCCAGCGGTGCCGGACCACGCCATCCAGCCGGCCGAGTTCTTCTCGGTTCAGCGCATGGACAGGACACGGGACTCGTCTTCAAGCAACTTAAAGAAGTCCAGACGCTTTTCTTTGCAAGCTCCTTTGACTACGATGACCTGGATGACTGAGAACCTTCACAGACATATCTACACAGAAATGTTGTCGTGACCATTTAAAACTGAACGAGTGGAAAACCCTAACATAGTTTCACCAGTGCACCTTTAAATAGTTAAATCAGGCTCCACACCGTTCAGTCAGTATCAGTGAAAGTCTGAGGTGCATCAGTGGACACGATGGGTCACTTCCACCCAGAGAGTCGGCTTCAAATCTGCATCCTCAGTGGTGATCGGACTTTTTAGTCTTTAGGCTTAAACGTCGTTTGGATCGTGAGTTGTGAGAACTTGGTTTTCACATGCTGCATCACATGTGACGTGAAGACCTTCGGAAAAATCCCTTAGCATTAGAGAAAGGGAAAATATTTCAGATCAAACATGAAGGTGATACAACACAGTGGTAAACACTGGATGGGGAATTTTGAATAACATTTAAAGACAATTTAAACATAATAACATAATAATTCGGTTCTTGTTTTTTTCTTGTTTTTTTTTTTTTTACAGAGATTACAAACTTGTATGAAAAAATAAGTTTAGTTTAAGCATCCCCACAGTCTTAAGCTAACTAAAGATGAACTTCCATCCATCCGTCTATCCGCTTATTTGGGTCCAAGCTGTGGGAGCAATCATGATCCTCTCCTCAGCCCCCTTCTCCGACTCTTCTGGGATTCCTCAACCATTTGAGATAGTTAATGCCTCCATTGTTGCAAAACACGAATCCCCAGAGTTAGATTGTTGAAGAACGCCCAATGGCTCCTTTTATCTCTGAGGTCTTCTTGAACGTCCAAACTCCTCACAGTATCTGTGAGGTTGAACCCAAATACCCTCCAAGACAAGTGCATTCAAATTCTGTCATGGTCCTGGGTCCTTTTGACCCAGCGTTTTGTGTTTTCTCTTCGTGATTTTGGTTCTGTTCTTCCTCTGGTTAGTGTTTACTCTGTTCTGCCCGTGTGTTCCTGTATCTAGTCCGCGTTTCTTAGTTTGTGTCCTTTCATGTGTAAGTTCCTGTTTTATTGTGAAGGTCTGTGTCTTATGTGAGTGTTTTCAGTTTGCCTCCCTAGTCTCGTCATGTTAATCACTCCCAGCTGTGTTCCCACCTGTATGTAATCTCCCTGTGTTCTCTGAGTGTATTTAAGTTGTGTCTTCTGTCATAGTAATTGCTGGTTCGTCTGTGTTGTTTCCCCTCGGTCTATGGGCAGAAATCTGTGCCATCAGAAACTGAATTTGAATAAGTTCAATTTGAATTTGAATTGCTCAGATTGAATCTGAATTGTAACTTGAATAAATGCTTTTGAAAACTGAATTTGAATTAGTCTAATTTGAAATTGAATTTATGGTTTGAAAATGATCATCACTAAATTGAAATTGAATTTTATATTTTGAAAATTAATTGATTTGCTTTGAAACTGCATTTTATCCTTTAAAAATTCAGCTCTCGGATAATTTCAGTTTCACTTCTCACCATTCAGTTTCAGGTCTACAATTCAATTTCAGTTCCAAAATTCAGTTTTTTGGAACTTACATCCGGTTCCGGTTCAAGCGCAGATTAATAGAACTACGTTTTACTAGCGGACCGAAAGTGTTACTGACGGGAATCTACAGCGTCTTGAGCTGAATTAAGACTTCAGAAGTCATTCGTCATGTCGAATGACCAGCGGATAAACTCTCAGGTTGGTAATAAATGTATTACATGTATAAGAACAAGCGTCATGTTAACAAATGATAGCCGTACGGTAACTTTTATGCTTATTGCAGCTGCTAGCTAAAAATGCTAATTTAGCGTAGTTTGCCCTGAATTCAGCTTTGACAACAAATATGATCGACTGTTTCTAGTAGAATTCCAAAGTTGTCATCTTGGACCCTCTCAGAGTACCCCCTCTGTATGCTTGCAGAGACCCCTACAGTAGGGAAACATGCAAAACGGTGTCCAAACCTTTGTATTTTAGCTTTATTTATGTCTTACACAGGATCCCAACTCTTTAGCTAACTTAACTTTAGCTAAAGTGAATAGTTAGTCTAATTCCAAACGGAGGGCGGGATTATGCCTTGTAGCCGTCCTTGACCGTAGTGTAGCAGTGATCCAGTGTCCTTTCACCTCTGGTGGGGCAGGTGATGTGTTGATAAAAGTTCGGCGCTGCGCGTTTGAGCTTGGCACTATTAAAGTCCCCCGTCACAATAAGCGCAGCGTCCCGGTGTTGTGTCTGGTGCTGTGTGAGTGCCTCATGCAGCTCGCATAAGGCGGTGACTGTGTCCGCTTGTGGTGGAACCTCAACATCGAAGTTTACCGGAAGCCCACACACACGGACCAGTACCTCCTGTTCAACTCCCATCACCCTCTGGAACACAAACTTGGAGTAATTAGGACCCTACACCAACATGTTCCCTCTAAGCCTGACGGAAAAAAGAAGGAACACACACATGTAAAGGAAGCACTCAAAACGTGCGGCTATCCTAAATGGGCGTTCTTAAAGTCAGCAAAGAGGCACAGAAAAGAAGACCAGACACCAGCGAGGGAGGATAAGAAGGACAGACGCAACAACATTGTCATCCCCTATGTAGCCGGTGTATCAGAGACACTCAGGAGAGTTTTCTCCAAGCATGACATCCCAGTGTATTTCAGACCCAGCAACACGCTCAGACAGAAACTGGTTCACCCGAAAGACAAAACGCCAAAACACAAACTTAACAATGTGGTGTATGCTGTACGGTGCAGCGAGGAATGCCCAGACCTCTACATTGGAGAGACCAAACAGCCACTTCACAAGCACATGGCACAACACAGAAGAGCCACCTCCACAGGACAAGACTCAGCAGTCCATCTGCATCTAAAGGTCAAAGGTCACTCTTTCGAGGATGCCAATGTTCACATTTTGGACAGAGAGGACAGATGGTTTGAAAGAGGAGTGAAAGAAGCATCTATGTCCACTGTGAGCGACCATCTTTGAACAGAGGCGGGGTTTACGACACCAACTCTCTGCCATCTATAATCCAGTTTTGAGATCCTTCCCAGACGCCTTAACCCCCACTCACATCCTGGGCCATCTGACCTCAGGAATTCGCATGATAAGGTGGGGCCAGGTTTCACAATGAACACACCCGAAACTCTGGCTGATTGGGACCCACGCCCAGTTTCCCACCTTGGCTCAGGCGATTAGAGGATCATCAGGGGGTCCTTTTGTCCCTCTGTGGAGGGATACTCCCACTAGGTTTATATCTGGGACTCTCCACCATTTGACCTTAGAACTGAAGAAGCTTCTCGGATGAGAGGTGAAACGTCTTCAAGCAACTTAAGTCCAGACGCTTTTCTTTGCAAGCTCCTTTGATTTCTGTGTAGAATTTTAATGAATCCTGTTCACAGTCATTTTTATTGTATGTACTCCTGAGCCCACGACTTCTCAAACACCGTCACCTGTGATGATGAAATCCCCAAATTCACTGGATATTTTCTTTTGAATGAGAAAGTTTTAAATTATTGAACGATCTGCCCTGGCAGCTTCACACCAGGCGGTTTTCCACTGCATTACTTTTCCAGTCTGTCGTTGCCCCTGTTTCAACATTTAATGTCTGATGTGATGCTTTTATCAAATTCACAACATTTCTGTATTTAGAAGCAGAGCTGAATAATTTCTTTCAGTTAGATCAATATCTGTAATGAGACAGGCTCCAGCTGGTGGGCCTCTGTGTTTTTAACCATTTAAAGGCTCAAGTGACTAAAACACAGGG
This sequence comes from Diplotaxodon limnothrissa, assembly GCF_057381915.1. NCBI lineage: Eukaryota > Metazoa > Chordata > Actinopteri > Cichliformes > Cichlidae > Diplotaxodon > Diplotaxodon limnothrissa. The sequence goes on from NC_140602.1 coordinate 580,749, forward strand.
CCCAATGCAACTAAAGTTCAGACATATACTCAAAAAGTGGATGTTTATGAGAATAATATGACACTTGTGAGCCCAGTGAGCCCTCATCTGGGACTCTCCTCAGCTCTTCCTGGGACAGTGGTGCGGCTGCCCCTCTGTTGGTCTTCCTTGGTCTCTTGTGTTCTGGGGGCCTCTGGATGTCTGGAGTTTTGATCTCCTCCATACCTGCTTCATGCCCTGGAGGACGGGGCTGTGGCCCCCCCACACCCTCTAGCAGATCATTACATGAAGGAACCTTTTAAAAACAAGCGCGTCCATGCTCACAGGTGTACACACGGGTGATCACACCCACAAACTACACCCTTTTTGGCTCCTACCTCAAAGCACACTGTGTTCTGTCGATCTTATGTGCTGCACAATAATGTTTAACATTTAGTATTTACTGTCATATTCCCATATATCATTGTGATGTTGTTTATTCTATTACTCTTGTTCTCTTCTGCTTGTTTTCTTTTTTCTTTCTCAGCAGGTGATCCAGGTGATTGATATATGCATTTTTTTTCTGCTCATTCTGTTAGTTTTTGTCTTTTGCCCTTCTCCCCCGTCCCTCTTCTCAGCTGTTTCTCTTTCCCTCTTTCTTTCTCCCCTTCTTTCCCCCAGTCAAGTCTGTCCCGTATTCAGTAAGTGAAAATAAAATAAACAATAAAAGGTGAATCAAATGGACCATTACGGCAAGGCTGGGATGGTCAGTTTGGTAAAGTAAATCCGTTGGGCATCTTTCTTTGGCTTTAGACAACAATTCTGATGCAAAAGAGCCAAACGGGACAGGCCAAAAAAAAGAAAAAAAGAGAATAATATGACACTTAATATTGTTATTGAATGGGGTCAGTAAAGGGGTGTGGCACATAACTCCATAACTAAACTCTGCTTTGTTTCGTTTCAATTAGAGCCCTCAGCAGAGTCCTGGAGCCACACGTGTTCAAATGTATTCATTAAAGTCTAAATTAGTGACTGTGGAGGGTCAAAGGCTGTAAAGCTCCTTCTGACTGTGAGAATGATGACATGAATTTATTTCTCTGTTACTACACTGTAGTATCAGTGAATTCATTCAAAATAAATAAATCCACGGTTTTTTCAGTGCACTCTCTGAACACCTTGATTGCACACTCATTCTTGGCGGTGACCTCAACCTTGGACTAAATGAAGACATGGATAGGCTCAACACAACAGGAACTCAGCGCAATTGGCAGTCCACAAATATAATCAATCAGTATATGAGCGACTTTGGTCTTTGCGATGCATGGCGCTCTCTTCACCCCACCAGTAAGGAATATACTTTTTTCTCGCATGTTCATCACTCTTACTCTCGTTTGGATTATTTTTTGGTCAGCAGCTCACTGCTGTGTGACATTTCAGACACTGAGATTCATCCTATAGCTGTCAGCGATCATGCTCCCGTATCCTTAACACTAATACACAAGAATAACACTACGCCAAGAAAAAACTGGAGATTTAATATATCACTACTTAAAGATGAAGACTTTATTAAATATTTTAAAAAGAGTGGACTTCATATTTAGACTTTAATGACACTCCCGGAATATCTGCTTCTGTTCTATGGGAAGCAGGGAAAGCTGTGATGAGAGGTAAAATAATTTCTTTCTCATCACACAAAAAGAAAGAAGAAAACAAAAATATTCAGGAATTAGAAAAAACCATCAAATCACTAGAAGAAGCCTACGCGTGCGACCAAGATCAGGAAACATTGAACAAAATACGCAAAACAAAACTAGAATTAAATGAAATTATTAATAAAAAAACACAATTCCTTATACAAAGACTACGCTTGCAGAATTTTGAACACAGTAACAAATCAGGTCGATTTCTAGCTAACCAGCTAAAAATAAATAAAGAAAAAACCACTATATGTGCTGCTAAAGATTTATCGGGGAACACAATATATGATCCTGGAAGAATAAACAACATTTTTAGGGATTTCTATGAAACTTTATACTCACCACAAATAAACCCATCTAAAAATGAAATTGATCTGTTTCTTGACAACGTAACTCTTCCAAAATTACTAGACAGTCAAGCAATGGAACTGGATTCGCCACTGACGCCAAGTGAACTCCAGGAAGCCCTGATAAGTATGCCCAATAATAAGGCTCCAGGTCCAGACGGCTTCCCTGCAGAATTCTACAAAGAATTCTGGACAATTTTGGCACCAGTATTCCACGGCATGTTGCAGGAAATCGAGGAAAATGGCAGACTACCACCAAATATGAATTCTGCCAACATTAGTCTCCTGCTAAAACCAGGCAAAGACCCTTTATTTCCCTCAAGCTATCGTCCAATTTCTCTTTTAAATGTAGACCTTAAAATAATCTGCAAAGATCTCTCAAAGAGATTAGAGAAAATGACCCCCCTCTTAATTCATCCTGACCAAACTGGTTTCATAAAAGGTCGGCACTCCTCAACAAACACTCGTAGATTACTTAATTTAATAGACTACTCATACGATAAAAACATCGAAACCATAATATTATCTCTAGATGCAGAAAAAGCATTTGACAGAGTTAACTGGAAATTTTTATTCGCAACTTTACACAAATTTGGTTTTGGAAACTCTTTCATAAACTGGATAAGAATATTATACAATTCCCCAACGGCTCGTATCAGAACAAATGACCAGACATCCTCCAGCTTCTGTCTCCTGAGGGGCACCAGACAGGGATGCCCACTCTCCCCTTCACTTTTTGCAATTTTTATCGAACCTCTAGCAGCAGCATTTAGACAGGCTACAACAATTAAGGGCATAAAATGTAAGAACATAGAACATAAAATCAGTCTCTATGCGGATGATGTGTTGCTTTTTCTACAAAACACACAAACCAACCTCTCAGAGGTAATTACTTTAATAAACTGGTTTTCAAGAGTTTCAGATTATTCAATTAACTGGCCAAAATCTACAGTTCTCCCCATTAACTGCTCCTTCCATAATTCTTCCTCTGCCCCACTGCAATCCGGAAATATTAAATATTTAGGTATTAATGTCTCTCCTAAGCTTTCAGACTTAACTAAATTAAACCACATCCCACTTCTAAAGAAAGTAGAAGGCGATCTGACTAGATGGAAATCTTTACCCATATCACTCATGGGAAGGGTCGCCACTATAAAAATGATGATCTTGCCAAAAATAAATTACTTATTTTTGATGATCCCTAACAAACCATCACAAGATTGGTTCAGATCTCTGGATTCATATATTTCCAAATTCCTTTGGAAAGATAAACCCCCGCGTATCAGCTTAAAAACGATACAAAGAACCAAGGATAGAGGAGGATTAGATCTGCCTAATTTTCACCAATACTTCTTAGCCAACAGGCTTCAGTTCATCTCAGAATGGTTAAAACATACCTTCTTAGTTGAGCCCTGGCTAGATGTTGAACAGGCACTATGCAAGGATCTAGAGATTTCAGACCTACCATTTATAAGCTCAAACATCAAAAGACATGAATGCTTTAAAAGTATCAACATCAGCTCTTCTCTGACAGCATGGTGGGAGTTTCTAAAAATAACGGAGTCTTCATTAATCCCATGCAAACGTACACCTATCTGGAATAACCCTGACATATTACAAAACAATAATATGATTAATTTCCCAGAATGGAGTTGTAAAGGAATTAAATACTTAGAACATATATTAGAGGGAACCGAATTTATTCCATTTGACAGACTAGTTGCACAATATGGGATCAACAAGACAAGATTTTTAGAATATCAACAAATTAAATCCATAGTAAAAAAGAAATTTAACCTCAGTCAAGTTGAATTACAAACACCACTAAGTGCGGCACATTTTCTTACTCTTAAATCCCCCAAATTATTATCTAAAATGTACAGAACACTTTCTAAATTAGATGAATCAATATCCCTTCCTATTGCAAAGTGGGAAGCAGATTTATCAGTCAGCTTAGACCAAAACTTCTGGTCTCAGATTTGCTTAAAAACCTTTAAATTAATTAAAAATCCCAGTCTGCAATTAATACAATACAAAATACTACATAGAGTGCACTATACAGGTCATCGGATGTTCAAGATGGGCTTTACATCTTCCAACAACTGCTCACACTGTCAAGGCAATACACCAGACAATTATATCCACGCTCTGTGGTTCTGTCCACCAGTGCAAAAGTTTTGGCGCGAGATATGTGAAGACTTATCAAAGTGTCTGAAATGTAACATTCCAACCTCCCCCTTAGTGTGTTTGTTGGGCAGCTTAGATAATGTCACTTCAGAAAAGAATATCGCCCATATGGTTTTCACTGCCCTATGCATAGCCAAGAAAACAGTCCTCATGAACTGGAAAAATAAAAATAATCTTAATTCTAACCAATATAGAAATTATCTATTAGATTACATTAGTCTTGATACAGCCTCTGCCACCACATCAGATCAATTGCTCTGGGCTCCTTTTATCAGCTCCATCACCTAGTGGGGGTGGGGGGTCATAGTTTGGTCCCGCCTTCACTGTTGTGATTGGTGTGGGGGTAGGGACAGGCTTAGGGCGTCGGGGGGTTCCCCGGAGGCATCTTCCTTGGGGGGCTCAACCCGGGGTAGCGTCATGTCCGGTTGGGGGCTCTGTTGGCTCTCAGGTGACTGTTTCCTCGCGGCTGCGTGCAGCGGGGCTAGGGGAGGGTCTGTGCTGACGGACGTGGGTTACTGACCTGGTAGCCTGGCTGCCCCTGGGTGGGTCCGGGATGGGCGTGAGGTTGTGGGGGCGCTCCGTCTCCGGGCTGGGGCCCGGGCCGGGCCTCGGGGGCTTGGGTCCTGGTTGGTGTGTTGCCGGGGTTGTGGGCGGGTGGGTGCATGGGGGCCCAGCCCTGGAGCAGGGTGCCGCCGGTGCGTCGAGCCGCCTGGGGGGCTCTTCAACTGGTGGGGGAGATGGTCACATCTGCAGGAGCTTTCCTCTCTTCAGGAACTCTCTGCAGGAGGGGGAGATACAGGAGAGGTGGAGGAAGATCTCAGCCTGTGCGTTTACTGTCTTATGTAGTCTGGAAGATGAGTGGATGGTGGGGTGGGTGCAGTTTTCTCTGTGGTGGGGTTGGGTGAACTGTCCCGGGCTCTGTGGGGCCGGGAGGCGCTGCTGCACTGGGCCCCGGTCTGGATGGGCCTGGGCCCTCTTTCCCTGGCGGGTCGCGGAGTGTGGGAGTGCCTACTGGGGTCAGCGGGGGAGCTGGCCCCAGGGAGGGGTTACCTGCCCCTCCCTTCCTTCCCTCCCCATCTCCAGCTGCCTCCCTCTTCCCGCTCCACCACAACCACCCACACATGCAGGACCTTGGAGTAGGGGTATGTCACCAGGGTGCAGAGGAGGCTACCCCCCCCCCCCCCCCCCCCCTCTGTCCCCTTCCGGCTGCCTCTGCCTCAATTTTATCCCACAACTTAGACATTCACATTATTCACACTCTCATTACACATACATATAGGATCTTGGGGGTGGGCACAATCACGGAGTCCATATTACCATCAGGGTGTACACCTCACCCCTGGCGTCGTTGCCCACCTCTCAATTTTAAATACACTTAGACATTGAGGGCTATCAGGAGGGACTATGCGCTTACCTGCTGCTTCTTGGCAGGTAGCTCCATGCCCTCCTGGGTTTTAATTGCACCTTAGAACACACATGCATCAACACTACAATGAGCGGGTGGAGGGAGGTTTGGAGTCTTCTCCCACCCCCATTCTCTGCGGCCTGCTGGAGCGGGAGGGCTAGGAGGAGTTGGCCGTCCGACTGCGGTCTGGAGTGTGGGGCCTCCCTGCTGCTACGGAGTCGGGGCGGTCTGCCTCTCCCCACCGCAGGGAAAAGGGTAACACCACCTGGGTCTGGGTGCAGTTCCCCCCTCCAGGGGCAAGGGTACCTAGACCCGGGGCTTAGAGTACGCTTGGGGAGTGTGATCGTGTGTACAGCGTCTCTTTATGTCTGTCTCCACGTTGGTTGAGTGTGGAGTGAGTGCATATGAGAGCATGAGGGTGGGAATGGATGTTTGTATCTGTGTGTGCCTGTATGTCTGTGTCTATATGTCAGGTTGGGTATCAGACACCACCTCTCTGGGGACACCTCAGGCCCTCCAAGGTTTGGAGGCCTATCTCCACCCCTCCACCACTTCCCCTGCCGGTGGCGGACTCCCTCAGGTGTCGGTGCGTTGGTGGTTCTTTGTGTCTGGGGGTGGGCGTCCAGGTACACACCGGCTCACTCCTTGGCGGCCGCTTATCGGGGCCTGGAGCCTGGGGCTCGCTCGGGCCACTTCGGAGGTGGGGTGCCCCCGGCCTCTCGGCCTGGGGCTCGGTCACTCAGGCACGGCTGGCTGCCGGCGGAACTCACGGGCGCGTCACTGCAACTCCCCCTGGCTTCTGCTCCGCGGCAGCTGAGTGAGCCCTCATCTGGGACTCTCCTCAGCTCTTGCTGGGACAGTGGCGCGGCTGCCCCTCTGTTGGTCTTCTATGGTCTCTTGTGTTCTGGGGGCCTCTGGATGTCTGGAGTTTTGATCTCCTCCATACCTGCTTCATACCCTGGAGGACGGGGCTGTGCCCCCCCCACACTCCCTAGCAGATCGTTACTTGGAGAAACCTTTGGAATACAAGCATGCTGATCCACACAGGTATGCACACGGGTGTTCACTGCTCGTAGACTTAAATTACACCTTTCTTGGCTACTACTTCGAAGCACATCTGTCCTGCGTACTGCACAACAACATTGAATATTTAGTATTTACTGCTGTTTACACTTAGCTAGATTAATGCGATGGTGTTGTGTTTAGTATGTTGCTTTGTTTTTTTTTGTTTTTTTGCTTGTTTTCTATTCTTCTCTCAACAGGTGATCCAGGAGATTCTTATTTTTTTTCTCCCCCCCTTTCTCACTGTCCCTCTCCCCTTCGGTTTTTCCTTTCCTTCCTCTTTCTTTCTCCCTTTCCTATCTCTCACTCATGTCTGTCCCGTCTGTAACATCTGAAAATAAAATATAATAAATAATAAAAACAAAGATCGACCAAATGGACCAATACGGCAATGCCACGAAGATCCATTTGGCAAAGTAAATCCATTGGGTATCCTTGTTGGTCTTCAGACAACAATTCTGATGGCTAAAGAACCAAATGGGACAGGCAAAAAAAATAAATAAATAAATAAATAAATAAAAAAATAAATAAAAAAATAAATGATTTACTGCATTTGTACAGTAGCATAAATCACAGCCAGCATAAAAAGGTCAGCCATGATAAACAATCACAAATCAGTTTTAATGATGACGTTTCCCACAGGTTAGCACTTTCATGAACCTCTGTGACCCAGCAGACACTAATAAATAACACAACTCCTTTAAACATTTATTCAGTTTTCATTTTTGCTGAGTTTCATACCATTCTCGTAGTTGTGTACACTTTTAAATGTAATGTCAGAGAAAAACTGGGGGGGGGGAAGGAAAACTGGCACAGGTGCCAAAATTCACACAGCAAGTCAGGAAATATTGCAAGCTCCACTTTCATCTAAAAATAATAATTTAAAGTAAATAAATAGAAATTCTCCTTGAAATGGTGGATTTCTAAGATAAGATAAGATAAGATAAGATAAGATAAGACGTTATTGATCCCACAACGGGGACATTTTTGCGTCACCTCAGCTCAGGTACAGATATCAGAAGGAAATATAAAAATACAAATAAGTACAATCAATGAAAAAAAGTAAGATACACTATATACAATGGAAGCATACACAGTACGTGATTATGGATATGGTTGGAAATATGGAAGACATAAACTGTATAGCTTGATATAGCTATTGTACCACTACTATTCCCATTTATAGACACGCAAACACGCACATGTACACACTAAATATACATACGTATACATATACATACATATATACCTGCACATGACCGTACACATGGAGGGTCCATTGTGCATGAAGTGGTGACCGTGGATGTTCACAGTGTCCAGTGACTTATGACATTGTGATTGAGGAGTTATAGTCTAACTGCTGTTGGGATGAATGATCTGCGAAAGCGCTCCTTCCTGCAGCAAGGGTGTTTCAGTCTCTGACTAAAGGAGCTGCTCAGCCCACTCACAGACTCATGCAGTGGGTGATGTGGGTTGTTCATGATGGATGTCAGCTTTACTAACATCCTCCCCTCACCAACCACCTCCACAGACTCCAGGGGGCATCCCAGCACGGAGCTAGACCTCCGCACCAGTTTGTCAATCCTGCTCCTGTCCCTGTCCGTGCATCCACTCCCCCAGCAGGCCACTGCATAGAAAAGGGCAGATGCTACCACAGTGTCGTCCTTAACAGAGTCCTGCAGACTCCGAAGGACCTCAGTCTCCTCAGCAGGTGGAGTCAACTCTGGCCCTTCTTATACAGGACGTCTGTATTTGTAGTCCAGTCCAGTTTATTGTTGAGGTGAACACCCAGGTACTTATAAGAGTCCACTATCTCAGTGTCTTTCCCTTGGATGTTCACCGGTGTTGTAGGGGTGACTTCCTCCTGAAGTCTATGATCATCTCCTTTGTCTTGCTGGCGTTGATTTGGAGTACGTTGGTCTCACACCAGCCAACAGAGTCACTGATGACCCCCCTGTATTCCTGATCATTCCCGTCTGATACGCATCCAATGATGGCTGTATCATCTGAGAACTTCTGTAGATGGCAATCGTCCGAAGTCTGAAGTGTGAAGGCTGAACAGAAATGGTGAACCGTGCCCTGTGCTGCCCCCGTGCTGCAGATTACCACCTCGGACACACAGTCATGGAGCCTCACATACTGTGGTCTGTTGGTAAGGTAGTCGATGGTCCATGCAGTCAGCTGTTTGCCTACTCCGGCTCCCTCCAGCTTCCCTCTCAGTAGTGTGGGTTGGATGGTGTTGAAAGCACTGGAGAAGTCAAAAAACATGATCCTCACAGTGCTCCCCGCCTGCTCTAAGTGAGAGAGGGATCGGTGTACCAGATAGATGACAGCGTCATCCACCCCAATTCCAGAACGGTAGGCAAACTGCAGGGGGTCCAACACTGAGCCCACCAGTGGTGCAGGGTTCTGGGGGGTTTGGTGAATTTATACGTTTTAGTTTTTTACATGAAACACGTATATTAATAATCCTGGAAGACTTTGTGCTGTTTTATAAGAATTAGAACTTTAAGTTTATGAAGAACTTTCTCACATAACACCAGGCACATTTTTATAAAAGTGCTTTAAACAACATGTGTTTCATGTTATAGAGACGCATTTAATAATCCCCACAACTTTCTGCAAACTAACATTTTATTGTTCGTACTGTCGGGACTACCACACAGAACACACATAAACCAACAGAAAAATCCTCTGGTACCTATTTAATGTTGTTCTGCACGTTCTCTGTAAGTGCTCTCTGACTGTTACACACTCAGTTTGGAGCTATTTATCTTAAAAAAGAAAAAAAAACAGTGGCTATTCACAGTCAGTAATAAACACTAAAGCTTGGCTTAATCCTTGATAGGAATTATTTATTAAGATGTGAATTTATATTCACCAGCAAATAAGCCTTAAAAATCTGAGACCGAATTAAGGGCCAACATCTATCGTTTTAACTTTTAGTCTGAATATGTAACTACAAAATATGTTCAAAATGTTTTTTGTCTATAAAAAGCCAAAATCTTAGGAGTGGATCTTAAAATCATCTATAGTTCAAGCAACAATACTCTCAGATATCAGCTTTCACTGTCAGCACTTGTAACTCGGTGACTTTAGGGATGACCAGGGCTGGACTGGTAATCTGGCCGACCAGGCTTTTGTCCAGCAGGCTGTCGCATTCGTGGACCGACGGGGGAACATGAACGTAGACATACAGACTGCAGGCCCGGATGAAGACTGCTGTGCACCTGCTGTACAAGCAGTGACTGCAGCCCATTCATTCATTATTCCTATAATGCATCTTTTAAACAGAAAACAATGTGATTATGTGACAAATTATTCTATGTCACCAGTAGGGATGGGTATCGAAACCCGGTTCTTGTTGAGAACCGGTTCCCACTGTTTCAATTCCTTGGAATTGTTTGCCATTTTTGCAAACGATTCCCTTATCGATTCCTGCCAGGTAAATGACGTCACCACGTTGCGGAGTGTCATTTACCTGGCAGGAAACACGGCGCCTAAGCGGCTCAAATGCTCAAAAGTTTGGTTACACTTTACGAGAACGGATGACAACAGGGCAACTTGCAATACTTGCAAAGTAGATATTTCATTTAAGGGAGGAAACACTACAAATATGCAAAAGCATTTGCTCACAAAACACGCGATGACCTTAAATGAATGTCGTGTTTTTAATTCCGCTCCGGACTCGTGAATCTCAACCCAGCAGCAGCGGTAACGTTTGCACGTCCTCTCCCGTTAATGCGGCAGGTAAATAATCAACAACAGTGCATATTATGTTAGCGTGATCTGCCTTATTACAGACCTGCCATTACTGTGCATTTAGTGACCATGATGAGACAGACAGAGTCTGGCTCAGATGCTGGCAGTTCTCGCTGCAGTCTGCCGGTAGCGTCTCCTTTCAGGCAGGATAGACGAACGTCACCGAGCAGTGACTCAGTTTGTGGTCAAAGGTTTGCACCCGTTTGCCACAGCAGATGATTTTCAGTAAGTGAATGTGTTTAATTGTAGGCAGGGACATTACTGGATATTCTTGTGTAATTGCCACAGAACAATTTATGTTATACTTTGTTATTGCTACAGGAGAATATTTATTTTATTATTTTACATTTACCATTTTTTTTCCTGGGGACCCTGTGACACCCCATTGAAGAGCCGTAGGCTGGATCTCTTAAGATCTCATGTTGGGTTTGTAAGGCCATGTTACTCCTAAATTTCTATCTTGTTCAAAGAGAAGATAAAAAACAAAGTTCTAAGCTAATCGACCTTAGTGTTCTCCTTTTTTAAACAGAATCAATAAGAGAATCGATAAAGAATCGAATCGTTAAACAGAATCGAAAATGGAATCGGAATCGTGAAAATCTTATCAATACCCTTCCCTAGTGCACATGCTGTATTTAACTAGACCGTCTGCACTGTTTTGACCCATTATGGTGAGCTCCCAGTCCAGACCTGGAGATGACCGTAGCAGGAACAGGAATCTTGACCAGTTCTGCTTCAGCTTTTAATTATGCAACTAAGCACTGCTATTTGAAAGTGAAAACTGCCATCAACTAAATACAAGAGAAGTGGAGTGCGGCACCTTCCTGCTGCTGCGGAGTTGGGGCAGTCTGCTTCTCTCCACCCCAGGGAAAAGGGTAACACCACCTGGGTCTGGGTGCAGTTTCCCCCTCCAGGGGCAAGGGTACCTAGACCCGGTTCGTAGAGTACGCTTGGGGAGTGTGATTGTGTGTACAGTGTCTCTCTATGGCTGTATCCCAATTCAGGGTCTGCAGCCTTAAAGGCCGCATTTCAAGGCCGATTACGTCACAGCGGCGCGCCCAAGGCTGTCCCAATTCAAAGGCTGCTCGAAATGCGGCCCTGAAATGCGTCCTTCATTTCCCTGAATTTTAAGGCTGTGGCGGTGTAGACTTCGTGGCCCAACGTATCCCAGAATGCATAGCGCGGCGATGGGTGTGGATAAATTTGCCGAAAAAAACGGCGGATGAGGGGCGGCCGAAGAGTAAACTTTAAGTACTGAATATAATGTCGCTTATTTATGTGCAAATGTTTAATAACGAAGAACATTAAAACATTACTGTTGGCCACATGTCGGCAAAGTCATGTGACATTAGTGACGTTTGTACTAACTTGGTTTTAAAGCCTTTACTTTGAAATATACGCCGTCCAATAGCTGAGCTCAATCTTACAGAGAATGATCAAAGCTCATGTAGAAACAAACAAACAAACAAATGAACAAAAGATTTTCTCCTTCATTTCTGTCAAACACAGCTGTATGACACGTTTCCAGCTGTTAGTATCATGGTTGCTAGGCAACCTGGGCAGCGCGACGGAGGCTTTTTTTTTTAACTTTATTGACAAACAACAGTATCAGCGCAACGGAGGCTAGACCGTCCCATTACACAAGCCTCGCACTTCCGACCTTAGTGGCCCTTGAGGATCGTTGAGGCTGCGTCCTTTAAGGCTGCAGACCCTGAATTGGGATACAGCCTATGTCTGTCTCCACGTTGGTTGAGTGTGGAGTGAGTGCATATGAGAGCATGAGGGTGGGAATGGATGTTTGTATCTGTGTGTGCCTGTATGTCTGTGTCTATATGTCAGGTTGGGTATCAGACGCCACCTCTCTGGGGACATCTCAGGCCCTCCAAGGTTTGGAGGCCTATCTCCCCCCACCACCACTTCCCCTACCGGTGGCAGACGCCCTCAGACATCGGTGCATTGGTGGTTCTTTGTGTCTGGGGGTGGGCGTCCAGGTACCAACCGGCTCACTCCTTGGTGGCTGCTTGTCGAGGCGTCTGGAGCCTGGGGCTCGCTCGGGCCACTTCGGAGGTGGGGTGCCCCCGGCTTCTCGGCCTGGGGCTCGGTCACTCTGGCGCAGCTGGCTGCCAGCGGAGCTCACGGGCGCGTCACTGCAACTCCCCCTGGCTTCTGCTCCGTGGCTGCTGAGTGAGCCCTCATCTGGGACTCTCCTCAGCTCTTTCTGGGACAGTGGCGCTGCTGCCCCTCTGTTGGTCTTCCTTGGTCTCTTGTGTCTGGAGTTTTGATCTCCTCCATACCTGCTTCATGCCCTGGAGGACGGGGCTGTGGCCCCCCCACACCCTCTAGCAGATCATTACATGAAGGAACCTCTTAAAAACAAGCGCGTCCATGCTCACAGGTGTACACATGGGTGCTCACACACACAAACTACACCCTTTTTGGCTCCTACCTCAAAGCACACTTGGCATCTTTCTTGGCCTTCAGACAACAATTCTGATGGCTAAAGATCCAAACGAGACAGGCAAAAAAAATAAATAAATAAATAAAAATTAAAAAATAAAAAAATAAATAAAAGAGAAGTGAAGTGAAGCAGATCTACAGATTCAGGTGACTTAATACAATCCATGAATATTCCTGCTGTGTCAGAATTACCCAGAGAGGTGAGTCCTGTAGTTTCTTTTTCAACGTCTAAAATTACAGCTCTGCACTGGGTCACAGATGGACATCTGTCATTAAACCTGAACTAAAACCTGTACAGAGTCCGAGCACTGTCAAACTGACTCAGCCACTGCTAATGAGATATTCTGGATACGACTCAGGCAGCAAATAAGACTTGAATGAACTCTGACCTTTCAGCAAAAACATGACATTGTGGAAAAGCAGCGACACATACAGTGGGGCAAAAAAGTATTTAGTCAGCCACCGATTGTGCAAGTTCCCCCACTTAAAATGATGACAGAGGTCAGTAATTTGCACCAGAGGTACACTTCAACTGTGAGAGACAGAATGTGAAAAAAAAATCCATGAATCCACATGGTAGGATTTGTAAAGAATTTATTCGTAAATCAGGGTGGAAAATAAGTATTTGATCACCTCAAACAAGGGAAATCTCTGGCTCTCACAGACCTGTAACGTCTTCTGTAAGAAGCTTTTCTGTCCCCCACTCGTTACCTGTATGAATGGCACCTGTTTGAACTCATCATCTGTATAAAAGACACCTGTCCACAGCCTCAAACAGTCAGACTCCAAACTCCGCCATGGCCAAGACCAAAGAGCTTTCGAAGGACACCAGGAAAAGTATTGTAGACCTGCACCAGACTGGGAAGAGTGAATCTACAATAGGCAAGCAGCTTGGTGTGAAAAAATCAACTGTGGGAGCAATCATCAGAAAATGGAAGACATACAAGACCACTGATAATCTCCCTCGATCTGGGGCTCCACGCAAGATCTCATCCCGTGGGGTCAAAATGATCATGAGAACGGTGAGCAAAGATCCCAGAACCACACGGGGGGACCTGGTGAATGACCTGCAGAGAGCTGGGACCAAAGTAACAAAGGTCACCATCAGTAACACACTACAACGGCAGGGAATCAAATCCCGCAGTGCCAGACGAGTTCCGCTGCTGAAGCCAGTGCATGTCCAGGCCCATCTGAAGTTTGCCAGAGAGCACATGGATGATACAGCAGAGGATTGGGAGAATGTCATGTGGTCAGATGAAACCAAAGTAGAACTTTTTGGTATAAACTCAACTCGTCGTGTTTGGAGGAAGAATACTGAGTTGCATCCCAAGAACACCATACCTACTGTGAAGCATGGGGGTGGAAACATCATGCTATGGGGCTGTTTTTCTGCCAAGGGGACAGGACGACTGATCCGTGTTAAGGACAGAATGAATGGGGCCATGTATCGTGAGATTTTGAGCCAAAACCTCCTTCCATCAGTGAGAACTTTGAAGATGAAACGAGGCTGGGTCTTCCAACATGACAATGATCCAAAACACACCGCCCGGGCAACAAAGGAGTGGCTCCGTAAGAAGCATTTGAAAGTCCTGGAGTGGCCTAGCCAGTCTCCAGACCTCAACCCCATAGAAAATCTGTGGCGGGAGTTGAAAGTCCGTGTTGCTCGGCGACAGCCCCAAAACATCACTGCTCTCGAGAAGATCTGCATGGAGGAATGGGCCAAAATACCAGCTACTGTGTGTGCAAACCTGGTAAAGACCTATAGTAAACGTTTGACCTCTGTTATTGCCAACAAAGGTTATGTTACAAAGTATTGAGTTGTATTTTTGTTATTGACCAAATACTTATTTTCCACCCTGATTTACCAATAAATTCTTTACAAATCCTACCATGTGGATTCATGGATTTTTTTTTCACATTCTGTCTCTCACAGTTGAAGTGTACCTCTGGTGCAAATTACTGACCTCTGTCATCATTTTAGGTGGGGGAACTTGCACAATCGGTGGCTGACTAAATACTTTTTTGCCCCACTGTATCATTTCAAATTAAGATGAAAATTATAATGAATTGCAAAGCTAAACAAAGTCTTGTTTTCTGCAACATTTTTACTTCTCAATAATCCATAACATGACTCAATAACTCAACTAGGCCAGCTTTATCTTTCTGAACAAACCGAACATGCAGATGAAAATCCCACTGGTGTTTTTGAAAGTCAAGGGTCGCAGAGAAGACTCGCTACTGTTGCTGTGTCAGGTGGCTAATCCACAGATACAGTTTGTCTGTCAGTGACAGCAACAAAGCATGAGGCAACATGATGATGTTGTTTCCAGCTGCGAAGAAAAAAAGACTAACGTGCATGTCAAAAAATCATGCTGAGTTGCCACTTGTAAAAACACAAACTCTCATGCCTGAAAAGGTTAACATCATCATGCACACAGACACACACACAAACACGTGAACACACCGGCGCACACATAACAACGTCAGAAATTAATTTGAACAGAATGTGACACAATATCTCCGTTTGCGGTCCCAGCGAGTGTGCCTGCTTGTGTGTGGTGGGGTGGAGTCCCAGGGGGCGTTTGAGTACAGCAGATATGAAACGGGGCATTAATTGAGCTTCAAACTAAAGGGAATAGAAGAGGCGGGGGTAAGGGAGGATACTACAAAGAAACCAAGAGACAGAGAGAGAGATGATGTGTGCAAGAAACAGACAGACAGATGCAGGGAGAGAGAATCATGCTGAAGGGAATAACAACTAGTGATGCTCATTAAAACTGATTATTAAAGCAGCAACACTGAAGAGCTGCATTCAGGCATAGCCGCAGCATCCCTGATGTGTTCACATGCTTCTTGCATATATGTGTGTGTGTGTGTGTGTGTGTGAATTTATTGTTTCTATGAACAGATAGCTGCTGAAGCATTCCGCTGCATGCACTTAAAACAAACCTGATTTTCATAAATTAAACATTTATCTTGTTCCCTGAGTTTTTTAGTGCAGTCACACTTCTCTTGTCTTTGCTCTTATGCATGAGTGAGCAATGATGTCCTACCGTCCAACAAGTGCTGTCAAAGTGCACTCATGCAAGGCACTTCAAGCAAACACCTCAACTGCCTCGTTGTTAAATGTTGGAGAATAAAGCAGCTGCAGGTGGGAAAGTGTGGCAGAATAAAAAACAAAAAAACAAAGGATTTTTTCAACTATTTTAATAAAATTACTCAAACATCGAGACGGCAGGAATTCACACTTTCTTATTTTAGTAACAATGCAATACCGCTCTTATAGTTGGCATGAATACTGGAGGAAAGTTGATTACTGCATATCTTCATATAACTGCCAGGGCTTGGCATAATTTAGATTTTGAAGAACTAACACACCACTTCACTGAAGGATATAGGCCTCCTCCAGAGACCACGCAGTCAGTCTTACTGCATCAAATCATGCTTCACGATCCACAAACACTCTTTTTTTTATCTGTGTACCAATTAAACTTGGTGGCCTTGATATGCTAAGCTATTCACCTTGTTTTATTATGTTTAGTGGTCATATTTCATATTTTATTGTCAGATTTTCTTTTCCAAAACAAATGTGAGCCTCAGAGAAAAGCTGCGATGATATCTGTGAACATTGCCTGCACTCAATCATCAAACACACCAAGTCACCAAACACTGTGTTTTCTTTCCAAGTCTCTCTCTCAACATTATATTGCTCTTACAGTGAAAATAATAAATGTTTCCTCAAGGAACAAGGTTATATTCAGCGCCCAGAATTCATTACTGTGATGAAAAAGGGGGCGTTTTTATTTCAACAACTAATAAGAGTTTAGATTCTCCCTATAAACAGCCATATCATTAAACAGCAAACTATCCTCGAGCTCAGAAACCAACAACCGATAAAGTCAGTGACGTCATGAGCTTACAATAGTGACAGTTTACTAGGAATCCTGAAAGTTTGAAGATGATAACATACACTTAACATAAACCCAAAACATGGGAAGATGATTCAGAGAAAGGAAGTAATCCCAAACAACTAAAAACGTGGGGGACGAACGCAACCAGGGAACCCAAGATGCAACCAGAGGGGTGTCCACCACAGCCAGGTTCCTTCCCCAACGATAAAGGTTCCACAGCTGTGATTATCAACCTTCTCTGCAAAGCCAGACTTTGTGCTTTAGCTTCATGCACGGTCACATAGAAACAGGTTGTTCACGCAGAGCATAACTCTTCTTCTCCAAAGTCTGACGCCTACTCCAATCAGAGGGAATGATGATAAAATGGTAAATATAACAATCAAATGCAACAGTGTTGTAAATAAGGCAGGAGATTCATGCTTAATTGACTATGTGCACGTTAGCATGTGCTACTTCCGGTGCGGAAACTCCTGTGGGGAGCTTTGTTTCCGGTGTCCTATTCGCGCCTGGTTTACGGTCCAAAACAAGTTAAGCAAATGAATGAATCAAGCGGCGATTTACATTTCTATAGATGTCTCGGGCATTTACCCAATATATCTGTAAATGATGTTCATCGACTTGTCGATATTTTTTCCCTGCGCCTCAGAGCAAAAGAGAAAAGGGATTCAAATGTTATATCTGGGCAGCACGGTGGCACGGTGGTTAGCACTGTTGCCGCACAGCAAGAAGGTCCTGAGTTCAATTCCACCATCAGGCCGGGGTCTTTCTGTGTGGAGTTTGCATGTTCTCCCCATGTTTGCGTGGGTTCTCTCCGGGTACTCCGGCTTCCTCCCACCGTCCAAAGACATGCAGCTTGTGGGGATAGGTTAATTGATTAATCCAAATTGTCACTAGGTGTGAATGTGAGTGTGAATGGTTGTTTGTCCCTGTGTGTTGGCCCTGCGACAGACTGGCGACCTGTCCAGGGTGTACCCCGCCTTTCGCCCTATGACAGCTGGGATAGGCTCCAGCGCCCCCCGCGACCCTGAAAAGGATAAGCGGAAGCGAATGGATGGATGGATGGATGTTATATCTCTCAGCTGTCCCTTGTTTATCGCGGGTGTTATGTTCTAAAAATAACCAGCGAGAGGTGAAATCAAGGAGCCAATTTTATTTTTTGACGGTGCAAAACGTTTGGTGGACATCGTGGACATACAGCACTGCACTTCAGAGTCACACTGTTAGCATCGATGCAGCGATTCTGTACTGTACAGGAGAGACGTCACGGAGGAGATCGTCTGCAGCTGTCAGAGGTTAGGTGTGGAGGCGTGGAAGAGATGACCCAAACGCAGGACTCACGGTGCAGAAATGATGAGGATTTATTGGAGTGGGTGAATGAACAACGCAGGAACGGCAGAACTGACTAGCTGACTGAAAGACTGAGTGGCTGGCTGAATAACTGAGCACTAACGGGAACGACGACATAACATCGATGACACGACAAAGAACTGGTGAAACCGAGGAACTTAAATACACAGGTTGAATGATGACAATGATTGGAAACAGGTGAGTACAGGACTGAACATAATCTGACTAATGACACGGGAGACAAGCTGACACGGGGAAAAAACAGGAAGTGAGAACATTAATGTGGCGAACTAAACTGAACATGAACAACCTGAAATCACTGGGTCAACGACCCAGGAACCCTGACAGTAGCGATCAGGACGCAGGACACAATGTGATGTAAAAAAAAAAAAAATAAGCATGCAAACTTGCACTAAAAAATCTGTGAAACAGCGAGGTGAAAGGTGAACCGCGTTATAGCGAGGGACCGCTGTAATTTTGAAGGTAAGTCACAACATACCCTTCGTACATACTAATGTATAGAAACGGTTACCAGCAATCGTTCCTTTTTTGTGTGGCTTTTTTCACGGTTTGTTAACATGCTGTGTAGGTGTGTACTTGACGAGCTGATCTCGACATAACGGGAAACATCTGGTTTGACTATTCTTCACCTGTAGTTTGAATGCTGAACATTTGCCTGTTTGAATCATCAGACCAGTCACTATACAGAGATGTGCTTCTGCATGTGGACGATGTGTCTTCTGCTGCAGTGATGCAGTTCTGCTTGTGTTGAGTGAACAACTGATCGATCGAAACGCTTTAAACGTCAAAATTGATCATTAGATTTTTTATGACACAGCAGTGGTGAGTGTTCCCACCTTCTGCGTTTTGTAACTTAACGCCATCTTTCTGTTTTCAAGTTTTGGACACGGTTTTGGAGGATATCGTCGCAGTAGCGATTGACCGCAAAGTAAAGCTACTGGAAATGTACACCCCCACATCCGGTCTCAAACCAGGAAGTTAGCATTTTCTCGTGCACAGGGTCAATTCTGGGGTTTAGTGCACACGTGTAAAAACAATAAATAAAACATTTGAATTCATTCTTTTAATGCTCTGTCAGTCCTGCCGCACCGAGTGCAACTGTTCACATTACAGGTATGAAACTTTCACCCGGATACATTTAAAAGTCCTAATAAAGGAGACCTGAAAATGGCTTTATTTTGTCTGCAGATCAAAGTGAAATTACTCTTATTGAGTAGGTATGCTAATGCTCTGTGCTCTAGTAGCTCTACTTTCAGCTGTGTATAAGAGGTTTAGCAGCAGATTAGAATCAAGTATAAAATATTAACGCATTTGTGACGTTAGTAAGGTATGGCTTAACGACTTACACAAAATACATAATATATTTGCCCGTTCCGTCCTGTGTACCGAAACTCAAAAATCTATGTCTGTATAACTCTGAATAAAAAGGTGAATATTTTGTCTTGTGGGTACGGAAGGGAATAAATAAAACGCAGAATAAGACATCTCCTGAAGGGCATTTTCTGTTGACTACAGAGGTGTGCTTGTGTACTTGTGAGAAAGCAGCACATTTCACAGAAGACAGACAAACCATCAGTGCACAGTGCTGCCACAAGCACTGCCTGGAGCAGAGAGAAGGGATAGCAGGTGTCTATGTCTTATGTAATATTACTCTTGCATATCCAGCATGAACAAATTAATATGTACCCTAGTGCATAAAACAAGCTCTTTGTAATATATTACAGCTTACCTCTGTGTAGTAAATGCTGCGAGTGAATTAATGATGAATTAATGTGCATTGTAATCATTTAGCAGGAAACAGTGTTGAGTGGTGGGAGAGCATGGATCTGATCAGCACATCTGAGACCAAGAGGAAGAAATCTTTACATTATAAAGTCAATAAAAATATATTTGTTATCCCGAGTTTTGACTAACGTCAGTGAGAAGCCAACAGCATCGCGCTCTGTGTTTGATTGTTTGGAGGGTTGGTGTCTGTGTTTGAGTTCACTGAAGAGCTGACACTGGACTTTGTGTAGGTTCATGACCCGGGAGGTGTTTGGCACAGCTGGTTTCCATGCCAATCAAACCAATAAAAGCAGGGGAATCCTCTTCACTATATACTGGTGGTTTTTGTACAAAGACTCCTGCTGATTCGGGGCCTTTTCCTTACAGTACATCCCTGTTATTCCAAAGTTCTCTGTGTTCTTGTGCTGACTTTACAGTTTTAATGATATTCTTATTTCAGGGACTGTAACAGTGATATTCAGCCAACCTGTTTGCTCTTTGCATGAGCACACATGGTCATAATCAGTCTCAGTCAAGACTAAGCTTGTTTTGGTTCCTTCAGCCATGAAGCCATAAACCACTTTATCTGATCTGAGTGTTTTCATATGTCACAAACTCACAGTTGTCCAAGCAAAATGATTTTAGGTAACATAAAAGGAAATAACTGATCTGGTTTACATTGTGAGTGTCTGTTTCATGCTCAGTAACCTACAGTGCAGTCACTGTGGATTAGTATGCACTATTTCACTCCATCGTGCTCCACACAGTTATAGATCTCAGCACTATATCATTAACCATCAGCAAATTATACTAATTACCTTCTCTCCTGTGTATATAAGCCTCCCTCTGTCCAGCACTCTTCATCATCAGTTTGCGCTGTTCCTCATGTTCGAATCCCCGGTGGTGGTTGTTAACTTGGACAAACCATTACAGTGCGCAAAGGAACTGGTAAGAAACTGATGGTTTTGCTGCTTCCTTATTTGCACAGAGACAGTTTACTGTTTAGAAATAAACTCAGTGGCTTCACCAAAGAATGAAGCATATCATGTCTAAATATGGGATGTAGAAATCACGCGTTAAAAACAGTGATGTTGTTATTAAGGATTGAGCGGCACAGTGTAGCACTGTCACCTCAAAGTGGGGCCATCCTGGGGCTGTGGAGTACTCTCCAGGTACTCCAGGTTCTTCCCACAGTCCAAAAACAGTTGTTGTTAGGCTTCTTCATATTGTGCAAAGCAGACCATCTGCTTTAGAGGTTTAACAAAAGTATTAACTATTCAGGAATTACAGACATCTTTATCCATAGATGTTCAGATGGACAGTTTTGTGATCAGGTGAGGTCTGCTCCCTCCCTTTTCCATGACAGATGAGACAGATAAAAGCTCCATTGTTGATTCCTAGTGTTGGGTCTGTTTCCATTGGCGTTCTTAATATGAGCTCTGAAAAAGATGCCAATGAGGATGCCATCCTTATTTTGGCTGAAAAACCAAAGTAAATCTGTAAGAGTGGCCAAACCAACAATCTGGTATGTTCTTAAAATGAAGGAATGCAACTGGGCACCTCAGCAACACCAAAAAGCCTGGACTACCACACAACACAGCTAAAGTGGATAGCCGCAGAGCTGTCTCCCTGGTTCACAAAAACCCATTTACAACATACAACCAAGAACATGCTGGAGGAGGTGGGCACGCCTTTATCAACAACACGTTCTCAGTATGTTACGCTAGGTGACTAATCATCAACATGTTACGCTTCTGGGCACCCAACACGTTCCTAAATGATGACATCGGGAAAAATTAGGAAACATGAGAACCGTTTGGAATCAATCCACACGTTTGTTCATTTTCCTCAAATCGCTTTGGAAAATATTGTTTCATGTCATTAAAGTGCTGGTTAAGGTTAGCAATAAGGTTTTACCGCAGGACCGTCATTCTACTGTATTTCACCCATACACCCATACCTTAAGAACGCCGAAGGTCGCCTTTCATGTTCCTCAGGAACGCCAACGTGACAAATCGTCAGGATGTTACGCCTCGGGAGTGAGAACCGGCTGTTATCAGTGTCTGTACCCAAGAGACTGTTTTATGAGTGTAATTCTTCTTCTTCTTTTGTTTGCTTCCTTTAGGGATTGTCACAGCGGATCATCTGCCTCCATCCCAGCCTATTCCTGCATCTTCCTCTCTCACACCAAACCTCCTTATGTCCTTGTTCACTACATCCATGAACCTCCTCTGTGGTCTTTGTCTTTGATTCCTGCCTGGCAGCTCTGTCTTCAACATCCTTAG